>NW_024352786.1:14513531-14683935 GCF_902729225.1 Pteropus medius | reverse complement strand
CCTTCCTTCCTTCCTTCCTTCCTTCCTTCCTTCCTTCTTTCTCTCCCCTCCTTTTCTTTCTTTTTCAAGATTTTAATTGGATAGAGTCTGGTAAACCATGAATAGATGTTTGTTGCAGTAGGCTTTTGAATATTTAGTAATTCAGGTCATTTTTCTCATTAGTATCATGGTGAATTATTTTATGAATCAGAATGGAGCAGTATAATTAATCATTTGAACAAAATATATGATGTGTCTTAATACTTTGATGTGTTTTTGAGTTATTCTCCATTGTGGCAATTTATGTTATTGTTTTTAAAAAGGTGTTGGCTGAAACCATCCCTGTAATGATAAAATGTTTTAATACACTTTATATAGTTGAACTGCATTTAAGAACATGGAGACACTGTGGTCCTATACAACCAAAAGACTTTAATTTATGTCTTATGCAATATTAGCTAACACATCTAGCTGTAATTTTCAGGTGTCTTTTATACCTGATTTTAGTCTTAAAGTAATTTCCTATCACCCTTGTAAAAAATTATCATGAACATAGTGGCTTAAGCAACAAACATTTATTTTTTATAGCTCTGACAGTCAGAAGTCTGAAACTGGTCTCATCAGGCTACAATAAATATGTTGACTGTGTTTTTTTTTTTGGAGAGTCAAAGAGGGAATATGTTTTCTTGCCTTTCCCAGCTTCCAGAGGCTGCTGGCATTCTTTGGCTCTTGATCCTTTTCCATCAAAGCCAGCAACTGCTGGTAGAGTCTTTTATATATCGCATCATTCTGACTCTCTCTCTTCTGCTTTTCTGTTATACATTAAGGATATTGTGATTACTTTGAGCCCACTAGGATATAATTCAGAAAAATATCCTTATTTTAAGATCAGTTAATTAGAAAATCCCATCTGCAATTTTATTTCGCTTTTGCCCTGTAAGGTAACCTATCGACAAATTGCCAGGGTTAGAATGTGGACATCATTGGGGGACCACTCTTATGCTCACTGCAGGTCTGATAGGAAAACATTTCTAAAATTTGATAACCACATTTTATAAACCACAAAATAATTGGACAGTCTCTATTCCATCTTTTTTTTTTCCTGTACAATCTCAATATTTTATCACCAAGTAGATATTTTATTATTACTGCTACTATATTTTACTTTTCCCTAAAAATAAGTTATTTGTATTTGAAAAAAATTAAGAATAGAAAAAGCTGAAGCAATCTGTTTTTCTTCCGTAAATGAGAAGTTTATTTTATATATACAGTCATTAAATATTCTTAGCTGTGCCTAGTGATATGATTGCCAATTTAGTGATTTCACTCTTAACTTTAATGGAAACATACAACTGGAGCAACTTTTACCAATTGTTTATTCATTAAACTTATTATGTGCCCATTATGTACAAATATTATGTTGTTGTTAGATAGGGTCTGACTGACTTGTTCAACCAGAGGCAGTGATATACAGTAACTCAACAAAAGATAGTGTCTCTATTCCCTAGGACTTGGCCTGATAGTGATGTAACTAGAGGGACAGCATGATGGCAGGACTCTCTTGAGGGCAGTAGGATGTAATTATATCTGGCAGTAGTTATAATTCCATTCTCTCTAACTGCCATGGTTTATGATTTCTTTGATTGCAGGAGCCCATAATAATCATGATTGGACTAGTAGTTATCAACAGAGGAAAGAATATGTTTTGATTTAGAAACGACCATTCAGTCATAGCTCATCCAAATGCATTCGGTTTATTCCTGTATGTATTTTCTTCGGAAAGAGTGAATCCAAGGTAGTTTCTCCAAAAGAAAGAAAGAGAAATGTTGACTCTGGAATAAAGATATAGTCTCATGAATTCTCATCGCTGTTCCCCGAAATCCTAATGGAGACATTGCCAGTTGTTTCCTTGGTTTCTGAATTTCTCTCAGCATACATATACTGACATCGATTAGTTCTTAAAGTCTGATGGCAGCTTGTGTCTCTTTGTACAAATAAGCAATTTCAACAGGTCCAAATTTTCTACAATAACCGTGGTGACAGGCAGAGGACAGGTAGAAGCAGCCTCTGGAACTCTGAAATGCATTAAGTATCTTTCTCAATTTAACATAAAATGATTGAATAAATGAGCACAACCAGAGTTATTCTCTTTTTCTATTGTAATCCTGGTGGGCATTTTTGTAGACGAAGTTCAGAATACATTATCTTTGAAGAGGATTACAATTGTCAATACAATGTGTCTGCAACATTATTTTTCTAAGGGGAAGAAAAAGAGGTAATAGATGACTAACTATATTATTCACATTTAATACACAGTCACATGCCGCATAATGACATTTTTGGTCAGTGATGGACTGCATATGTGACAATGTTCCCATAAGATTATAATGGAGTTGAAAAATTCCTATCACTTAGTGACATTGTTACTGTTCTAACATTGGAACACAATGCATTACTCTCGTGTTTGTGTGATGCTGGTGTAAACAAACCTTCTGTGCCAGTCATATTAAAGTATAGCACCTTGAACAAGCCCGATCCCGTCTAACCTCGGAAGCTAAGCAGGGTCGGACTTGCATGGGAGACCACCTAGAAAGACCAGGTGCTGTACGCATAAAAAATTTTTAAAAAATATAAATAAATAAATAAATAAATAAAGTATAGCGATAAAATTATGTACAGTACCTAAGACCTGATAATGATAATAAAAGACTATGTTAATGGTTTATGTATTTACTGTACTATATACTTTTATCATCATACTTATAAAGAAAAAAGTTTGCTGTAAGACAGTATGCTGTGTTATGCCGGCAACCAACTTAAACATCTTGTGTTTATCGCATCTCTTGATTGCATCATTTTCTCTTGTGCTTGATTTCATCTCATATATATTTTTTTTCATCATGGCCCCTAAGTATACAAAATTCATTGCTAATTTTACTAGTAAGAGGACACATCTAGTGACTGACCCGGAAACTCTGAAATACGTTAAGTCTCTTTCTTGATTTAACTATTAAAAGTGACTAAGGACTATTAAGGTGGGAAAATCAGTGATGATTATTGCTCACTGTCAAGCATATCTCATTCTACTATAGCTAAGATCTTAGAGAACAAGAACAAAGTGATGGAAGCTGTTAAAAACTGCTTCATTCAAGGAAATGAGACTAACAAAAATTTGAGAAGGGCGTATATCAGACATGGAGAAACATCCCTCTCAGCACTATGACTATTATAATCAAAACAAAAAGTTCCGTTTGCAATTTTCATAGAAAAGACTGGGACTCGACTACGTGTTGAACTTACTGCTAACTGCAGTTTGTTTAAATGATTCAAGAATCATTATTCATTACATAATGTGAAAGCGAGTGGTATGTCTGTGGGTGCTGATGTGAAAGCAGCTGAAGAATTTTGGGAAACTTTAGATAAGCTGATTATGGAGAAAAATTACTTGCCAGAGCAAATATTCAATATGAACAAAATCTTATTCTGGGAACAGATGCCTGAAACAACTTTCATCAGTAAGGAAGCCAAGGCAATACCAGGTCTCAAAGATTTTAGGGACAAAATAACAGTCCTGCTTGGGGGCAATGTTGTGGGCTACAAATTAAAACCCTTTGTGATCTGGCAAATTAAAACCCGGGGCCTTCAAACATTATTATTAAGCACACACTGCCAGAGCACTACAAGAATAATAAGTCATGGATGACCCGGCTCCTCTTCCAAGATGCTCTCCTGAGTTGCTAGGCCAGCGAAATGGAGAAGTACTGCGTGGAGAACAACAAAACTTTCAAAATATTGCTTATTGTTTATTTTAATGGTGATTTTCATTCCAAAGTTAGAATGATGTTTCTTTTTCCAAACACCACCTCTTTGATAGAACCAAAGGATCGGGGAGTCATAGCAGCTTTTAAAGCCTACTATCTGAAGAAAACCTTTGCCCAGGCCATTGCTACCACTGAGGAAAACTCTGATGCAGTTCTGGAAGAATGATAGCATCTATGACTGCATCAAGAATCTTGCTTGGACTTGGGGGGATGTCACCAAGGAGTGTATGAGTGGCATCTGGAAGAAGACATTCAAGAGGTTTGTCCATGACTTCAAAAGGTCTGCCAAGGATGAAGAGGTTGCAAAAATCAACAAGCTTGCGGGTGACATGGCCAACAATTTTAACCTACGTGTGGACGAGGATGATATCGAAGAGCTCCTGGAAGTGATTCCTGAGGAACTGACTAATGAGGAGTTATTGGAACTGAAACAGGAGTACATTGCTGAAGAAGAAGCAAGAGAAAAAGGAAACTGCAGGAAAAGAAAGAGACGAAGAACCCCCAAGAAAATTCATAGTGAAGGGGTTAGCAGAAGTGTTTTCAGACCTCAATAAACACCTTAAAATGTTTGAAGAGAGCATGGATCCCAACACTGAAAGGTTTTCATTAATAGAAAGGAACGCTCATGGTACACTATCTGCTTTCAAGCGAATCTATGATGAAAAAAAAGAAACACACCAAGAAAACTGCCATAGATATATTTCTGGAAAGAGGGACATCTCCTCAAGATGAGACCCAAGCAGGTCCTTCAGGAGGTATTCCAGAAGAAGGCATTGTTATTATCGGAGATGACAGCTCCATGCATGTTATTGTCCCTGAGACAGAATTTTTTATATCCAAGTCATAATCTCATTTCATATTGGCTTTGAAAACATTTATTAAACTAAACTTTCTTATATTACTATTTGCCTAAATGTCAGTGTTTCTTCATCAGGGTTATTGAGTTTCACATGAAATGCAAAAGTCATAATGGAGTTCTTTTGTGTGCCGTATTAAGTAAGATATTAGAACTGTAACTTCAAAGTCGTCAAGAATCATTGGCCAAACTGACTTAATTTAAAAAAAATTTCCAACTTCTGTACCCTTGTGTAGTCTGAACCATTCATAGTTTTGTCTTTAAATTAAACATTTTAAAATAATTTCTTAAAATTAATCCTGTGCAGATTCAGTTATTTCTGAGCTTAACTTAGTGAAGATTTTACTGAGACATTTTGATATTCAAACGTGATAACATTTAATAAATGTCCTTTGTTGGGCTACTGTGATTAGAGTGCTAGAGGACCAGAGATCTCAGAAATATTGTGAGGGTTAGTCCCTCTTCTGTTTCTTGGCTATAAACATTCCTTAAATATTCACACACACACACCCCAGGGAATATTTCCTATATCATTACTTTTTAGAAAGTTATGAATAGTCATAGTCAGGAGACAGATTTGAAGAAAATTTGTAAGCTAAATAATTGGGATTCAAGTTTTGTATTACATATGTGTTCCTATATTAGATGCTATTTAAAAGTAAATGAATATATAGTTTGCTTGATCTCTATAAAATCTATTAATCATTGTGTTCCCCTCAGAATTAAGCACCATGCTTTGTAGGTGCATAATAGTAACATTTTTGAATTAATATTGTAGACTTCACCTTCAACCAGACAATTAGATTTTGAAGGAGCTTCAATTCAGTAAATATCTTTATATAGTGCTATACATTTTCTTCCACAAGATATTAACCTGTACATCTCCTATTTACCTTCATGAATATTTGGAGAATAAAATTAAAGGAAATGTTTTTGCTATGCAATTTCCTTTTTACTCACTACCATTTTTAAAACACAGTTTTCCCCTGTTTTAAAATAGTAAACCTGTGGCCATAAAGGTAGAATATGATTTGTTCTCTATTTCATATTAGAGATAAAATTGAAATAACATGATTTTCTTTGAGGAAAAATAGTATGTCTAGGTAGTTTCTACTCTTGCATTCTTTACCAGCTGCATTTTCACCCTGTTTTTCATACCAACTGGCTTTCCTGGCCTGATAAAGCAGGATCATCAATTTTTCCAGCACACCTGCACACCACGAGATTGATGCCAGTAGGGAAACAACTATCTGCTGCCTATTCTCTTTAGTTTTGAACCTGAAGATTGAAGGAAAATTTAAATAAAATGGAGTGGTCAGCCTCAATATTTCCACTTCTCAAAATAAATATTCAAAGCTATCTTTTGATAGGAATGTGAAGAATATTAAAAATGCAAGTAAACATTAGAAGATGTGGACTCTTCTTTCTCTGCAAACCTTCCTGAGTAGTTGTCTTTCAGCGAAAGTCAGAATCTTGGTGATCACTGGTGGTTGCAGAAGCTGGTGATGGAACTTTAACCCATATGCTTAAACAGCCAGTGTCTTGTCTTCTTCTTACCTTTAGATTTCTGTTTTGGGGTGAAAAATACCTGAAAATAAATGAGGCAGATTTTGTGAATAAAGGTGTTGATATTTAAATAAAAGGAAATTCATTCTTCATGGGGTAAGAAAATGACATATTATTGTAACTAGTGAAAAATAATAGACTTAAAACAGGAGAATTTGACGTTGGTATCATGGATTTTGGGAAGTTGTGAAAAGAATAAGAAGTGTTTAGATTCCAGGAATCTTTGATTTAAATATCTTAATGAAAGTAGAAGAGTTCTCAGCTGGCTGGTGCAGAAGATAAAATACCATAAATGTCAGCACCGTGCCTGGGTGACTCTTCAAGTCATTATAAACAATTAAGGGCACTATAAAAGACAAGGTCAGAGCATTTCTCTTAACTCTTCATATAGATCATTTTTATTCTGGTACATATCTCATTTCCCTTCAAGTATCTTTAACTGTAAAGAGAGAGATAACCTTTAGGACTCTCTTTTATTGATAAGGAAACAAAATGAAAGCCCCTCAGTTTATACTCGGTTGCTGTAATCTGTGAACAGCATATTTTTCTAAGTGGTAATATGGTTAAGTTGGCAAGAATTGAATAAGAAGTATATGTTCACATGAATTAAAAATTTTGCTAAGTCGATATATGAAGGTGCATTGTAGATGAACTTGAAACATTTCTATAGGAACACACTTCATACAGGGTATACTGGCAGCAGCACACCATGGAAGGTTCTGTGTGCCATATGACCTATGGATTTTTGACACTGGACTCTCAGGCTAAGTTTGAACTGGACTTCCATGGCAATGATCTTTTTAAGGCTCTATTAGAGAACAAATTGACTCTTCTTTCACTCAACAAATCTATTAAACTCCTATACTTTTTTGGAGTATGCTCCTCTTCTCATGTTGCTGACATTCTAATTTGGAATGAAGATAAAAAATTGTTACTCATGTGATAAACTTTTAAAACTTGTGACGTAGCCTCTTCCAAGTAATTCTCCTAAGAGAGTATTACCAATACTTTATAATTTCATAAAATTATAAAGAATTGTATTGAAAAAGATAAATCATTATATCTATAATTTAAAATAAGATCTGAATTATATTTGACTACTATGAAGTTTACTGGTAAAACCTCAATTTTATCCAAATGTGCTACCGATCATAAAAACTAGCAAACATAAGAGCCTTGCATGTTTCCGAAATACATTTTTCATAAGAGACATTGGATATCTATCACTGGCTTGTTCAATTGGAGTCAGATCAAGCAGTCAGTGTTCATTTTAATTTAAATCTCTTCAAAGCAGTTAGCCCCTTCTTCTCTACCCAAAGCCATCAAGATTTGCTGCAGACGCTGGGTAGTTTTATCCTGGAGGAAGGCAATAGCAGTGGAAAGGATTACTATTAGCCTCTACCACGCATGACTCATTAGAACATGTCGTGAAATAAGTTTAGCTCCCTATCAGGCAAGCAGTAGAGCGTTCCCAAGTCATTTATCAAGTGAAAAGGAAGGAAGTTGTCGTATTCGGGCAGCCCCAATGATATGAGCAGAAATGTATCACGTTATTATTTTCCCTTCCTTCTGCAGAAAACATGATATGTTGATTGATCTTAGATTGTTTAGGGTCTAAAGTGTTCTATTCTTACAAAAGTTATGAATTAAAGACCCTAAATTGTAAGGTGTTAATGGGAGTGAAATTCACACCCAATGCAGAGATATTAGTTGGAAACTAAATCTTGTCATGCTCAAGGTACTTTTATTGCTGTAAAAAATAAATAAATAAATAAATAAATAAATAAATAAATAAATAAATAGAAATGAAGGTCACAAGCTAATACTATTTAGTATGTAAGACATTTAAAGAGATTCATCATTTTTCATGTGACATACAGATAACTCTTAAAAAGATTTCAGTATTTGATTTGGTATTTAAATATTTCAGGTCAATCCTTTAAATATTTCAAGTCAATCCTTTAGAAACTATATATGTAACAAGTAAATGGTGGTCAAGATTCCTGATGCTCCACAATTGTTTGGTAGTGTTTGGATGGCGGCAACAATTTTATTTATAATGGAGTTTAAGGAAATCCACATTGACAGAGGATTTTTTAAGTACCACACACTGTGTCAGGTATGTTTACGCTGAGTGGATCATTTCATTCTATGGCACAGATGGATATTACTTTTTTTCGGCTTTATTGAAATATAATAGACAATTAGTTGCTCGTATTTACATTGTACAAGTTAATGAAGTTTTTTTTTTAATTATAGTTGGCATACAATATTAGTTTCAGTTGTACAGCATAGTGATTAGAGATCTAATAACTCACAAAGTGATCACCCAAATAATTCTAGTACTCCTCTTCTCCCTTACATATTTATTACATTATTAACTATTTTCTTTATGCTACACTTTGCTTCTTCATATCTATTTTGTAACTGTGATGAATATTATTTTTATGCCAGTTTTCTCAGGTGAAAACACTGAGGCTCAAGGTTTAATAACTTGCCCAAGATTATATAGTTAATAAAGAGTAGAGCTGGGCTGGAACCCAGGGCTCTGTGACATCACAGTTTCTTCTCAGATTAGTCAGTAACCTCACCTAGTATTTCACGGTATTTGTGCTATTCTATATTAATGGGGGAATAAATCTCTAATGCGCTTGATCTTAGAAATTTAAATAATCCAAGTGTTTAAAATTGCATCTCTATTTTTAAATAAGGTTGCAAAACTATGTATATAAGTTAATTTATTTTGGAAAATTTTGTACATGTTTTTACCATCTGTCGATGGCGGACAGAGGTGATGGCACAGTTTCGGTTCTCTCCATAATTTTTTACATAGACAGAAGTTTACCCATGACCGTCTGTTATAAACAAGCTTCTCATTACACCCTGAGAGCTGTCTTCACTTCCCTGTACTCCTTCCTTATTGCTCCTCATGGGAAAGGGGGGCCTCTGGGCCTTAACTCTCAAAACGGCTTTGCCTTCCTGAGTTATTGCCTCAACAAATACTTGTATAGTGACTAAGTAGAGCCAGGCACTGTCCTAAGAGCTTTACAAGGAGAGGATTGACCCATAGATTCTCACAGTAACCCAATGAGTAAGGAATTGTTACCATGCCTCACTTGAGCAGATGAGGAAATTGAAACACGTAAAGTAATTCACCCAGTGTCTTACCGCTAATAAGTGGTAAAAATGGAATTTGAACCTAGAGTATCTGATGCTAGAGATCTTGATCTTAATCGTTACATTACAATTTGGGGTGTCTACTTTAAATTATATCACAACTTCTTTTTCTTTTAAATTTTATTTTATTAGTTTCAAGTATACAATACATTGGTTAGACATTGATATAGTTTCTAAAACGATCTGCCTAATTGCTCTTTCTCTCCTCTGGCTCTCTACCTAGCCAATACATTAATGCTAACTACATTCCCTATGCTGTGCTCCCCATCCCCATGACCATCTATCAACTACTAATTTGTACTTCTTTAACCCTTCACCCCATTCTCCCAACTCCCCCTCCTCTGTCCATCACCAAATTGTCCACTATATTTGTGAGCCTGTTTTTGATTAGTTTGGTTTTTTGTTCCTTAGATTCATCACATAAGTGAAATAATATGGTATTTATCTTTCTTTGTCTGACTTAATCCAGGTATGTCATGCCACCCCTTTTACTTCTCCTAAAATACTGCATCATAAATCATTGTCTACCTGTCTTATATTCAATCTCTCTTTTCATTAGTTCTTTTTCCTCTACTTATAAATATGAGTAGATCTGTAACATCTTAAAAAGTACCAACTTCTTTGTAAAATGGAGTCTTTAACTCACTGTATTTCTTTTTTTATTTCCCCTACAACCACCAACCCACTACTTCCTGGCTTATGCCTTAACCCCCTTCTACAACTGTTCTTGCTGTAACCTCTGACTGAGAGGTTTGGACCTCTCAGCTTTCAGCTTTGCTGGACCACAGTCTTTATAAAACTCTATCCCCAGAGCTTTAATAACTATCACTACATATTGGGGATAGCCTTACCTCCCTGAACTTTTCCCCATCTTTTTTACCTCTTTAATATTGTGTCCCCAAAGCTTCTATGCAATGTTTCACTCCTTATTTTAATAGTCACCACTTTCAACAAGAGCTGTTTTCAAATGACGGTTGGTTCCTGTATTTCTCTGTCTCTCAAGTCTCAATGTACTATGTGCAAAACTGAACTTGTTATCTCCCTGTTGCCAGAACATCACCTCTGTTCTTTCTTCTGACTTCCATTCACAGACCATTCACCTTTCACGCTGCCTTCAGAGTTATTCCAAAAAATATATCTTGCCTTCTATATCATCCAGGTCATGCCTGTGTGTAAAATCCTTGAGTAGCATCCCATAGGATAAAGTGAAGTTTGATGAGCAGAGCAAAACGATTTGTAGCAAATGAATTAATCCAGGGATGTTTCTTGATTTATTTCCCAAGTCCTCTCTGCTCTAGCTGTACTAAACTATTTGCTATTTGCCAAGTGGAGCTTCCCCTTTATCAGCTCCATGCCTTTGCACTCTTTTTCTCTGTCTGAAATATCCTTTGATTTTTCTCCTTTTCTCAGAAACATACTTATATTTCGTGACTCAGTGACTCAGCTCATATGTCACTTCCTATGCAGCGCTTTCCCTACCAACCACAATAAATGAGTTGTTCTCCTTCTGGTCTTTATTCAACGTACACTAATCACTTTGCATTGCAATTAATTTTTTAAATCTCTGTTCCTGCAATGATGTGACCTCAGGAAGAAGAATTATATATAATTTATCATAGAGTACTCAATGTTCTGTACATAGTAGTCATTCAATACAAACTTGTAGAATGGTTTGAGTGATCAAATTAATGAATGTAAACAACAAACTTTCATTTAACACATAATTAACATGCTTTGTGCCAGGCAGTGTTCAAGGCACTGGAATACCGCAAAGAACAGCCGTATTGATGAAAATCATTCCTATCACGTGGAACTTACATTCTGCTGGAGGAATGAAGGTAATTAATAAGACAAGTAAGCAAAGTATAAAATTAGATGGTGAAAAGTGCTATGAAAAAAAATGCAGAGAGAATAGATGAGAAATGCCAGGGGGCAGTGAGGGCTGCAATTTTAAATATGACCGTCAATGAAGGCCTTAAAAAAGAAGATGATACTTGAGAAACATCTACAATAGAGAAGGGAGGAGACCATTTGGGAATTGAAGATCTCTCCAGGCAAAGAATAGCAAAGGTAAGGGTAAAAGGATGCTTGAGGAGGCATAGTACCAGATACTAGACTGGCGAGAAAGAGGGAATGGAAGTGGGGAGAAGTATTAGAGGTAACTTCAGAGAGGACCAGAGGTTAGACTCTGCAGCAATTTTACTTTGTGTGACATGGGGAGCCACTGGAAGACCCACAGAAAAGTGTTATAATGTTTTATAGAATTTAAAACATTTATCTTACGATGCCATAATGAGCAGTTACCTCTGGTAAATTTGTGACATTGGCTTTGCAAATTGCATTGAAGGCTCTTGATACTGAGTTCATTTTCCCACACATGTATGTTTGAGGACAGCCAGTATTCACAAAGGTAAAAAAAAAAACAACCCGCATCTCTCTCTGCAAGAGCATAACGGTCTTGCGAACACTAAAGGGCAAATGGGAAAAATATACCTGTCTGCATCAGTGGACAGGAAGACAGAAAAACATGGCTGGGAGTGTATGGCATTGAATTGGGTAAGTAAACTGTGGATTAGTTATTGCTCTTTTATATGCTGTTTAACTTGCAAAGAAGAGAATATGTTATATGAGAAGTTATTGATATAGTTGTTCTAATTAATTAAATAGGTGTTTAATTAGAATAATTAAATAGATGTTTAATAGAGTATCTTAGAAACTCTTGCACATTCAGTTAGATAATATTTTTTCTTTCTGTGTTGCTTTCTTTTTGTTTTATTTCTCTGGCAGAAGCTTTCGAGGTGATCGTAACAAAGATATCAGCACTCTTTTTTTATGGATAGGTACAGAAATCATACTACTTATTCTCTATCCTGATTTCTTATTGCAATTTTATTGTTGTTTTGAAGTCATACACCTTTATGGTAAAACAGAAGATATTGAGTTTCCCAGAATTAGGTGGATTAGCTTTTAGGAAATTCTGAAAGTTAAGGTTCTCTGAAAGACCAAATAAATCCAATCAAATGGCCAAGTTTATACTAATTGTATTCTAGAGATAGATAAAGTTTCTCTTTTCTAGGAAGAGTCAAAATAGAGCTTGAATCTTAAATTATTAGATGCTAGAGGTTTATCTTTATATGAAGAGAAAAAAATTAAGTGGTAAAAATTTTTCTTTATCTTAGCTACAATTTTATTGAAATACAAATAAATATATTAAAATAAATTAAACCAAAATATAGAAAATAAATTCATTAAAATATATAGTATATATACATACCTATGTAATAGATTTACATATAATGTATAATATAGTGGATTTTCTGCAATACTATGCTCTAATTTAAATAAAATATTTTTAAATGTATTAATGAGTAAGTATTAGATTATTTCAGAAAGTACCATAATTGCTTTTGTCATACATAAATCTGCATTTTAAGAGCAGATCTAAGCTATTATTTCTTGGTCATAAACTGATGTGGCTCAACAGGCTATGGTTATATTTCTCTTGGTTTAATCTCCACTCTCCAATTCCCCCTAATGAAATGAAAACCAGGCCTATCTTTTCATTAAACTCTTCACTGAAAACGTTGGCATCACCTCTCCACATTGGAAATCGAGGAACACAGTGTGTGTGTACTGAAAAGAAAACCCCAAGAAGTATGAGAGCTAAGTTTCAAGTTCCACTGTTTCCTTCTCAAGACCAGTATTCCCCAGAGTTTCATCATATCTGTGGGTCTCCCCTGGCCAAAATTCCTACTACGACATCTGTTTCACAACTCTTATTGATGGGATGAGACATTGATACAGAAGAGAGAAAATGGGGAATGGGATCTTCTACCGTTTTAAAACACTTATCAAAGTTAGCTTCCCACTGACTATCCCCCACTCCCTCCTTCCTCTAGCACATCCTCCTAAGAGTTGAGACTTTCTCTTCCCTCTGGATTCTTGTTTCCTTGCCCCAGGTCTGCTCTCCACTTTCCAGGGATCTAAGAAGTTCTTGGCCACCATTAGACTACAACTGAGAGAATCAACTTATCTCTCCCCATGATCAGTAATTATGTCTCTTCTTGCTCACGATCGGTGGTTCTGGTAATATTTGGAGACTGAGATGTTCTATATCTAAAGTAAAATACTACTGGCATTTTTTTTTTCCCAATTTACAGAAAAAAAAATAACACATATTTTTTTTCTCAATTTTAGATTTTTTTCTATGTATTTTGTTTCTACTTCTGCTGCCTGTTATGACTTCTTTGCTGGTTCTGGCATATTACAGAGTAAAACACACAAATTCAATTAAAAGTCAGCAAACTTTTATTATAATATTAATGGAAATATCAAGCCCTTTTTCCCCAGTAGAGAAATATGCTTGTTATATGGTTTTATATTGAACAAGTTTAATATATTAATTTTTCTATATGCAAACTATTTTTTATCCTTCATTGGATTAAATTTATCAAATACTTTACTATACCATGATGTTTCTCAAAGAGCAATGACACTGATGAGCCCTCCACCAGGCACAGGAGAGAATCACAGTTCAGTAAGGCATCCTTTCATTTAGAATCTTCTCTCCTTTTATAGTTTGACTGTGTGTCTACGGAGACATATCCAGGAGTGGATCATACAAGGTCTTAGAGTGTGTTCTTTCCAATCATTTTTTTGTCATTCTGTTTGCACCTTACTTTAAGAAGACCCATGTGCTTCAATTCTACTTGTAAAACATGGTGTTTACAAATTCCCCTTAATGGTGAAGTTGACCATTCGGTTGGGTGCTTGCCTCATGCTGTCTGTTTAACAGGTAGCTCTTACTTGTAGCATACTGTATTCTCATTAAACATCACGTAGAAAGAGTCAAATCTTTCAGGCCTTTTAGGTAGAAGGTCCAAATAAGACTAGGTTCTTGGCCACATCCAAAGACCGAGGGTTATGGTTTTCAGTTATATGCCTGAAAAAGATTTACTAGAGGAGTTTTTGGGAAGTGCAGTTCTGCTTCTCTTCACCATGGGCTTTTTAAAAAGCACCCTGTGTCATTCTTACGAAAAATACTTTAGAGCAACACCGTCCAATATAAATATAATGTAAGTCACACATATAATTTTATATTTTCTAATAGCCACATTAATACAGTAAAAAAGCAGGTGAAATTAATCTTATTGTTTATCTAATTTAACTCTATATATCCAAAATATCATCATTCAATATTTAATCAATATAAAATTATTAAGGAAGTTTTTCCTTTTTTTTTTTTTTGTAAAAAATTAAGTCTTCAAAATCTGGTGTGCATTTTGTAGTGACAGCACATCATCTCAATTTGGACTATCCTCATTGCAAGTATTCAGTAACCACATGGACCTAGTGATTACCTTATCACACAACACAGCTTAGAGAATTGCTTTCGAATCTAGTAAATAAGCTTGTGATGCTAAATAAGAATATGCTTTATTTTGTGCTTTTGTGCTTGGCAGTAAGCTAAGTTTTTAAAATGCATCATATTATAAAATTCATGCAACAGGAATATGAGATAGATATGCTATTTTATCTATTTGATAGGAAAAAACAAATTCAGGCTTTAGAGGTTATGTCCAAAATTGTAAAGCAAGTGAAAGACAGAGCCAGTTTGATATGACTTCAGAGCATACCTACTAACCACCCTGAGTACACTCTTCTACACTATGCTTATTTCTTGCACAACTTAAATAAAATGCAGGCTTCTTTCTAATGTTAACATCTTAGATGTACATGTTCAAGAGATTGTGTGATATAAATATATCATAAAACAAAATTCAGAGGTAATTGGATTGTGTTTATATATTAATTTTTCTTGCCTTTTCACTTCCCAGAAGTGGAATAAGCATCCTTGACGTGAGATGTTTGGGAGTACTACAAAACTTTACATGAGCGGCTTTTTAAAACAATCATATTTCTCAAGATTAGTGGTTTTTTTTTTTCCTTTGAAAAATAGGAAACATTCATTATAACCAATAATATATAAAGGCCATTTTCTGATGATTATTCATTATCTTAAATATATGAATGCATAAATAAATAAACTGGGCCAATGTATAATAAAACTATAAGAGCTCAGCTTTTTAAGGGCAAGACTCTTACCACGTGATCATATGTTCAAAGAAGGTTATTTGTCAAAAGTTATTTACTCTTTTTTCCTTTGCTTCCTGAACTCATGATCTGAACATCTTCATTTATTTTAGTTCTAACTCGGTTGATTAAAGAAAAAAGAACTACATTTGCTTTTAATATTGCTGAAATTTGAAGATCAATTGCAGCTATTAAATTAAAATAGTTTACCCCTTGAGGACTTTCAAAAACCAAAGAAAATATTATTTTAAATGGAAAACATTAGTCTTCTATTATTACTGTGTTGGACTAGATCGCATTAGATTTTCAGATTAAGGCAGCAAGTGCTTTGAAAATGTAAAGCCAATTGTAAAATATGGAATTAAAGTAAACACAAAATCAAACAAACATGTTATTTCTCTCAGTCATTATAAGCAGAATCAACTTACTAGATCCGTATTTATCTATCATTAGAATGTATCTACATACAATCATAATGTTTCAAAGTTGATTACACACCCTAATGAGAAGGGCATAGATAAATGGCAAACAAGAATTTAAATATATTTGACCTAAAATGATTACACTGTATTACTCTTAAATCTTTATTTTCTAATCCTGAGCACATAGTGATTTGTCAATGAGTAAGATTTCTTAGAAATATACTATTATAAAGAGAGTCAAACTAGAGTCAATTTTTTTTCTGGATGATTCACCATGGAAATAATTCAGGAGACATTATTTTTAATATCAAGGGCTCTCTTATATAGTTCACATAAAATCTTCTACCCATATATAAGATAAACACGGAGGCTTAGGAACTTCTTTTAATGTTAGGCTACATTCATTACCAAGTCAATAAATCTCAGTGTTACATCAAGTACAGCTGTTACCTCATGGGTATAGCTGTCTAGTCAGAAGTAAGAAATATAATCCCAGAGTGCTCTGTTAGCCTGGGATTTCAGCATCAGTTTTGTTTTTGATCCCAGTATTTCTCAAATCCCTTTTCATTAATGATGAAATAGGGTCTCAATATCCTAAGCCACCATTTGGAAAGGGAAAAAGAAAGATTATGCTGCTCATGTCCTAGTCATTTGGTGTCTAAGTTTCTTTCTTGCTTTACTATAAATATTTACTTGCATTTTGATAAATTTACACATTTTCAACATAATTCGCTATATAACCTTTATTATTTGGAATGAAAATGAAACAGAATCAGTCAAAAAAAAAAAGAGCACTGAGTAACTGCAAAAAGGTGCCACCAAATGTATTTGGGAAACCGCACTTAAGTCACTTCCAAATCTTCACTCAGAATCTTTATTGGTTTTGAGCTAAATGAAGACTACATTTCTAATTCTACTTAAATGCACACATTCGACCTTATTGAATGTTTGGTATTTTATCTCATCTGTATTTTTGCATATATGATCTGCTTAGAGAATTTCCTTTGTAGTTAAGAAGAGGTCACTTTTAGGAAAGGGAAGTAGATTTGCATGCATTTAAGATTAGATTCAGGTACTGAGTCCAATTAACAAGGAAAGGAAAGTGGCATTTATGTACTAAGGTGTCTCATTTCCTGCACATTGTTCCTGAAAACTACCTAGAATGATAAGGCACAGTATTAGATAATCAACTTGAAAACTCTCCTACCATGACATACGAATCCCATTTTGCCACCTCAACTCAAAGAGCAAAAGGCCTCTTATCAATGGCATCTGGTGGTTTTACATATAATGGTCATCTATCCTTCTGGCCTGGAATAGAAGCTGTAAGTTGTCCTCACTGAGATATTTCTTTATCATTCTTAACAGTCTGGAAATTTTGGAGGGGGGACTTTTGCTTGTTTGTTTATTTGTTTTGTGATTTTACGTTCTAGAATATATCTTTAGGCCCTGGTAACTTTTGGTAACTTTAAATACCTTTAGAACTTCCTGTCCAAGGTTCTTCTTTTTCTAATTTTGCACTTTCATGGGCTTCTATTGTATTTCTCGTTGAGACATTGGAGTGAGTAGATAATCTATGTACAATGGAATAAGTTTTTCTTTAATTTAGTTTCACAATTGTATTTTCTAGATTTTACAATTGTTTAAATCTGAGGATCTAATTTAAAAATCTAAGATGCCAAGGGGAGAAAGTTCAGTTTACATATACATGTGTGCACATATATTTTATTTGTAAACACTATGCAATTTTTAAGCCCTTTACCACATTCTCTCCTATGAGTGTGAAGTATATGGGTGGGTAAGAGGGTGGGATGTTTTGATAGTCCAGTTGAAGTTCTCAAAGGATTTGAGTCAATAATACTTTAGATATTCACGTTGATTAATTAGTGTTTCCTCTCCCACCTGTTGTTAGTGGTTTACTAGAAGGTAGTCTGTTCCATTTAGACAATGTGTCAGTCAAAGGGGTGGATCAATTATCTAACCTGCATATTTATAATTGGGAGGGATTTGGGAGGTGCCAAACTCCCTTGAGACAGAGCAGGGAACCAAATGACGACTTTTAAGAGACACTAGTGGGCTTGGAAAAGACGTCACAAGAAAGACTGCCTGGGGACTTCATACCAGTGGGATCTTTCCCTTTACGCGTAGAAAAAAGAAAAAAAGATTCTCATGAAAAAGCCCCGTTAATTGTAAAATGTTACTGTGTTATAAGTTAGATCTAGTATTACATCTCTCAGAAATTTGAGAGAATGTTTATATACAATTTTAAAATAGGCAACTAAAATTCAGGTTCAGCTTTTTTTCTTTTTTCCTTTTTTCACTTGCAAAGTGATTTGATCTAAGACTTGTGATGTGCTAAATGACAATAATACGTGATTTCGAATTTTAATATTATGATAACTGCATTAGAGTGTGGAGGGAAACACATTTTCCATTCAACTGAGATACGTATGTATTTATAAATATCATATAATAAGGTTATTTGTAGCATTATATTATGTAAAATCTCAAACACAGAGGATAAATTATAACTTATGTAAACTAGTAAAACAACAGCTTATTTATATAAGAAAAAGCAATAAGAAAATTTCTTCCGTGTTAGTAATTTTTTATAAAAAATGACCAAAAATGAATTTTTTAGAATGTTATGTCAAATTTATTTGTATTATAATTATTGCCATTTTCATCACATTCTCTTCAAATTGCAAGTTTGGAATTAATCAATGTAATTTTATTTTATTTACAAACAGATGCAGAAAATGTACTATCAAAAATATTTTAAATGATGGGTTTATAAGTGGGAAAGAAATATGTATGAAAATGTTTAATAATTTCAAATATTCAGTTAAATTATTTCTAAATGTTTATTGGATGGATTTGACCTTTAAAACATTGTTATTGGCATAAACCTGAGTTTGATGCCTTTTTTTAGTACCGCATCACATTTTAAAATTAGTAGTGTGATGTAAATAACTTAGCCAGTATGAATCCCCATAGTAATAACATATGGCCACTGATACCTTTAGTGTCTTTTCCCTGAACAGCTAAACTCAGCATGGTTTCACATTTAATGATACAATAGTAGGGTATGGATTTATTAAAAGGAAAGGTAAATTGTATTTCTTGAATATATAGTGTTTGTTCACTGTGTTGTCAGGTAAGAAATAGCAGTCTGCAGTCATCCACTTTAAACTATGATCTAATCGGAACTTGAGAGCTAAATAAGAACGTGGTGATTAGCCCTTAGTTAGTAGGAACCCCAGGGAAAACTTCAATGCTACAGGAAATGATGCTAATGATTTATCAAGTAGTAAACTTGCCTCTGAGAAAATACTGAACTGCCAATTTCACAGCACAGGAAAATATCTATTAGATATTCCATCCAATCTGAGACCTTTTTCTAGCAGAAGTCCAAGGAACATTTTTAAAAGGGAGAGAGATAGTAAAAAGAACTGTGCAAATTCGGACTCTGATGAAATCTTCCTTTCTCTGGGGCTATGAATCCTTAGTAGCTCTGCCAACAATCAGGAAGCCCTTAGTCTCCCGGTGGTACTGAGTGAAAAAGGGTTTTAGAATTTAAGTAAAACAGCAAAATCAGATCTTGCTAGGAAGGCAGAATTTGGTATTTACCTTGCAACTTAAAACATTGAACTGGAAACTTGAGAGAACTAAACTTCTCAGAAAAATCTTATTGCCCATCTACTGAAATAAACATCAACACAAAGGAAAATTCAAGCCCTATTGCATTAAAACCATTAAAGGAGTTGGCAAAATTCCAATTTGGGTAACTACCTCCCACCTTCATTGTTACAGTTTTTTATCAGTTGAAAATGATATCCGCTTTTGTTTCAATGGAGAAGGTTGTTTAATAATCTTTTAATCGTCATTGTACTTTTACAATATGATATTCAGAATCAGAAAACTAGACAGAGTAATTTTAAAAAATAGTATTTATTTTAAGATAAAATATTCTTAGTGCATATAAATATAAGGCTGCCATTACAGTAAATCTAATAATGTGTATCAATTAACTGATGAGCTTTTAAAGCTTTAGCAATTGTATCTTATTTGATCTCTTAATATATCCACAGTTGAACATACATTTAATAAGTTTACTAGGCATTGCAAATACTATGTCTACATCTTTAATTTGCTTAATACTGAAAATGGGCGAACTTTTAAAAATGGATAAAATTATGTCACTGATAGAAGGTGAGGTAAACAGCTTCAGCTGTGAAACATTTGGTACTTTTTCAGCTTTCCCAGGAAGCTCCATTTGCAAAGGAGATATGAACAGGAAGACCTGAGTCAGCCTGAATCAGAGATTTAACTCCCTGCAATTTAGTCATACTAAAGCAGGAAATTGGGCTCAGTATATATTGTAACTGCGTGAAAGTTTCAGAGTAGGAAGTTTTCAAGGAAGAGAAAAATTCTTTACACTCTTTTGCTGTTTATGATGTTAATGAATTTATTTAACTGGATCTGCACACGTACATTTTTCATCTTACCCATGACTCAATATTTAATTTCTGTTATTCTGCTCTTTCCCATGTATCTTTAAAATCTTAGAGAGACTTGTATTTAGCAACACAAAAAATGCAGATCAACAGGTGCTGATATTAGTTGTGAAAACAAATTGAAATAAAGCATCATTTTAAATTGAATTTCTTAAACCAAGTATGGGGAACGAATCAGGCTTAGGTGAAGACATTGAAAAGATGTAGACTTTTTTTTTTTTTGCGAACTGAATCAATCTGATATTGATTAGCAATGATTTTCTTTCCACTTCCATACATTAGTTAAAATAATTGAATCTGGTGAACAACATGGATCAGGGGCAAATAAATGTTTTCATAGCAATTATTGGCAGACATTTTCTTTCTGGTAAGTTTCCCCAAAAAAGATGTATAATTTGCACCTTTTTAAGTATCCATGAGTCCAGTAGTGAGTTTTTATTTTTATATATATATATTTTTTGAGACACCGCTTGCAGAGTGGCAGGCTCAGAGGCACCAGGACTTCCTGCACACAGCTTTTAGTGCTGAGCCACATCTGCCTAAGGACCCCACTGACTTGGCTGCAGCACAGCCCCCATAGGCTCTGATGCCAGATCAGGTGTGGAGAGACTGCCGAGCTGTCACTCCGCATGGTTTCCTGCAAGTCAGCTATCTCGTTCCCATCTGTGTTGATATACTTTACTGGATTTTTTTTCACGGCTTGCCTGGCGTGCATACAGTCGTCTGATAAGCCTCAGTTTGTCTTTAAGACTTGCCTTCCCAGGTATCTATCACTCAATATATAATAAGTCTTTATGGGTGTGTTTTCCTTGTAGTTGTGCTTGTTATTATTACTTAATTCTTTGTGTTGAGATGTTCTGTTTTTAGATATACTCTACCATGCTTATTAGGGTCTTTTAATTTCTTGTCCATCCCATTTTGAGGGTCTTATTCCATTAAGATCTACCATGTTGCAAGTTTTCTTTGCTTTAATGTTTAAATAACTGCAAGATGAGATTACTTAAGTATATAATGACATTTTTTCCACTTCACTTTAATGTTACATAATTCTCTTAGTCAAGAAGTCACTCTTCATTCAGCTTTTACTTTTCAGCAGGAATTAATTTGGATAGCTTTGATTGTTAGTATTCTGGTGAGCCATCCTGCAAAGTCAGGGATAGATTACATAGGTGATATATTTTTAGTCCATGAAGGGTTTTTCTATAACTAAAGTTTGATTATTTGTGCTTTGTACCATTAATTGGTGTTTTCAGCGATAATCTTGATTATGCAGCTAAAATTTAGCTGCAAGTTATCCAATCCTGCTGGCTTTGTACTTGCAAAACGCCCATTGAATTTATTAAGAGTGGTATATGCATATCGGCCGCTAGAGAAGATTGGTCGGTATTCAGAGTTGGAAAATGAAAGGGCGGAGGATTCAAGTACACCAAGCTCTGATTAGAGATCCGTGAACAGCTTCCTCCACTTACAGATTAACATCGTGTCATGCTCTGTTTTCAAACAAGGAATATCTGTTCTAAAAGTAGTACCCACAGACACCACTAATGCACCAAGTTCCAGTTGTCCTTTCTTGAAACAGTCCATTGAGTTTTCTGTCCTTGCAAGAAAGAAATCATTATTGCTTTCACGTATTTTGGCAGATTTCCTTAGTTATGGGATTGTGGTTTGAAATTTGTTTAAGACTTCCTGCTTTTTAACAAGAAATGGCGTTGAGTGTCACAGCCCCATTGCCCAATGTGTTTGTTATGGAAACTGTTTGGGGTGAATAAAATGAGAAGAGAAATATGAAACTCAGGTGAGAATGGAGCACTCAGTGATAGCATATACTTTTCTTTCTCTATAGATTCATTTTCCCATGAAAACTAATTCAATGTCTACATCATAACTTCTCTTCTAGCATAAAAGTAAAATTAAAGTTATGCTCTGTGCTTCAGATGATTATAATTTGCAAGCCTGTCAAAATTTCTATTAAATACATAGGAATGAAATGCAGTGTGCTCATTGAAAAATTGGAAAATTGAACATGTTTAATAATTATCACAAGATTCCATTGGTTATTGCTGAAGTTATACAATAAACCAAATTTTAAGCAGGGAAGAAGATAGCTTGTCTTTCATTTGTCTTTTTATTCTTTAAATTATTATCTACTTCAAGACATTATTAAAGAAACTATGGAACGTATAAGTTCATAAGCCTATTTTACATCACTATTTTTTCCCCAGCGAATCTCGCCAGTGAGCAGGTGGCTTAGATCAGAGCTGTGACAATTAAAAGTGTAAACACATTAGATATGGGCTTTCTCTGTTCTGGTAAGGTCATGTGATAGAATTTCTTTCCTTTGGAAGCTAATATTTCATTGACAAAATAAGTTACCTAAATGTCTTAAACAGGACACATGTGTTATTTGATCTATTTATTGTCACCAGATGTAAATATTCTTTTATGGTTCTTATATTCAAACTGTACTTCTTATTTTGAACAAATTTATAATTTTGTCTTAGCTACATAAAATTGACCATATTTAAACAGTTCTACGTCTGAAAAATGAATATTGTTAAACTAAGATTGTAGTGAAACCCAGGAGTTTTTCTTCATTGTCAACAAAACAAAACAAGACCATACACATAAGCCCTTGCATTCTGGGACTTTATCCAAAAGTGTTTAGCAATTTGGCTGTGTCCACCTTCAGGAATCCCGTACTTTGATTCTAGGATCTGGGTACCTGATGTACTCAGAGGATCCTAGCATCCACTAAATAGTCAGGCAGGGTTTAGAATTTGGTCAGTTCTATTTTTCTGGCACCTAAAATCTGTATTTTCTTATTCAGTCTGTTTGATGTTCTCAAGAGAGAAAAGTGGAACCCTATATACATAAATGTAATTTTCTTTTTTTTGCAAAAAGACACTCAGAAAATTTTTAAGAAAATATCTTTTAATTTCCTGATTTTAATTTGTCTCATATTCTTTGTAATGATTGCAGCCATTAGGAATCATGAATAAAGAGAAAATTATTTTGTTTTGAATTGTATACAATTTTTGTTTTATAAAATTTTTTAATGAAATTTTATCGTAAAATCATAGCCCTTATATAAATTATAAAAACAGAAGGGAATTTTGTGTGTCTTTTTCTTATAAAAATTTTATAGAATTAGATTTTCTATAACTAACTTGTAATATGTTTCAACGATAAAACCAAAACGACATATATTTTTCTTATCCTTGTTTTGCTAATCCTTCTCTCTGGTTTTCCCTTAGTAATATATCACTTAAGAATGCATGTAGCTGCAAGTAATAAATTAACTGTGATTAAATGAAGGGTTTATTTCTCCCTTTTAACAAAATTCAAGAAATCATCATTCAGCAAGTTCCACTGGGGAACCATGGTGATGCTGTCCTCCTGCTCCACCATCCTTAATTTGGGGTTTTCCTCCTCATATTCCCAAGCTGGCGTTTCTCTCTGCCAGTCCGTCCTTGTTTCAGGTAGGGAGAAGGAAGAGGTACAAAAGCAAAAAGGAAGCATTTCCTTTGATTCCATTTCCTTTCTATCCTGGAAAGGATTTCCTTTGCAAGGACGTTTTTCTTTATCTTACTGGCTTGAATTTCGTAAGAAGGCTTCTCCTAGGAGAAAGCTAGATGGAAGTGTATTTTTCTTTTTAGTCTTGATGATGTGGTAAGATAAGAGAGTGAGCCAATCTACTGAGACAGGAAGTAGTGACTCCGGTCTTGGTACCACATGACTGTAAGTTCTTCCACACTGGTTCGCTTCACTTAAGCATTTTCAGCATTTTATTTGTTCAGTTGAGTGACTCCAGTTTTTTTTTTTTAACTCTCTTAATAGGGTTGCTTTCCAGCTTTTCTCTGACCCATAGAGCCCCTCCTATTGATTTCTTTTGAATTCATATCTTCACACATGCCCAAGAGGGTATATACTTACATATTCCTGAGAGGATACCTAAGAACCATTTTCATTCTCTCTTATTCATCCTTTACATTTTACAGACGAGACTAGAGAGGTGTGCAGAGGCAGTTACATAACAAGTCAGTGAACTTCAACTACATTTCGTAGTTGACTCTCGAGCCTGGCTTTTTCTAAGCATTTCTAAATAATAAGTATTTGTGTTTATATATGTTGAAATTTAGGAACAAAATAAAATTACTGATAAAGTGTTTGTTACGGGGGAAAAAAAAAACTCTTGAAATCAACACTCTATAATTTCAATTCCACAAGTACTGGAAATTAACTAGTAAAATAAGAGGCATTTTCTAGTCATTCGAATCAGCAGATGTTTATTGAGTGCCTGCGATCTGCTAGGCACTGTAGAAGCCAAGGATACAGAAGTGAACAAGAAAGAAGACTCTGTTGCCTTCAATAGAGTTTATGTACCAGATTATATTGAATGCATGCATTGATTTTCATACACTCATCAAATATTTATTAAGGGTTTACTCTATGTCATGGACTGTTCTAAGCATAAGATATAGAGTTTATGATATGAAAGACAAATTCTTGCTCTTACTGAGTAGTGAAGCCAAAATTATCTTGTTTTCTAGGGATACACAATAAAGAACTTAGACACCATTCTTTCCCTATTGCTTACTAACAATTGCAATGAAGGAAACACACACACATACAAACATATACACACACTTATTGATAATATTTTTTAATCTGGGAATTGAAATAAGTTTTGGCTTGTTTTAATTTCTGATACATAGCTTTTGCCTGGGTGTGTAATTTAGTTATATTTAAAAATGGATTTAAATTTAAGTATAAATTTATTGGGCTAAATTCTAACAACTTTGACTCTCTCTACCTTTATTCTTTTGTTTTATTGAATTTAACTTGAATGAAATCTTTTTATTTGTCTAGTCTATTTCTGTCTAGTAAAGAAGTTGAAATTGATCATGCCTTGACTTTGTGGGCCATCAGAGAACCATGACATTCCAAGGTATTGATTTTGTGGTGTTAAAGGGTGACAGATCTAGTGTTGAAGTGCCGAGAGAGAATTGGGTTTCAGATTGTACACCATAAGCAGTCTTGACTTTTGCTGAGCCATGCCTCGCTTTTTAAAGTAATTGAAAGAATCATAAGTCTTAGGGTAATTTTTACTACATAAACTTGGAAAGATTAATCTAGAATTGTGTATTCATTCATACAAAAAGAAAGCCACACATGTGTATATGTGTGTACTCAAAGAGTATACCCTGTGTTAAGAATATTTCAAATCAATATTACCGATCCTTTCAAAACATATTTTTTCTCATATTTTGAAAGTCGTTTGGTAATAAGAGAAGTTTTGTTGTCTTCACACTCTTCTTATAATAGTTATTTTGAATTTTGTTTCTGTCATGAGTCCAGTTGGGCAGGTACTATAGGATATGAATTATGATGCTCACAATTCAGAAAGGCCATAAGTCTACAAGGGTAACACTTGGCGATTTTTTGTTATCCTCTGAGACTTTAGAATGTTGACAAGTACATTATAATAGCTCCTATACACATGAACTGAAGAAGAGTAACCATGGCCATCTTTCAATGTCCCATTTTCCTCTGGATTTGTTCTTTTTCAGTTTAATGACCTTTAGCAAATGCATTGAAAATAATGTTTTGATTACATGATTATTGTGTGGAAACCTCTACTGAGCTAAGTCCAAGTGTATCTTTGGAAACTAATCAGAGGTACACCAGATTCATTGACTTAGACCAATCCATCATAGTCATCTTTTAATTTATTTCTACATGTTCTTCCAAGTTCCCATTCTTTAATAAGACTTTGCCCTGCAAAGAAGAATAGAATGTATTTTATAACGTATGTTTGTTCTGTTTTCTAACAACATAAGTATTTTGCTTAAGCAGATTTGCTAGGAAGTGACAGCTTTGAAAAATTGGACACAAGGAGCCTCTGGAAGCATTTCAGTTCCAGGCAATATCAATAGTGCAGAAGGGGAAAATGAAATATCACCGTGTTTTAAAGAAGACAGTTTTGTCAAAGATTCCTTTTCACTCTTTGACTTAAAATAAATGGAGTAAATCAAGTATATCTATTCAAAATATGCATGTGCACTCATTGAGAAAGTGCTCCTTCCTAGGCGTGGGTTCCCCACCTCCCGCCCCCACAGACAACCAATGAGAGGATTATCTTTAAAAAATGTATGTTGGATTGGGAAGACTATCATTTTCTTGGCTTAATTATTAGTTTGCACATTTTGAGGTCATGGGATTTCACAAAAACATGGCGGTGCCTTTAAGAAAAGAAGGAAACCTACAGGCTTAACACCCTCTGAGTATATCATTATGTACTCATATCAGATGTTCTTCAGAAATATAATGATGTAATTATTATTTTGGGGTGTGGTGTGTGTGTGTGTGTGTGTGTGTGTGTGTGTGTATCAGAGAAAGAGAGAGCAAGACAAGAACATAGGCAAGAGAGAGAGAGATTTAATAAACCTGAGATTAGATGCTAAACTTTTTATCGATAAATTAAAAATCTGATAACATTTTCTACCTGAAAAATATTAGGTATATTTGAAAAGATAAAGCAAGTTTGATATAAAACTTTTAAGAACAATTTTATCACTAATTAGAGAGGCAGTGGAGTGTAGTACAGTTAAGAGTGCAGGCACTGGGTTGAGACTTCCTGGGCTTAAAATTCTCATATACCTTTTTCTAGAACTGTGATTTGGAGGAAGTTAATTTCTCAGTTCCTGAGTTCCTTTGTTAAATGGGGTTAATGATAATATTGACTTCCTAGAGCTCGTGTTAGTTAGCCTGAGGTCTCCTAAACACTCAATAGAATGTTAGTTATTATTAGTAATTGAAAACTCTTAACATATTATGAGATGAAGAATAGAAGTAGAAATTGTTTAAAAAGTAAATCAGAGGATGAAATAAAAGCTCAAACATTTCAGGAAGTCTGTAATATACAGCTCATGTCTCTTTCAAGATATTAAATGATAGTGGTCATATTTTTATTTTTTATTTTTTTTTAACAAAAGGAGAATTGGTGATTATTCCCTGTCCTATATGTATTCTGAAATGTACTTTAGGAATTATACCGGAAGAAAGTTACTGGTAAATTCTGTCTTTCAGATTCCAGAAAATAATTTGCTAACTGAATTCATATTTATCTTGGTTTTTGTTATGCTACTATTAGAGATAGCAATGTCTTATAAGTGAATGTATATTTTAATTATAATTTGTTCCAGTTCACTTTTGACAAGAGTGATTATGTTAGTACTGTTACTTTCTGAAGCAAGTTTCAGTTAATATGCTATGTACATTAATTCTCTGTTCATTTCTGTGCTTAATTGTCTCCTATCAAAGAGGTACCTGGTAGTACTTTTAATCTGGATTATCACCTAAATCTGTTTCATGAATAAAATTGATTCATTATGGTTTACATTTTTTAAAAATTTTATAACATGATCTATTTATATATTTTACTTCATTTTAGGGCTGATCAGATTTTCATATAAATAGGACTGCCATTTTTGTACATTATGGGACTCTTGGTATGGTTCGGCTCTGAGCCTTAATGTTACCTATCCTTTTAACGCTTAGGAAACATCGACTTACTTTCATTCCATTAGTGCAGACTTAATATTATTTTATGTCCAAGATGACAAAGGTCACTTCAATTAGGCACCTCATCGAGCCTTTCCTCCCTGTAGTTTTCTAGTATCTTACACTAAGTATTGTTTAAAAAAAAAAAAATGTTCTACTGCCATTAACAAAAAGTGAGCAGAGAACAAAAAGCCTGTTATTTGCAGCACATAAAATCCTTATGATAATTTGGTAGACTTTAATTAAACTAATACATCAAGTTGCACTTATAAGACAGAGGAGCAAAAGAGAAGCAAATCATCTTTTTTTTTTTATTTTCTCTGTTAAGAAATACCATATTGCTTTTTGATTAAGTGCTTTAAGTCTTGTGACCCATTTTAAAGTGTAAGATTTACAGTCCTTTTCCTGACAGGCATATTGAAAAAAGTTCTAAATGATATTGATTGGGATCACCCCACCCACCAAAAAAATTGAAGTTAAGCTATAAAAAACCTTGGTTTAAAGTGATTTCTATTAATTTCTTATGATTTACAAACTCTTTAAAAAATTCTACAAATTTAGCCTATGCATACACATTTTTATTACAAAGAATCTTGTTTTGAAATTTAACATATATGCTATATTTTTTCATTGCTCTTAGTTCTTTTTAATGAGTCTACCGACATCTATTAATACAAAAGTCCACTACAAATTAAAAGGATGTCTATGTAATTTATATATCTTCACTGCATTTCACAACTGGAATGTCCTGGAATTAGAGATACTTGGTCGTTATTTAAATAACCTCATCTCCAAATCTTCTATTTGTTAGAGATGTAATTCCCATAATTTAAATTGAATAAACCACTGAATTGTGAGTGATGACATTTAGTTTTAATCCTGGGTCTACAATGTTAGTTTGAATATATCTTGTCACCCCTCTGGGCCTCAGTATCATCACTGGTAAAATGAATAATTTGATACAGGATGATTCCAGGAGACTTCATTGTTCCTGAAATTATATTTCTATATTAGTTATTAACGTAATATCTTTCTGTATACTAAAAGTCAATATTTTAATATGCTCATATCAATACTTAAATCAGTGGCACTTGTTATTTACAAAAGTGTTTACGAAACATTTCTAGAAATTTCTAGTGATCAAAACTCATAGATTTTGGAAGCTGGTCAACCACAAATCATATTAAAAGAGAATTATATTTGACTTGGAAATTCATGTATTATTAACCAAAGAACCACATAATCAGTATGCCAATTCTCACACTTTTAACATATGTTTCATAAGCAGGAAACTGGTTGGTTGGATTTTGTAATTTTGTCCTATCTCACATTTAATTGTTTAAGACTTGACTAATTCCTTGGACATTCACATCATTTTCTTGTTAGTGGATCAAATTCTTCGAGAGTTTATCCATCACCTGGAAACACTTTGACTGCTTTATACTCCCCTCTGTGGATTTTAAGTCTCCCCAAGTAGCTCTCAATTTTTCAGGCACACGATTGCAATTTCAGTGGCATTTAAGAACAGCCGAGTTTGTTGTTCACTTCATCTTCTCATTAACATCTAGTCCCACTTTCTCTCAGGCAGCTTATTGCTTTAGCACATAAATACCAGCCACTACCGTTTTTTGTTTCCAAAGGTGGCCAGTATGATGGTCTGAAGATGATAATGGTCATAGCTTAAGTGTGCATCATTTTACATTTTTATTATAAGCTTTAAGAATAGAAATGCACTGAATGCTCAACTTTAGCCACATGTAATTGGAACTGTAAAGCTGGGATCTGTTTTAATGTCTTTGCTTGTATAGCAGTCTGTTTGGATTGATTTCTATCCCTCCCTGATTTGTAGTGTTTCTTTAAAATATTTTTTAAAAGAAAGACAAGAAAAAATAAAATTATAAATTAAGATATACAAAATATAACATTTAAGGATCGGCTGTTCTAGAGCAGGAATGCTCAAATACTTAATTACATTATCTTTAACAAATAGTTGTTTTAATTGCATCATCTAGCTTTTGACAGTTAACATCATTTGTATATTTCTAATTTAAAATATTCAGAACAGTTTTTTTTTTAATTATTACATTGTTTCCTTTTACATATAGACTTGAGCTAAGGAGAGAAAATAGTGAAAGAGCTCCTGATGGACTTGAGTGGAATTTTAGAAATCTCTGGTTTAGGCAGGAACATCCACTTGCTGTCTCTTGACCTCACCTCATATCTTCTTCCCAACTTTGCCTTTTTGGGGACTGCAATTTTCCCTGATTTTAACTGATCTCAAGCCTACCCATCTTTTCAGACCAACTTAAGTCCAGTTTGTCAATGAGCCCTTACCACAGTCTCTTCTCATTCTTTGGAGCTCTCATAGTTTTACCTGCTTGGTTGTTATCTTTTCCTCCTCAAGGTTAGTAATCTGTTTGTGTATATATTTGTACACCTCTCCAAGGAATAAATAAAAGTTTCCTCAGAACCAGGACTGTGTCTTATGTTGCTTCTTGTGTCCTCCCATGCTGCCTGCAATGCTACTCACATGATTAGACTCTAACCTTTGGCGTTCTTTCTGACTCTGAGATTCCATTATTCTAACAGCTAGCCAGTCAATAAATATTGATTGCTTGACTATCCAACCTTAAGCATGCTTTTGTTAGGGCCCAAATCATTTATATTGTGAAGTCAGGGCAAAGTACCTATGATGAGGAATTGGTATGATATTATCTAACCCTTTTCCTTCCATGGTCTGTTCAGCAGTTGACTCATAATCTAAAATGCTCTTTTTCTTAAGAGTGTAGTTCAAACAGTGCTAATGAATGGCCTTTTTGTGTGTGTGAGTGTCACACGTAAATGGATATAGACTTCCTTTTCTTTGATTGGATAGTGTTTGTCTTACTCATTATTTTTTTTTTCCTGGTAATTCAAACAGTTTTCAGGTATGTTGAAATTGCTTCCTATGTTTTCATGAATTTAAATAATTACGATAGAATCCTGCGTATGATAAACAATAAGCTTCTAGAACTGAGCTTCCTAACACATTCATTTATAATGATTTAGGAAACTAACAAAAGTTCACTTATTATTTCTTAAACCATAGCAAAAATGGAGACATTTGCAGTTATAATTTGGCTCATTATTCTTTTTCAAAGATTCGATCAGATTAAAAAAAATAATTATGAGAAAATCAAAAATCTTTTGAAGAGTCAGGTTTAAAGCCCTGACTCTACCACTTATCTGTGTGATTTTACATGAGAAAACCAAGCTCTCTAAGCTTCAATCCCCTCATGTACAAATGAACAAATGAACAAAATTATAATTTCTGCTATGCAAGGACTTTGTCAGGGTAAATTAAATACTTAAGTGAAATCGTATAATAAACATCTATATAGGTATTATGATAACTAATAATTATTATAATTCATGTCTTGGGTATACTATTTATATAAATCAAGAAGAAATAAAAGTCTGAAATATCATCCAAAATTGTTCTTCTCATGGTCCTCCACTCACTGTTCACCTTTTGTCTCATTTTCTATTTCAAGTAATTTTTCTAGTATTAAAAAAAAAAATAATAGGTATCTTTCCAATGTCGATAGGTATCTTTGCCCCAGTTCAGCCCTTTATTATCCATTTATGCTCTAAAAATATGAATATCAATTTTCTGTTCCTAGTGGAAACTAACATCAATTTGATTTTCTATGTCATGGAATACACTCTGCTTTTTATTTGATATCTTTTACTTATCTCTAGATTTGAACATCAGTCAAGGAAAAAGTAATGAATATTCATAGAATTATTTTACATATTGCCAATTATATGCAAACACATTCACCAGATACTTGTACTTAATCTATACCAATTACATAGGTGCATCATTTAGTTTTGAAGCATGCCTAATAAAAATAAGTAGAAAAATAGACACATATTTCTTTCAAAATATATACATTTCCTTGTTTATAATTTTGAGTCTACAGTGTATTCTTGCACCTAAACCTAAATTCCCTTCCTATTCTTGGCATAATTAACTTTGTTTCTCCTACCACTACTCACCAATTGTTGGTCAGGGAGATCTGAAAAAGAACACAGTTTTTAATAAGTTAAGATTTTACTGATAATTTTTGTTAATTAAATTCCCAGCTTATTTAAGTCTCTTTGGTTAGGAAATGGAAAATGAGTGAAATACATAGATAGCCTGGAAGAAAATGCTCGAGGAATTACTTGGTTTCATCTCGTGTGTGTGTGTGTGTGTGTGTGTGTGTGTGTGACTTGTTGCCTCGGTGATAGAACAAACTGAGGAAAAAGGTTGAAAGGCGAAGACAAAGGCTGTGTCTATACAGCTTCAATTGAATTGGACCTGACTGAATGATTGGTTTGGTCTGATTTAGTGGAGCCTATCTCCTCAGTGACAGTGATCTGAAAATTGCTTCCAGGGCCATTTTAATTAGCTGATTCAAATCAAAACAAACACATCCTGGTAACATCCATTTCTACCCAGATCCTCACCAACTACAATTTTCAGAATGGGAATGCCTAAGTAGTTCTCCATGGACTCAAGGTATGCACTTTTGTTTTTAAATATTAATCTTTAATGGAGAGGAAAGAATCCATTTTTCTTGGCTTTAATGATAGGTGAATATTAGTGTACAGATCCATTTGTTCAGTGTATCAAAGCCTAAAACCACAAAAACTTGAAACCTGCTTTTACATAGTTAATTTATGAAATGAGAGAGTTAGTTCTTTTCTTCAATAACAATTTAATAAGAGGATTTTATTATGCTGCGTGGCAGTATGGTGACGTTATTACTTAAATGCATTCTATTTCTTAAGTATGCTTTTAAGTTAAAAGTATGTTAGTTCTTGAAAATAGAAAATGAAATTCTGACACCTCTGATTTTTTATGTATTTTAAAATTGTTTTATTTGTTTATTCATTTATTAAAAACCTTGCAGAAAATTTCACATAGTATCTTTCTTTTAAGGAAAGAAGAAAGGGACCGTTATATGGGAAGAATTAAAAAGAGAAAGTTAGTGAAGTTTTAGATGGACAGACTAAATTTAAGGAGCAATTAGAGAAAAAATGGGAAAAATAATCTGTTAGTAAAATAAAGGCATTTGCTGCAGTTCGAAAAAGGTCTATTCTATAATCCATCGTATGACAAATAGTAGAAAGTCAAAGATAACCAAATGATTTGAAATTATTTAAATTGGATAAAAAGACATAAGAGGTAAAAAGTAATGTGATTTCCTTAATTAGCTATTCCCAAACATGTGTTTATTCATTAAACCAATGTTCACTGAGGGCCAACTATGTGCCAGCAGTGGGGATGAAGCAATAAGCAGAGTGGACATGATGTTTGCCCCCATGGAACATTTTATAGCCTTGTATAAGATGTGAGAATTCAAGAAGAAACTTCTTGAATTCTTTAAAAAGTAGTTAAATATTTGATAAATGCTATGGCGACATATCACGTGCAGTAAGAGTACATAAGAAGATTATCTAATGTAGTCTTGGTGTGCACTATAGCTACATCGTAGCTGGTTTGAGAATAATAAATAACATCTGAAACTTTAAAAATTTAGCTTTCACCCATATAAGAGTATGAGCAGTTTTGAAATAAAATGTGCAGTTGTCACTGTTGGAGCTGATCGGAATTTTGTTTTGCCCCAATGGTAGTGGGGAGGGAGAGGGATGACAACAGCAAAGACGTGTAGTTAGTGTTTTTCCTCCGTTCTTCCTCAAATGACTGCAGAGAAGAATCACAGGTCATTGAGATTTAATAGTTTTATTAAAAGTATATTTTAGAAAAATAAAGAATGCCCCAAGAAGGCCCTGGAGAAAGACAAAGTATGCTCCAAGGAGGCACATGGTCTCAGCACTGTAATCAACACAAAGGGACCAGAATGGTTACAGAAGGCGTAAAGGCCACAGGAGGTCACCAAAATGAGAGAGAGCCCAGAAGGGCAAAAAGGGGAAAGCCCAGAAGGGCAAAAAAGGGAGGGGAGCCCTGAAGGGCAAAAAGGACCCAGAAGCAAGAATGTCTGCCTTCTATTTGGACTGTGATGGGTGGTTCCAAAGGCATTCCTGGGTAATTGGCAAGTGAGGTCGTTTTGATTGACAGCTGGCTGTTTTATAACTGCCTAGTGAGCATGTGCATTCTCTACTACTACTCTACTACTATTCTACTACTCTTGGGGTGTTCTTTGGGCTATCTCTAGGCTGGACCCCTATTCCTTTGTTCCCCCTGTCACTCATGTCTGACTAGCTACCTAACACAATGATATAGTTTATGTAAAATAAAATAAACTATGTTCATCTTAAACTTACAATTTAAATTATGAAAATTCACTTACTATCGATGCCTTGGTTTGCGTGTGCTGCCTGTGTAATTTGCAGAACATTCCAAATTATGTTAAGTTTTAGAACTACTAGAGATAGAAGAACTATATATTTTTTTTATCTCTAGGAAAAGATAAAAAATAATTGGAAAATTAAGACATTTTAAAGCTGCTTAAATTCACAGAGCTCTTATTGACAATCTGTAGTCAGAGCAATTTTAAACATTTTCTGCTCTTGAATATAAACAACTTTAAAATAGACATTATTTTTTTTACACCATTTTCTTTCAAAAATGAATTGTTCAATTATTCAGTAAAAGAAATCATTTACTTCTTTTCTAAGTGATTCTCACGTGCTGATGCATTGTTATACTGGAAATTAGGTAGACTATTTCTCTCTTCCCATCCTAATTATTAAAGATAAGTACTTTTGGTAGGAAACCGAAGCATCTTTATTCTATGGATGTAATTTGTTATCTTGGCAATATTCAAACGTACTAAAGGTTTTACTAACAGTGACTGCACCATTGAACTGGAAAACAATACTCTGTACCTTCAGGCACTGAAAGCAGAAATCCGCCTTTTGGTCAGGCTCGAGAGAAATGTATATTTAACATTATTTAAAACTGACTCTAGCACCAAAAAAACATTTTGAAGGAATATTATCTTCATTTTTATTTGTGCAAACTTGATACAAAGTTGGAAAATATTGCCCGTTTACAGTCATGACTTTGAACAAGAGTAATTCATCCTTGACCAGAAATCAGCTGGACATTTGTTGATAGCATGTAAATTGCTCAGATTTCTATAAAGAGACAGGGAGCTATCTAGTGATTGCATTTGGTGACTAGAGAGCTGCTTTGAAGAGAGTGAACATTCAGGTCAAGCTCGTATCCCAGAGTTCTTAAGGGTTTGTAAACTGTAAAAGCAGTGACAACAAAATTACCATTTCATTCGTATTTGTATTTGTAGTATAAACAAAGCCAATAATCCTCCCCCACCCTTACCCCTCTCCTGGTGACATTTCACAGCCTTGAAAAGCTGGAAGCAGGGAAACACAATTAATTCAATGTTTCTTTTACTATGCAAATATCTCTTAGAGATAGCATCCTTGAGATTAGCCAGCATTATTGATTTAGATGCCCCAGGGTTGTTAATTGTAGGGAGAACTGTTAGTTCTCTATGACTTCTGAAGGAGGTTATGGCCTTTGCAGATTCATCTTTAAACAAGGAGAGAACACTATCAGACAAGATGTGCATCCAAGCTTTGGAAGTAGCAAAACCCTACTCACATCCCTGTAAAGCAGACATATATTTTTGTATTTTTTATAGGTGGATACAGTGCAGACCACGAACCCCCCTGGCCACATTGAGGAATCATGTAAAATGAATGTATATGCTCGTAAGTGAAATACATGTAATGTTCCAACTCAATGTGTTGGATCCTAATAGACCTGAATTTGTCTTATGTAAAAAAGAAATCGATTCCCAAGGGGCAGGACCACTAGCTGATTAAAATGAAGCTCTGATTTCGAAGAAAACAAAAATTGCTTTAAAATAAAATCTCTGCAAAAAAGAATCCAACTATACTTTGCAAACAAGTGAAAAAAAAAATCAAGCTTTCAATATGGAATAAAGGAGGGATGTGAGAGAGGTTTTGCAATCTTATCGATTACTATGGAGAAACAGAATCAGATATCATCATACTCAGGAGTATGACAAGAAGAACAAGAAATCCTTTTTCTTCGGTTTGCACTTGAATGGACTCAAGCAAAGTGTGGAGACAAGTATCCTGTTACTGTTTATAGTTAATAATGTGGAGATTTAGTATAGATGTGATTTCATTTGCCTTGTTTGAACTAATTAGATTCATTATGTTGAGATCACCTGAGCCTGTGCTAGATCAACAAAGAATGGAAATGTATACCTCAGGACCGAATTCCGAGATAATTAGACTATTCAATGCTATTTAATAAGGCGCTAAAAAGAAATATTGCCAATCAGGGAAAGTGAGAAACTGGTGGACATGAGAGAAAATAATATTTAAGTCATTTTGATGCTCATCGAAACATAATTTATTATAGTATAAAAGTGGAAGATAGATTGCAATATATCTCACAGACATTTTACACAATTTCCAACTGAATTGAGGGTAAACCCTAGAAGTGTTCACGGAATGTATGGCCATTATATCCATAGGAAACTGGCCTTTAAATTTGTGGTCCTATGCATTTATATACGCAGAAGAGGACTTTTTATTTTCTTAAGGATGAATTGCATGCAGGAAGTACCTCTTTGCATTATGGTTATTGGTTCAATTGAAGATATTGTATAAATATAAAGTCTAATTTTTGTATGGGTGTGATATATATGTATGCATTTGTGTGTGTGTGTATATATAAGTGGAAGGAGGTAAAATTTAATGATTGACATTTGCACTTTGGTTCGTTACCTAGAATGTAAAGAGGTAGAGTAAACTGTCTTAAGTCGTTCATGTGTGTTATGATCACTATTAAAGATCATTATTCACAAAGAAAGCAATTCTAAAATAGTATGGCTACTGCAAGGCTCTTCAATTAAATATAATATTTATTGCAACTGAGCCATTTAAATTAATATGGTACCAACGTCTGAAAATAGTGAGAGTAGGCCCCTGTGAAATCAGTTTGAAGACAGTTGGAAAGTCCTATTACACTCCTTCAGGCCACTTGGTGACAGAGAATGTGAATCATGGATGAGCTTATAGAAGAGATTTGGAAAATATTTGTGTTCTAACTATAACTTTTTAATCTACCAATAAGTTACATATTTTTTACTTGTCTTCAACCTATATTATATAAGTAATTAATCATAAATTAATGTAGGTAAGATAGTGACTATTAAAAACAGATTGACATATCTTTTGTAGTCACTGTGTGCCATAATAATTTTGAAACTATTGTTCTCTGGTATTTGTATTCATTTCTCTTTATTTTGCTGATTAACTTTATAGCTGAAATTTTTACCTCTTCTTTCTATGTGACAATCAACCGAAGTTTGTACCCTATCTATACTATTACAGGGATTTTTGTCTTTATGCTATTATAATAAATTATAAGTCTCCAAACAGTATAATTCCATTGTATTGAATATTTTTCTGTCAAAAAAATAATAAAAACTTTATAAAATGTCTGCATTTTATATTTTAATAGTCTCTTGAAACAATGGGACATAAAATATGTTCAGATTGCTGGTTTTTAGAATACATTCTCCACATCTATACAATTTGAAAGTGAAATGCTTAGCCACTTAAGATGAAGAAAAAAGATTTGACAGATAATTGCAAGAGTGTATGGAGAATAGCACCCTGAACTGAGTCAAGAGTCTTGATGTTAAACTTTGCTCTGTCACTAAACATCAGACCCGACAGATAAAAATTTTGTGTTCTCAAGTGCTCAGATTTCTTATCCATAAATGGTAGGTTTGGACTGCACTATCGATTTAAAAATCATTTTAATTCTTAACTTCTCAGGTTTTGATAATTTTGAAATATTACAAAATGGTACTTAATAGTGATCATATTAAGAATCAATACTGATCATCAGTATTAGGAGAATTCTATGCTGTTTTCTACTTAAATTGACCCAAAGCTCAATGCATGCGTATCCTAAGACCAAGGGAAAATATGAATTTACAGTTCTTACTGTTCCATACTTAGTTAGACTTAATGGAATATGTATTGAAACAAAAGTAATCATGTTCTGGGATCAATAGGTCCCTCTAAGTTAATTGAGCCAAGTAGCACCCAAGTACGAATACACTCAATTTGTAACAGAAGAAACCCTTTTGTTCTGCAGGAGTTTAATGCATCCCTGGCAGAATATTAAAGTACGAGAACCAATTTTTCTTGCTCTTTACCCCCCAAGGATTGATCAGTACATGAAGGTCTCTGTGACTTCAAAGGCATTTCTGGACTTGGATCAGCCTGGTAGGGCTCAGAGAAGGAAACTTGCCCCTGATGTTTATTGCTGTAGGCTCTTTCATCTAACAGTAATTCTCTTCTTAGAAGAAGCAACGGGCAGAGGAATCTTGGAACTGTTATAATTTCACGATTAATGTTTAGTAGCAAAGTGCCTCACTCAGAAAAACAGTACTTTTATTTTAGCTTCCTGCTACTACTCCAACTGGGAAAGGTCAGAGAAACAGTAGGAAGCAAAATGAAAGCATATATATTTTGTCATTTTTATTTCATTGCAGCATTCTGACTTGTAAAACAGTGTCACTTTCAAAATCACAAAGGTGGCATGGATAATCTTCAGAGATCCTTATTTAGAGAATTGGTCACACTAATTTTTTTTTTTTTAATTTAGGCGAACTTCTGGTCATTGATGGAACTGATTTAGATCATAACATTTGTCAATATATTCATTATTTCACCAGATTAGAAATTTAGACGGGAGAATTCCAGACTTCCACCAACCAAGCCTCTCCTATGCCTCACTATCTCTAAATAAAACTTCTACCCTTGCCTCTTGCCTCTATCTGTTTGGGGGGTGGGGGGAAAGGAAGGCTGGATTCGGTTCAAGTACAATGGCTATACAGTATTCCCCCCATTATCTGCTGGGGATATGGTCCGAGATCACCAGTGGTAGATGCTTGAGATCATGGATAGTACCAACCCTATATATAGTGTGGTTTTTCCTTATATATGTACTTGTGATAGAATTTAACTTATAAATTAGGCACAGTAAGAAATCAACAATAATAACTAATAATAACACAGAACAATTATAATATACTATAATAAGAGTTATGTGAATGTGGTCTCTGTCTCCCTCCCCACATCCCTCTTCTCTCTCATAACCAAGAAGGCTACTAAGTGCCTAACCGAAGGGTAGAATTTACAGTGCAGATGCGCTGAACAAAGGAACGATTCATGTCCTGGGTGAGACTGAGCGGGATGGTGCGCAATTCCATCATACTACTCAGAATAGTGTGCAATTTAAAACTTATAAATTGTCTACTTCTGGAATTTTCCGTTTAATGTTTTTGGACCTCTGCTCACTACAGGTAACTGAAACCTTGGAAAACAAAACTGGTTAAGGTGGGACTACTATAAAGATCAGTGGAGCAACTTTGAATGAGAGTTACCAACTGAAAAGTTATGTTCAGAATCCATCATCATGGTAAATGCAGTTGTGGTGGTGAACACTATGTAGAGCATACAAATATCTAAGTATAATGTATACCTGAAATATATATGATCTTGCATACCAATTTTACTACACACACACACACACACACACACACACACAAGAATCCATTATCAGATTGGATTCATATTGGTAAAAAGCTCACTAAAATGTAAAAAAATATATATATTATTGAGAATTAAAATACTTGCTATTGGTTTTAGTTCTTCTTTTTTTGAATGCTATAATTCTACTTCCCTGTTTTGGTAAATATAATTTATTTGAACTGATTTTATTAATTCTTTAGTAATTTTATTTTATTGCATTTATTTTTAAATATTTAAAAAATTTTTCAGTTATAGGTGGCATACAATATTAAATTAGTTTCAGGTGTACAACATAGTTGTTAGACATTAATATAACTTATGAAGTGATCACTGCGATAAGTCTAATACCTATTTGATCCCATACATAGTTATTATATTATTGACTATATTTCTTCTGCTATACTTTACATCCTCATAACTATTTTGTAACTATCAATTTGGACTTCTTAATCCCTTCCTCTTTTTTTGCCCACTCCCCAAAACCCCTTCCAATTGACAACCCTCAAAATGTTCTCTGTATCTATGAGTTTGTTTCTGTTTTGTTTGTTTATTTTGTTCTTTAGATTCCATATGTAAGTGAAATCATATGGCATTTGTCTTTCTCTGTCTGACCTACTCTGCTCAGCACAATACCCTGGGTGGGGGAGGCGGCGCCACAAGCCAATTTCAGTCTCAGTCTATGCATTGCCCAGGGTCCCCTGTAAGAGTCACCAAGAAATCCACAGATTGCCACCCCCTGTGCAGGGCTTAGAGGTGCCTTGAGAGGCCAAACCATGAACTGAGGCTGGCTATCACTAGTGCTGGGTTTGGGGCTGCTCAGTTGAGTATTTGGGTTTTCTGAACCTTTGAGAGATTTTAGGAAAGTCCGCAGCATGAGCTAAAACAGGCCATTTGTATGGAAAAGCCACTGGAGGTGGCTTAGGTTGGCCCATTAGTTGGGAGGGAATCACCAGGGCACAGGGATTAGTGTTAGTCAGGTTGATAGAGAATCAGATATGGTGGCATCCTGGGCTCAACAAAGAAATAGTGGATTCTGCCAGCACTTCTGTCTGAGAGATGGCTGCTATTCAAGCCCTCACTCTAAAACCATATAATTCAGTTCCTCCCCGAATGTCCCTGGTGCCTTTCCAGCTACTGTCCCAGTGCTGGAGCTCAGAGCAGTATGTCCATCAGTGAGTAATTCCATACACGTGGGTCCTTTAAGAGGAATGTCTGCAATTTCCACAGCCCTTCATCTCACTCAGACACAATGTCCATTGGTTTTTCACAATCAGAGGTTGTAGAGACTTCTCTTCCTGACACTGGAACCCTGGGCTAGAGAGCCAAGTATGGGCTGGAACCTCTCGCTTCTCTGGGAGCAGAGTGCTCTGTAGCTTAGATAACTGGCTCGATTCTCAACCACAGTTGTGAGACCAGCTTGTTTCAATGCCCCGCCCCTCCTACCAGTCTCAAGGTGGCCTCTTATATATGTCTCCAGTTGTAGGGCTTTTTTTCAGCCCAACTTCGAGCAACTCTCAATGATGATTGTCCTGTAATTTAGTTGTAAATTTGATGTGGTTGTGAGAGGAGGTGAGCACAACATGTACATTTTACAGCATCTTGACTGAAAGTCCTCTTTGATAATTTTTTAATTTTAAATTGCCAAGAGTCAACTCTGTTCAGATAATATATTAATTGCTCTTTTTAATATCTATATCGACCTTATGAGACAGATACTTTTATTGGCATGACACCCATTTTAAAGATGTGGAAAATGAGGCACAGAGAATTTTGGTAAATTTGCAAAGCTACAGAGCTAACAGGAGGTAGAGCTGGCCTTTGCATTCTACCACTCTGGTTTCAGAGGCTACACTCAATAAGTGGGCTATAGCGCTTTCATGCTAAACACTATTATAGATGAGGGTGCAAGTTAGGTTCTGGAACTATTTGAGGGTGCAGAGATAGATTTTGCAGTTCCTTAGATCACGTATCTATTAACCTGAGTGTAGCAGATTCAGCATGCATGGACAAGATGTGAAAGGTGTTCAGAAGTTCTAGCGCATGGAAGTATATATGGACTAAGATGGAATCTGTGATAGAAGGTCTCCTTTAAATAGTGAACACAGAGAAGAAGAGAAATTCTTCTCTAACTTATTTGCTTTGCAGGATTAAAATATATTGCTGTAAATATGCACTATTTGCATCAATTTTTTTTTTTCCTGAAAATTGAGGCTTTGCTGCTAAAATCTGGGTGGACTGAGGAAAATGTTCTAACAGAGAGAACTCACAATCTAATGGGAATTCCAGCCATGCAGGTTAATTATTACAATGCCATGTGCTAAGTGACAGAGTGTCAACGGTGGTTAAAAGTACACTATCTGGAACACAGACTGCCTGGCATACACTTATAAATTGAGTGACCTTTGAACAAATTACACCTCTCTACCTTTATTTCATCACATGTAATATGAAGTTAATAACATATACATCACAGATTGGTTGTGATTATTAAATAAGGTTTATCCAGGTAGTGTGTGTTTGACATAACAAGAACTTAGTAAACACTGGCAATTATTAATTTTCCTATTATTGCTTATATAATTGACATATGAAAAGATAGTAGTGGTTGCTGACTAATGTTCATGGTTCAAAATAAACTCAATATCACCATCAAAAAGTGAAATATAAGGCACCTCACAGAAGAGCTAACATCAACCCTTCAATATTCTCCATATGCTATGGCATGAAACTCAGTAAAATTGTGCAGCTACAGGTTCTCCAAAGAAATTCATCAGTTTCTGGTCTGCTGCAATTCAGATCTTGGAGCTCTGTGAGCTTAATTTTTTGGGGCATAGATAAATGAAAGGAAACTGTGAAAGTTGAAATCAAACCATTGTTATAAATCAATGAAGAAAGTTTCTAAAACTCTCCAATTTCATAAAGGAATGTAATTTTCTCCAATTATTAGTAGTATAAAAATTGTGAGACTTAAGCATAACAAATTATTTGTCAGATTATCATAAAACTAAGGATAATACTGATTATGATAATAATTCACTAATAAGTAGTTGTTATTCTTTGTAAATATTTAATGGGTATCTATTATGTATGTTGGGGGCTTTATTTTCAAAGACCTTCATTATCCCAAAAATGTGCTGCATTTATTGGATGATAAATTTGACTGTATGAAATATAGACAATAAATACTTCCTGAATTAAACTGTATAATATTTAATGTCTGGAAAGCCAGTGGCTTTCATTTTAAACATAGTAATTGGTTAAGCATATTGGAGAGGACAAAACAAATAGATAACCACTGAAACTGCTCAGTTTTGCCTATTGAAACTACTTTTTGGATGAAATATATTGAATAATAATTGTGGCGTGGAAAATGTAAGCCTCAGAAATAAATTTGTGTTCTTAAGAACACATAGCATTGCTTGTGAAAACATGAGATAATTATATTGTGATTTCATATCACTGTTTAGCAACTTAATATTTGAAAAGAAGCAAAGCCAACTACAGATTTTTATTAGGCCATGAACTTTCAATAATTTTTACATTTTTTATAAAAGAACTAGCTATATTTTAATTAATGTTAATACCATCTTAATAACTATCTTATGCTACTTTTTGTGAATTTCTAATGAGGAGTTAAAATTAATATGATTAAAAATGGATATCTTCCTAGTCTATATCTTTAGGAGTTAGGGAAAAATAATATTTTCTATTTTAAGAGATTGAAGTTCTGAGATCAGGTACAGCTCAGCCTGTTTTCTAATCACTGATGCCCAATTGTGTCAGTGAAAATTCTTTTTCAGTAGCAGCTCAGGGGGACCTGAATCTCTAATCTTTCTTCTCTCTGCATCTAGCTATTAAAGGCGGGTCAGCAAAGATTTTTTCTCCTTTACGTGTCATACTCATGAAAGAAGCAGACATTTGGTATATGCATTTTAGAAAAATCAGAAACTAACTGCCTCTTGATAATACATTTCAAGTGTATTCTAACTTTCTGCTGCAAGTCAAATATGCTCTTTGATTTTTCAGTACCCCTGCATATTTGTTAAATTACAAATCTTCCATAATTTTGAACCAAAATTGAAGCTTGATTGTTACAGTCATGTAATTGAAAAAAATATGTGTTTAGAAAGACACTGATGACATTAAGGTAACAGTTTATCTCATGAACCTCTTTAATAAAAACCCTTTGATAAAGTAGTAATATACATACCTTGGTATTTACATGGAAAAGTTTGTGAAAATGTTTATGAGGATGACTTCAATTAGTTCTACCTTAAGGGAGTTTGTATTCAAATGAATACTAAAAATTCTATAGATACAGGCTCTTTTTATCTTTCAGTAACCCATTTTTAATACTGGGAAGAAATACAATACATATCTTGCACCAGGGCATCTCAGTAATCATGTGCTCCTATCATCTGAGATTAACATTTGGATTAAAGAGCATGATTAGAGAATTCTAAATTAGTGGTTACCAAGTTGAAATGACACAAAAATTAACACAAAGTAATAAAGCAATCTATTTCATGCAATATATTTCTTAAACCAGTTAATTAGCGGTTTAATTAGGATGATGTTTCATGTTGTGACCTAAGCCATTGTACTCCCAATGGGTCTAATGGAGACAATGAAAAAAAAAAAAGCTTCAGAATTGTTGACGGTTAGGTCACATGCTATCAGAAATAAAAATAATTCTTCGTTTCAAAATAAGAGAACATATATATGATTTTCTTTGAATCCAGAACAGATGTTTTTAAAAGGCATTTTTATGGGATGAAATACTCCCACAAATTAAAAGTATATCAAATAACTATATTTGCAATAGTGTTAAATGAACTATATTGAAATTCCAAGTGACCACTAATAAATGCCTAAAGGATTCACTTAAATAAAACAGAAGTACCTCTCATAATTTTGAGAGAAAATATGTATGAGGGTGATCATATTTTTGAATATATGTATTAGATATGCATTAGGGTGATCATATTTTTGAATATATAATGTGATTCACAGGATTCTATTAAAGCCCATTGAAATTACTTACAAAGGATTGCATTTTGGAAATCCACAATGGAACTCTGACAGGCCTGAGGGAAAAAATATGCATGTTAGAAATAATTTTTCAAGTGCATGATATGAAAGGGGTGTCTCATCCCTCCTCCCCTTCCCAGTGAGAACATACTCAGATTCTGTGTGTGTTTGTCTTTATTACATGAAATGGAAGATTCTGCTGAGCCAAAGACAGTCATCTGGCAGCAGATTGTTTCTGTCTTTTCACTACAGCAATAAAGAATGGCCACAGTAGTTATGAAGATTGGGCTATAAAGCACAGCAAACCTTCTGGAGGTGTTTTTCTCGTCATTTTACATAGGTGACAATTCAGAACATGCAAAGACATAAAATCTTTTAAGGATCTGGCTAATATCTCTAGATTTTGTCAAGCTTTCTTTTCCATTCCCGGAAATCTGTTGGCTTCCTCCTTCCCGGCTGTGTAATTAGCCTTGTTTCCGTTGAGTTTACATACCACAGTAGGTCCGGAGGGCTCTTTTTGCCCTTTCACAAATTTCTTTGTAGTTTCTTTTGGTTGTTAATATATGGATGCCATTTGGAACATACTGGTTATTATTATGTCGCTCACAGATATTTTATTGTACACAGAATCGAGTATTTATGGAGATCTAAAGTGACTGTTATGCAAAACCTTACAAGGAGAAAATTGTTTAAGTTTTATTTTTTCCCTCATTGACTCTTTCCCTTGTCTAACACATCAATTCAAATTGTTTCCTTTTCATTTAGTGGAAATTTTTGGCAAACAGAATAGAAAGTATATAAAAATTACGTATTTTTAATTGATAGTATATCAATTAGAAGTTATTTTCTAAAATAAGGACAAATTTGAATTTGTGATAAAAATAATTCAGTAAATATTGATGCTAGGATGAACACAAGGATGTGTGATATCTAAGATTTTTTCTTTTTAGTTTGGTGGTATTATATATTCAGACGATCAGAAGGTTGCAATTTAACTTTTGGTCTGATAGTCTCCTGATAATGATCTGATCTGGAAGTGAACTTTCAGTTTAAGCTTGTTTACTAAGTATTTAAATTACTGTATTTTGTCCTCTCTTGGATTTCCTATGAAAATATATGATTTAAAAGTATCTATAATTTATAAATTAAAAGGTGAAGTGTTTAGAGCACCGATTACGAACCAGTCTTTGAGACTTCAGGCAAGTAGCTTAATTTCTCACATTTTTAAATCAAGATATCAGTCTCATGCTATTATTAGAATATATGATTGAATTAATGTGTTATATAAGTTATAAATCATATAATAAGTTCATATAAGTTTACATATACTACTTATAACAACTGCCTGGCATAATGTGAGCATGTATAAATAACAGCCATTATTAAAGAAAGGCTCATAAATGTGATACACGTCACCTATCTATTCACTAGTTGATCTAAGATTCCAGAAGTGGTCTGAATACAATAAAGAATGGTGCTTGCCATGTCGTAGGTGTCTCTAAGTGCTATCTGCTATTAAAACAGACAAATATGTTTTCCAAAAGTCTTACATTAGTGATGAGTTAGGTTGGGATTAAATTGACAGTCTATCTGACTTTAAACCTTGATTTTCTTAAAAGTTTACAGGAATCTAAACTTGATTTTAGAAATATATAATGGTATAGACTTCATAATCTTTATAAATAAGCTTTCTTTTTAGCATGTCTTTGAAAAGGTATTTTGGAAATCATTGACAAAATACAGACATACTTATAAAACATGGTGATATTTATAAATGACAACATAATAAAAAATGATCAATTATCAGTGCATACTTTGAGCTGTTTCCATGAGTATCTCTTTGAATTTAGAATCTGTTCATTAGAACAAACACGGAGAAATATGTAAGGAGTTTAAGTTATTTTCTAGTAAACTTCAGCTGAGTAATTAGATCAGCTCATATTCTCACCTCCACTTTCATTTTCTTTGAATATCTCTAATTGTATTAACCCAAGGTGTAAGGCTGTCATGTCTGTGGGAGTACCTTTCACACAGTAACATTCCCTTTTTAGCTATTACTGCATCATCTGTGTTGCCATTCAGTTTTGTTTACCTGTGAGGTTTGATGATGTTTTAATTTAGCTTCTTCAAATATTTTGTAGGAAATTTTTTTTCTATGGTAAGACCATAGTTGAACTACTATTAATGTTAGTATACAAATTCTGTACAGTGATTCATATATTACGATGAAGGCTAAAATATTTCATACATTGCTGCTCAAAGTATTGCCAGGACAAAACAACTTACTTCTTCTTAGCTCATGCTCAGGAATATCTAGTGCTCATTCATTTCTAATAAATAAATTTTGAATTCCTTAATTTAGAGTCATTACTGCTGTCTCTAATCTCACTCTCCCATTTTCACTTTCCATTCTTCCTTTTCATGAACTCTATGTTCCAGCTAAGCCTGGCAACTTCAAGTGACTTTACCTGCTCCACAGTTTCCTATCAGTTTATCTTAACCTATACTATTATCTTCCCAGCAAGTCTGTCTTTCTAATTTTACATGAGTGAATTCTTTTTTGATTCATATTTTGTTGAGTTTTTCCCGATTACCAAGTTGTTAGTGCTAATTTTAAGTCATTTTATCTGCATAATTTTATGCTACTTGGAGCTTCTTACCTTTAATGATAAACTTTTTTAGGCACGTAAGTGTATATATGTATTATTTCTTTATTACACCATAATCTTTTCACTAGGAAGGTCCAAGTCTGATTCATATTTACCTTTCCCTTGCCCCAGTTCTTAGAAAAGTGCCTTGTTTATAGTATATTAGTAGATGCTCACTGAACTGTAACTGAATTAATTCGATGCTATAAATGGAAATTTTATGTGATTCTAGGGTATTCAGTAAAATGCATAAATATTGGTTATTCAATAAATATTTATTGAGTTCTTACAATAGATTAGTGCTGGGGATATTACATTCTTCCAAAATATTAAATGCTGGGTATCACAGTTGAGGTGATACACACATATTTATATACATATACACAAATCATGTGAGTTCTGGCAAAGCTCACATTCTTCTGTGTTACTCAGGATCTACTCTATTGCAGGAATTCTATTGTTACCACAATAGGTATATGTTACCCAGATGTGATAACTACATAATGCTTAGGGTAAGGGATTTGATGGAGAACAGGTGGGTGCCAAGACCCGATGGTATAAAGAGAGGTGGGAAAACAGATCAAAATATATAAGGCATTAGATTTCATTTTAAGGAGATTCGACTTGATCCTGGGAGAATTGGGAATCAGGCAGAAGAAGTGTTTAAAGACAGGAAAGTGGAGACCCTGATTTGTTAGGGGAATAACTTTCAAAGCTATGCGAAGGAAGCACCAGAGGGGAAAAAAACAAATAACCCTAAAGGGATTTGGGTTGAGCTGTAACTGAGATGTATTTCTCTTAGACTTGGAATTCTGTGCCATCTGTGGTCACACTTTATGTGGAATAAGAAATAGTAGAAACAATTGTTCTCTTTGATCATTTTTTGGTACCAATAAAATGCTCTGCACTAGAGATTTATTTTCTTAGAGGAATTATGTAATTAATAACAAAAGAAATACAAATTAATACATAGTTTCTAAAATTTTTACACATGGAACAATTCTTTGAACATGGAGTTCAGTTCCACATAAACTGTTTACTTGCGATTATAGGGAACATCTGTATGATGCTGGACATAGATACAAGCATGACTTTAATACAAAATTTCTTTGCTCTAATACTGACTGTAGAAAGAGACTTTCCTTGATTTAAGCTATGATCTCAAGTGGAATCATGCCTAAGAGGCTACATTGAGGCTGAAGGCTAAAGAGTCATCACTCATCAGATCTAAGGCATCCCATTTCTACCTCTACCATTGTCTGAACTAATTGCTCAAACTATAAGCTGATTTTTATTTCAGACGTTTTTTCAGAAGAGCTTTTATTTTGTAGCTTATTATTAAAGTATTGTTAATGATTTTGCTTTTTGTGCTGCATGGTTTAAAAAAAGAATTTATGCCTCATATAGTGTGGATATGATTATCACAGTCCTGAAGTTTGTAGGACTCGCTGGTTTTTTTTTGAAAAAAATTAAAACAATTCATAGGATTTCATTTGTGGTAAGACAGTTCTGGCAGTTCTGTGACAAGGAAATCTTAAAGATCATCAAGATTGAATAGGCACAGTCTGTGGAGTTACTTTTTGTTCTTTTCCCTTCCTTTTTTCAACTTTAATTCCAATTAAAATATATTCTACTAGATTACATGCTTTCTGCCTGGATATTTTCTGTCTGATCTTTGACTTGCAACCAAGGAAATTCAGCTTCAACTTGTTAGAGCTAAAAGGGCCCATAGCATGCCAGGGGCTATCTAGTGTTTTAAGAATTTAGAACCCCAGGTCTATAAATAATGATTGATGTGTGGTGTTTACATTGTGAAATTTTCCAAGAAAACTGCCTTATAAAGTTATTCTGTATTACTGAAGCCATTCTTTATATTCCATATAATGTAGAGGTTGCACATATCATATCTATGCAAAGTATTTAACCTAAAATTTTATAGATAAATATCCATGTTCATAATACATGATTTTCAAAATGTTTTATTTCTTTAAACATACGAAATATGTTTTATCATAAAAACATATACAAATTCTTTATACATTTTATAAAAATTTTATAAAAATCCTTTATAAATCATATTCAACATATTTTATCACATACTTTTTAAATTAAATTATAGTATTTTTGTTTGAAATTTTTATTGTCTTTAACAGGTTTTGAAGGAATATTTTCATGCTTTTAATGTTGCTGTTATCCATGGTGTGACAATTTAAATTTTATTTTTCTAATTGAGTTACATAAAATTGTAAAAATTCACTTAGAAATCAAAACTTTCTTACTATATTACTATGAAAAGGCACAACCTCTAATATATTATATTGTCAGAATATCTTACCATTGGATAGAATTAAAGATTTTCTCAATGCTTGATTAGCTGAATCTAAATATATTTTTTACTGATATTATAGGTAAAGTATATGTACTGACTAGAGCATTAACAATGAAGTAGAAAAGTATAAAAGTGTTGGATTATTTTGGATACACACACACGTTTCTCTAAATATACATATTTATATTTAATGAATATTTTGAAATATGTATTTTCTTCACATACATGTTTCATATTCACATATCATATAATATTCATATGCATTCATATATGCATTTATATATTTCAGAATATATATTTTGATTCTGAAGATTATCAGATGGCAACAATTACTGAACAATAATTATTGAATATCTGCTTTAGCCCAGACACTGTGCTTGAGGCTGGGAATATAAATGTGGAAAAGATACTTTCTATGCTTTCAAGGAACTCATTACTAGGAGATTCAGATATATTATAAGTATTATAAGATAACAGAGATAAAGAGGGAAAATGAAGACATTTAGGAAAAGTTTAATGATAGTGAAAGCTTTTGAGTTGAACCTTGTGTAAATTAAGTTTGCTTACACTAAGGAGGGAAAAAAAGAGGCATTTCAACTAGAGACAAAAATCATGAGCAATGTAATGAAAGCATCAAAGTTCATCGTGTACTTGGTGAAAGGCACATACTCCAATGCATTTAGAGTATAAGGTACATGGAATGAGTCACTAGATATGAACTGAAAAAAGCAAGTAGATTCAGCTCAAAACAAGTGTTGAATTGTATGTCTAGGAATTTGGGGTTATCCTGTAAGCATGTGGAAGTCACTGAAAAGTTTCAGGCGGAGGTATAATATGATAAGTGTTTTAGAATGATGGCTCTGATTGTAGAGTGGAGGGCAGCATATAGAGAACTATAGAAAGTGATACTTGTCAGAGGACTAGTATATCTGATAAAATCTAATCATGTGATTCTGATGTCATATCCTTGGAGACTGATAAAGAGACATATGTCCAGAAAGATATAAAATATTTGGTAAGAGATTAGGGAAGCGAGGAAAGCAAAAATAAGAATGAAAAAGAAGTTAGTTATAGATTTTAGTTTTGAACATTTCAATAGGAAAGTAGAATTTGAGATGTTGGAGATTAAGGTTGGGAAAGGAAAGAAATAGTTCATCTACATTTAGTAATGTCACTCTTTGCAAGTATATGAGATTCCTAGAGAATATATAGAAAGAATAAAAACAGAAGGTGTGAAAGAACTAGTCTTGATGAGTCATGGGGAAGATAACATAAAAGAAAAGCCAAAGAAGTAAATGTAGAATCAGCAGAAAATCGTGTGATGAAAAGCAAAAATGCATATGTTTCAGTAAGAATGAAGTATACATACTAATAATAACAATATCAAAAGCAATAATAATATCAAAAATTGACTTAACTCTTACTAGGTACTAGACTTTGGCACTACAAATAATACATGGATTAGCTCATTTAATCCTAATAATAAAATTTAGTTTTACGCAATAGAAAACAAGTTTATAACTGTATTTTAAAAAAAGATAGCTTTGAGAACCAAGAGATGAAACTGACATGTGATGGGGGATGAAGGAACAGCTCAGGTAAGAAGATAGAAGTGAATTCAGAGGTTAGTAGCAATTGGTAAACCATCTCTTTGCAACATTACTGCTGCAATGATGGAAATCCAATTACGTTAATTTATTTCATCACTATGCTCCAGAGAAGGATTGCTGAAATATTCTTTGAGGTAACTTGTCAACCTTTTGTTAAGAAAGAACAATACTCTTTAAATAACAGTCTCACCAGACTAAATTCACTAAGTGAAAAGTAATTTACTCAAAGAAAACGGAGTGTCCTTAAAAGTCACCCATGCATTCCCAATTTAAATGTGAGGGAGCTAAATCTTAGGGAAGTTAAACACCTTGCCCAAATGTAGGCAGTTACCAAGTGAATGAATTCATATTAAAGCCAAACTCCCATCATTCAGATCAAGAAAATGGAAGAGGAGAAAAGACTCCTTTGTGTAGCATTTTTAATAGCATCATCAGCATGGCAGCCAGGTAAGATTAAATCAGGTTTTATGGAGCCAGTTTTAAGTAATCAGAACCATTAAATGCAAGGTATTTTGCCAAGAATTTTTGCAGGAAAGAAAAGGAAACAGCAATTTGATGGTAGAAGATGAGAAATGATCTTTTTTACAAAACGAGAAATTCAGGTAGGTTCATCAGTTGAAAGAGGTTGAACAGGAAGGAGAAAGCACATCGATGAAAGAAGATGTTGGCAGAGGCAGGAAGGAATGGAATTGAAAAATCAGATGGACAAAAGAATAAGGATTCTTGTGAGATGCAAAATGAAGTTTTAAAGAGTAAATGTATAGATAGATTTGAAGATGTAGAGGAAGGAAGCAGAGGGGGTTCATGCCTCAGCAGTAGGAGGTGAAACTACGTGTTGAGATTGAGGAGAGTGAGGATGAGAGTACGGGATCCGAAAGGGGTGTGGTGGCAACAGCTGCTATGTCGATTGAGAAGACCAGCCAAGTAAGAATGAGTAATAGGGCTACTAAGCAGCTTTGAGAGTTCAGCTGACATTGGAAAATATAAATTTGTAGCAGAGTCGATCAGCATGATTATTCAATTTCCTTAGTAACTCTTGGCAGCCCAGGAGGAGAAGGAGAACAAACAGATGGTAGGGTGGATTTGGTAATGGGATTGGCAAGGAAGCTGTGAGAGAAGGTCAAAGGATGGAAGAATCTATTGCACTTATGAAAGTGTGTTATCAGGGAGATCAAAATTAGAAAGAGATGGCAGTCAAACCAGGAAGGATTGGAGATGCTAGAAAAGGGAAGGGCAGAGCAGGGATGGAGATCAGCCTTTAAAGCCTAGAAAGAGTTTGTGTGGGCATGAGCGAATGAGATAGGGGATTAGAGAGGAGAATTTGAGCATTCTGAGTATTGCAGTAGAATATTTTTTGTTCAGAAACAGTCCATTTTGTATTTATGGGTGTGAACTGCCAATACTGAGTGGGAGTGATTGTCACTGGAATATAAGGACAAAGGAATTTTGAAACTAAATAGATGAATGAGTTATTCAAGTCATCTAGAATAATGAGTGATAGAAGTAAGGGGGGAAAAAGCCACCTGCCAAATTATTTAAATGAATTGAAGAAATACTTGTAGATAATAAGATTTTAAAGAGTTGGATTGTTTGGCCTTTGTAGATGTAGGGCTTATTGAATTACGCTAATAGAACAAAGTTGAGAGGGGAAGTCCAAGAAAATGTCCTTTTTCCTTTTTGTGTAGTAAAATCTATGTGAATGAAACTTAAAACTCATAGTAAGTAATTCTCATGTATAGAACCTTAATTTGTATTTAGCCTAAGATACGTTCTAGTGGATACATTTTTTCTTTTCTACTAAATTGGGTCACATTAATTTGCACTTAAACATGAGGCAATATAACCTATATTAAACACAAAATACCTAACTAGCCATAAAAAGAGATATCTGACTTAGCTACTGCCTCAGTTATAGCTTCATGTTTCTGATCTCTTTCACTAAAACTTATCAGAGTGGTGCCCATATAGACATTTTCCACTTACATCTGAGAGGGGTGCGATGGGAACAGCTGCTCTGTTGAATGGAATGACCAGTAAGTCTCTTAATCCACTCCTATGGGTCTTTTGTCCTTTCTACTTTACCGATATCTCTCTGTAAAGGGCACCAGAATTCATTTTGCTGACTCCAGTGGTCAATTCTGTCTCTTGGTCTTAAATTTTGGCATTTGAATGGTTGTTCACTCTCTCTTCCTAGAGCAGGTCTTATCATATTCACTTGGTCTTCCTCTTTCAATGCTGGTTACATCTTCCTAGGCTCCTACGCTGCTTCTCCTAAATGTCTAAATTATGTGGTGTCTCAGGAATTTGTTTTTATGTGTCACCATCCTAGATTTCTGCCCTGGGCTCCATGCTAAATACAGCTACCTACTCGGCTTTTAATGGTACACAGTGGTCATGCAGTAGGTTCTGGCACCAGACTCTTCTTGGCTTTATTAGCTGGCTGACCAGGGCAAGTTTCTCTAAAATGAGAATAATAACCATTTTGGGGGGTTCTTGGGAGGATTAAATAAGTAAAATATATATAAATAAATAAAATACATAGTGTTTAAAATATACTTTTACAGAATAAATGCTCGATGAATGCTAGTTATTAGTTATCACAAACATAGAGTGATAGTAGAACCATTGTTTTTTTCCTCGATTTGCTTTCTTCATAATCCTTTTCATATGAATGAATAGTACTGCTATTCAGCGACTTTAAGAGCAAAAACCCATAGATCATCTTTTGCTCTTTTTCCTTATATGCCACCCTAATCCATCAGTAATTTCTGTTACCTCTACCTCAAAAATCTATACCAAATCTATACCACTTTTCATTACCTCTTCTAAACTGTAGTATAAACCAACATCTGCTGTGTCTCTGATTCTACTATATGCCCTATGCTACATTCTCCATGGAGTGCTCTTTCTCAAGTATGAATGTCAACATATTCTTCCATGATTTAAAGTTTTCCAGTGGCTTTCCATTACAATGAGAATAAAATCCAATCTTCCGAAGTGTTCTACACTCATGCCCTGATTGGGTACCAGCCTGTTTCTGGGACCTCAACTCTTTCATGTTCAGCATCATTCAGTAATTCAAAGTCACTCTGACCCATGTTTTCATTCAATCATGCCAGGGGATTTTCTGTTTCAAGGACTTTGAACTTGTTATTCTTTCAGTTTAGAACACTTTTTCTCCCCTTTGGTGTTCATGTGCCTGCCTCTTCTTCATCATTTAAATCTCACTTTAAATGTCAGGACCTCACAGAGGCTTCCTTGACCACTTTCCATATTGATACCCTATAGTTTTTGGAACACTCATTAGGACCTGCAGTCTCAATCTCTATCCCAACCTTAGTTTGCCCAAGTCAGTCACACCTAAATCTGGAAAAATTAAAGGGTCTATCATAGAGTTTCATTTGTTTTACCCTGTTATTTACATTTTAGTCATCAGATTTCTAAAATTTTATTTTTGTGTCTACTTGGTCACCTATGCAAAGTGATTATTAGATGATACATTAGTGTCTTCTAATGAATGAGATATTTTCAATGCTGTAAGCTGTCCTCTTCATATTTGTAAAAGTTGACATGAATAAAATAGTACTTGTTTTGGATCTGGATTTCTCTTAAAGGGATATAATTTTTGGAAAATTGAGCTATTATTCTTTTGATATATATGTGTATATATGTTATTCTTTTGATATATATATCTCAAAAGAATAATAGCTATACATATATTTTATAAATATATATACACATACAAGAAATATTATAGTCTAGTCATCATCTATGAAGGAACTGCTAAAATGACCTAAAGGTTACATTTAAGCTTAGAGGTATTTTACTTTAATTATAAATTATTTTATTAATAAAGTGAATATATCAGAAGATTTTAATTGTTTTATAGTTCCCCAAAGTATAAACAATGAAATACAGACAAAACCAAGACATTGTCTTCCTTACACTCACTTTCCTTTTGAGCAAAGAAATTCAAAATATACTTCTCATTATTTCTGGAGTATGAAGCATATTTACTTGACAATCCATGTGTTGTGGTTATAAATATCACTTGGGATCAAGATGCTGATTGTGTTCATGGAGGCATGTCATGGATACTTTTTTAGGTAAATGGATAAGGATATTAGGTATGAATAAACTGTATTCATAGGTTTTCCACTATAAAAATAGAATAGATTCTTATACATCGAATGTAAAGTAATGTTATGTTTGCAGCCTCAACTAACTCTTTATAATCACTTAAGATTTGAATGTGAAATTAAGCTCTCTACATGTAATCTGAAACCACAAATATATCTGGATCCCGTTGCTTTTTTAAAGATATGATGGAGCGAAGTGTTCTGACTAAATATTACATTCCTAGGCCTAACCCAGCACATATTGTCACAGTCATCATTTATTTGTAAAAAAGGAAATTTGGTGATTACTGGCATGCTTTCCAAATTTCAATTGATAAGACTATGAGAGAGGCTTTCCGATCTTAAATAGTTTATAAATCCCAAAGTAAGATGCTTAATTAGAGCCTTAATTTTTGGAGACTCTCAAGCAAGAGAGGTCTCAAGCTAGGTTCTTTTTTTTTTTTTCCTGAAAGAGCAAAAACTCGTGCAGTCACAGTGGGCTCTCTGGGGAGACTACAGTGTCAGGGGTGGCTTCTTTTCTTAGATGGTGGAGGAGGGAGAGTGGGCCTGTAGGCACATCTACACGTTGGTGTCTAGGGAAGATGAGTGTGATCAGCCATGTATGAAGGCTGTGGGATGGATAGAAGAGATGCCAGTACTGGCTAAATAAACATATTGAAAATGGGATAAATGCAATTATCAATCATTGATTCTAGAAAGAGAGTACAATTGATAAATTCCAAATATCACAGAAAAGCCATTATAAATTGCATCTTCTAGCTTAAAATATTCAGTAGTTTTTCTTTTGGATTTGTTAAGCTGTTTGAATAATAACTGTTTTCTGCTTTATTGGTAAAGCCAGAAAACTTTTTCAGGGTATCCTGCTGAAAATTCTCTCTCTTTATCTCTTAGTTTTTTCCTCTCCCATCATAATAACTTAGACCCAATTCCTAAAAAGCACTATTTGGCTGATTTCTATCTGGCATGTTTTCTATTTTATTTTTACTGAAAAGTGTGGAGTCTAGTTTTTAATGCTATTTCTAAATAAATTCAGCTTTCAGCACTCATCTTTCCCCGTTTTTTTATATAAGCAGATATCTTTTTTTTTTGTGGGGATAATAAACATAACTCTGGGCTCTAACTGGGTAGAATCAGATAAAAACAAATTATAGAAATATGGGCTCACTAATTTCTAGTAATCTTTTGTAGGCTTGAGAGTACAAATGTGTCATGTGAAAAGTTCCGTCTGTGCAGAAGAATTGAGAATTTTACACACAGATAATTAGAAAATCATCAAGACATATGTTGCTTTTTACAAACATCTTTGTATTTATTGTTTTGCAGATGATACCTAAAATTATCATGGTGCTAAATTATGAAAAACCTCTCGACTTAGAGGTCTTCATCAGTGACTAATTGATACTATTTGTAACCCACTTTAAAAGCAAATAATGCACCCATCTGGTAATTCCATTAATGGTTTTTCTATTAAAATGGTTATTGGTTCTCAAAAAGAAAATATGCAATTATGAAATATTCATATTCATGTCACTATGAAAAGCTTGTAAATGTATCTGGAAAAATAGAGTTTATCATTCCTTTTCTCATCCTTTATTAAGCCTATAACCTTTAAAAATCAAATTGGAATAATGATATAGCTACACATACTCAACAAAATGGAAAATTAAATCAATTATCTAAATAAATCAAGACAAAAAAAGAAACATCCATAATTAATAATTTGTATAGCAGTATCAACTTCCCTGGCCCCAACCCCTCTCCAAACTTTCTCTGTTGCCTCCTGTAGAATTTATAGGTCTTGAATACTCAGGTCTCTTTACTGAAAGGAGAGAAAAGGGTAAATTAGTTCTGATCTTGTTCTTTTGAAATTCTTTGACTTTGAGCAAAACTGCATCTCTCAGAGGTGGTCAAATGTGAGTAATTTCTCTGCCTGTCTTTATTTCTGTTATGAAGAATTAAAGAAATAAAGAAGGTGAAAATGTTTTGTAAAAGTAAGTTCTTCACAGGAAGCAGAGATTGCTATCACTGTGCAGGCTTCTGAAACAGGACAATCTTTATCATCCACCTACTAAAATATTTTATCTTGGAGGAGAAAGAATATATAGAGTTGCTCCAGCCCTACTTTATTCTGACTTGGTCCAGTGGAACTTAGTGAGTGTTCATGAACCTTGCATTTCCTACTGCACAGGGGTTCTATGTGGACCCACAGAGAGAAATCAATCTTCCGCTTGCCTTCTGCCTTTGATGCCCTGGTGACCCCCTCTGCAGCAGCAGAATGAGTTGGTCAGGGTTATATCACGTTACATGTAACACATAGTGCACACCCGGTTCCAATGTTTTAGCACCTCTTCTGATTTTGTGATGCCATCTGACTCCTATTTGCCTTTGTATATGTCTGGAATGCAAATTTTCTTTTTCTTCTGATAGCATTTTCCTTGTTCTTCAATGTACACCTCAACACTGTATGATAGGATTACAGGTGACTTATTGTTTTATCTTCTTTATATTTTTAAATTCTCTTGTAACTTTTATATTTAAAAAATGTCATTTGAAAGTTTTATCAACAAAAACCTGAACTATTTCAGTTGCAACCTGAATCAGGGTTAGGAGCCCCTCTCATGTATTTTCCTAAGACAAATGTTCACCTCTCCTAATAATTATTTCAATGTAGTATAATGGACTATTCGTCTCACTAGATTGAGATGTTCTGTAACATATAGTTCTTTATGTCTGCTACATTATCTATAACAGGCATTTATTACATCTCAGTTGGATAAATGAATGGATAAACAAATAATTTATGTATGTAGTTCATTTTTATTAAGTAAGTAGATATGGAACAATATTAAATAATAATAATTAATCATATTTACAGTTCATCTAATATCCTACACACAAATTCTTAGTTTATTTTGTATAAAAAATATTTACTAATAATCAATAAACTTCTTTTTTTTCCCAGAATAAATTTAAAATCCAAATTGGACAAGTCAGTCATATTATAATTTATGTTGCTGAATTCTATTAAGCTATTTTAGAAATTTTAGAGTATGAATTAAAACTCTTTTCTGGTATATACTATTGTTTTCTCATTCCAGCTTTAATTAATTTCTTCAAAGGTATGTTCTTTTCATATTTTCTAAACCTTATTCTCAGTATTATCTTCTTTTCTTTCCCCTCTCTCATATAATAAAGGGAAAAACATTATTCATCTAATTTATTTTGAGAGAATAACATTAAGACTACTTACATTTTTCTTGCTATTATAAAAGCTGTAGTGACTAGTAGGTGAGCTGGTGAATTTAATTTTTCAACTAAGTAAACATGCATATATTAAATTCTCTAACTGTCATAAATATAATCAGGCCTTTAATTAGAAAATGAAAGAAACATAATTCTAAGCATTATGAAGATATATTGAGCTTCTGGTGGTTAACACATCTAGGGAGATGAAGTAACTCAATCAGAATGCCATACTCTAGCTCTATTTTAAATAGAACTTTTGCAAATCTTTCACACCGAGCATATAGGGGAAACAGCGCAAAGAAAAAATTGTGTCCTTTTTTATTTTTATTGTAGGTTATAGCATCATCTTCTAACCTAAACGATACCAACCTCTCCTGCAAAAAAGTGGTTAGACTGTTGGATATTGCAATTTATGTTCTTTGAATGTAGAAAAAAACTGGTCTTTAAAACACATTATTTTCCATTTGTTGTATATTTATTTGTAACTCTGGCATTTTTAAAGGAGAGGCAGACACAGGTATTAATAAAAATTAAACTATTTAGTTTGGAATGTCATGCACTGGGTAAGTTTGCCAAAATTCCATCACTCTCTGGATCCTTTCAAATAAATGTCACTTATTTAATCAAGAAAATATTGACTTAGCAAAAGATGGTGCTGAAAACAGGGACTGTAGGGGGTGTATAAGGCACAATTCCTGCCTTGAAGAAGTTTATAGTCCATTAAGGGAAACAGAAACACAATAGAAACAGTATAATATGAATAATATTGCACCCTATAGTGTTAGAGGAAAGGCACTAAACTCATGCTTAGGAAGCAAAGAAGATTGCCTCAAGGAAACAAATTTCGAGTTGGTCAGTTTTTTAAAAATGATATGCATAGATTCCTCTATGTCTGCAGTTATAAAATTTTGATTATATATATAATTTTTTATATTTAGATGAGTAAATGCACTTTAATGCCATAGTTTCATATTACCTATTTTTACAAGTAGGTAACATTTACTTATATTATATATAGGTAATGTTTACATATTATGTAAATATCTATATTTACATATAGTTAATATAGGTATATATGTATATTAAATAGGTAATGTAGGTGTATTAAAAAAATATATATGTAGAAAAAAGAAATCAAATACCACTGTAATTTGGAAATTGTTTTCATAATGCCTTTTCAAAATTTTCTGCAGTTTTAATTTCATACCAGATTCATAATAAACGTTTCATTTATTAAATGAATTTCTATTGCTGGCTTATTTAGTTATGATTTCCTTCAGTTTATTTTACTCTCCTGTGTGAAATGCAGCATCAACTCTATTTTATTTACTCTTTCTTCTCTGAACTTCATTGTTGGTGGCATTTTTCACCTTGTTCTGGCTTAAAAAAAACTCTTTTTTTTTTTTACTTAACTAATTTTATCTTTATACAAGGAAGCTCCTTTATATTAACAGTCTCTGTTGATGTTTGTTTGCCATTCGTTGTCCTACTGCTTAATAGCTGGCACAGATGGAGACCAATTGCACAGGTCCTTCCTTCTTGTGACAGATGCATAAGGCTTACAACATTGATATGACCTTTATATAATTTATTAACTAAATATATTCTTTAGGTTTTGGAAAAGTTACTAGCTCCTCACATTTAATTCCTAATGTGATGGTATAAGAGTGAATTAGAGTAATTTTTTTCTTTTTCATAATTTTTATTGAAACAAATGTGTTAAGACTCATGAGTTGAGCATCAGCTTTCATATATTAGGTTTGATATGATGATAATGTAAAAAATAGTATAAGGTTATATCCACGTACTAGTAGGTATAGAGAGTATAGTTTTGAGATAAACTGACAAGCACAAAATAAATAGTATTATATCAATTATAAAGAGACTAATGATAAATGGTAATTTATATGATGAAAACTATAGATATGTTCATTTTTATTTGTGAGTATATATATGTGTGCATGCGTATATAAAATATAATGACAAAATAAAAAGGAACTGTATTCAGTATCTCACTATAGATAAAACTTTGAGAAAAGGTATTTCAAACAATGCATGTGGATTCAATAAATTGCTGACTGGATCTTTAAATCACATAAGGGACATTTCTCCAGCGAAGCTCCGATCCATTATTAATTATTGATTTGCAATGTTTTATAGCCGAATTATATGTTTTGTTCATTCTCTTAAAATATCATTTTATCTTTCTTTATGGTAAACTCAGAAAAATGCATTCAGTTAAATTTGGCCAAATGGATTTCAAATATGTTTTAAAATATATCATACACATTTAAAGAAATTCAAATGATGTCAGGTTTTTTCTTGAGTTTTTGAATAATGCTGCTAGTGGCATATTTTGCTGTAAGATATATTTTCAGTTCTAAAATCCCTGAAGTACTTCTCTCCTGCAGTGATTGACTTTGTAGACATGTTTAAAGAGGAATTTAAATTTAAAAGGTGCAATTGAAAGCACATTTTCTTGTGTCAAGTTTTGACACTGACCTTTTAAAACATGTAAGCAGGGACTTTTATGTTTAATTATGTTGTTTCTTTTAAATTAAATTTATATTGTAATTCTTTACAAAATAAGGTAAAATTTTGGAATAAGATTGATTTTACTTAGATTTTGGAAGTGCAAAGTACATAATCTTACCATGAGGATTCAGACTTATTTTTGAAATATTTTTTCATATCTTCATTTAGGCAATGGAAGACAGAACACTTGTTCCCCAAACAATGATTGCACATTGTACAAAAATAAATGCCTTCCTTTTAAGATGAGTTTTATTAAGTTAATTCAAATCAGGATCTCACTCTAAAAAGTTAGAAAATTGAAAAAATACTGATGGGTGTGACAAAAGTCAGAAAGAGCTGGAGAAAGGATATTTTTGGAGTTTCTCTCCAGTCTTTTTATTAAATCCTTTTGCTTTCATTTAAATGTAGAAGAACCTCATGGCTTTATCATGAGGTAGCATAGTGCTCTATTCCTACATCACTTTGCCAGATAGTCAGTGAACAAATAAATAGAGTACAGATTGGTCATATCAAGGCAAGTTATTGACAGTACTGACCATTCTTAGGTTATTTGATTATTTGGCTGTGCAATCTCTATTTTGAGAAATTCAAAGAAAAAAAATCTTCAAGTAAGACTACGGCAGCTATGATTTAAGAGACAAAAACGAGGTGTAGAATGATACATCTGACTCTAAATCGATGCCTGATGGCTACTTGCTATCGGACCTTAGATAAGTCATCTAACATCTTGAAGCCTCTTTTTTTCACCTTCATCTTTCTTGCAGGATGTTATGAAGGTTTGATGAAATGTGGTTTCTGAGACTTTTACTCAGTACTCAAAAATTTTGAATTTTTTCTTTATGTTTCAGAATACTGAGTTCTTATATTATTTTAACATTTTAAAATTTAGTTTTTAGGCCTAAGTTTAATTATCACTGATTTCTAAGATAGTAGAGGTTGTAATCTATATTAAACATTTGGATTTCAGTTTTTCCCTTTGTCTGTATGCATCTGTTCCATAAATTTCACTTAGGAAATTAAGTAGGTATAGAATAGCAGATGTTAGAATGATATAAAGCAAGTGAAATATTAGGGACTTATGTCATTTGTTAAAGAATGTGCATTTTTTACCCCTATTGATTTTTCCCTTCCAATATGACTATTTGCAGTCTGGGAAAATTAACTGGCCAGCAATTGTATTTTTCAGAATGTTGTGGGTTTTGTGTAAAGGTCTTTTGTTGTTTTGTTTTGTTTATCTACTGGGGCACCACATTCTATTGTATTGTTTTATTTAATTTTCTACTATCTCTTTTGCATGGCAAAGAGTGTCTAAAGACTCTTAATTAATCTCCCTACTTCTAACCCTGACCCCTAGAGCAGTCTATTTTTAAAACTGTAGTCAGAGTAATGCTTGTAAAATATAATTCAAATTAATCCTTTGTTCACAAGCTTCCAGCGACTTCTCATCTCACTTCAAGTTAAAGCCAAAAGCTGCAAGACCCTGCATGATCTATCTGACTTTTTCATATCTCTAACGACATCTCCAACCACATCACTCACTCACTCAGCTTTAGTCACTCTCTCTTGGTTTCCTGTTCTTGCAACAAGGCCAGGCTCACTTGCTGCTCAGAATCTTTAAATCCTGCTTTGCCTTCTGGGGTGTTTCTTCTGAATTCCCACATAATTCAACCATTTTCTTCCTTCTGGTCATTTTAGCAGTGAGGATTTCCTTACCACCCTATTTCATATAGCTCCTTCCTCCTGGATCCCAAGCGTCCCTCTTATCTTTTCCTATCTTCAATCCCGCTTGGGATATATAGATATGTAGCACATGTGTGCGTGTGTGTGTATATGTGTGTAATATTTACCTATTTATTTGTCTTATTTCTCTATTATGCATTAGTATATAATTTCCATGAAATAAGGAATTTTTGTTTTACTTTTTCACTGCTGTATCCATCATAAATATCACAGTGCCTAACCAAAGGAAGTACTCATTAATACCGGTTGTGTTGAATAGAGAAATTATTTAATGTTTAGAGGTCTCCAAATCTCCACTTTTCACAAGGAGGGCTTTGGAATCCACAGAGTGATTGCCTTCCCCCCCCCCTTTTTTTTTCATAATAGGGACTAACTCCTAAACACCAGATGATTTCTTTCTGCAATGAGAGACCAGTCCTTTCCCTTTGAAGTAAACACAACAATTCCATTTAACATAATTAGTTCCATATATATGGCTACGTAGCCAGATACCCATAGTAACCCTCAAATTTGCCCCATAGAACTGGAAAGTTAAGACTTCTTTACTGATAAAAACTTAAGAGAGCATGTGTCTAATGCCCCCATTTCAGACATGTTCACTCTTCCTGAGAGAGGTTGAAGTAGTCTAGAACACCAGGTTCCCAGGGCAATGTTCTTCCCAATATATGGAGTTTAATGATCTCAGGAAACTAGTCCTGAAGGGATAGCATGACTAACGGATAGCATGACAAGACTTGGAAACCAAAGGATTACTGGCAGGAAAGATTGCAAAACAGAGGCCAACAGTGATAGTAATAATCTCTTTCCTCTACGCTAAGAGTTTTAACATGTAATCCTATTGATTCTCACTGAAATTATTCCTATTCCTTACCATTGTGGCTTTTCATCTTCTGACTGGAAAGGGAAGGGCACTTTTCAGAGTACATCACTCCTGTTTTCACAGGATGAGATAGATATGATTGAGCTGTGGCTCACGGAACACAAACATTGATTTTTTTTTTTCTTATAATAATATTTTTTTCTTGATCTCTTTGAGGGTGGAGAAGCCATGCCTCATGTGAATGAGTTTTTTTAAAGAATTTCCCATCATATACACCAAGACCTTAAATGTAAATTATGTCTTCTAGAGGATAAAAATTATAATGGGAACCTGTGCCTGGCTGTCTGTGCTGCTGCTTTGAAATTAGAGATTTAACTAGTTGCTTTTTCTAGATCATTTAGATATGCCTTGATTTAAATGTATTGCATGAAGGCTCTAACTACATGTGTGTGTGTATATATATATATATATATATATATATATATATATATATATACACTTTTTCATTCTCTTGGGATCTGATAATGTTCGTGTGATGAATTAAGTGCAGATGGTTTTGTGCTTATACAAGAATTTTACATTGTTAGGGGGAAACTGAATAGATAAAGTAAAAATAGACTTTGTTGCCATTTTGCTAAGGACAAGTTAAATAATTCATCTTCAGATTGTCTATTAATTTGTTGGGGATGTTATGTTATGATAGTTCCTTGAATAATTAAGTTAAAGTTGTCATGAAATCATTTGTTTGGTGAATTTTGCTCAGCTAATTTTTAACATGTCGAACTTTACTGTAGCAAGTTGTGGTGAATAAATTCTCGTAACGGGGCTTGACCAAAGAGCTCATCAATTTTTGGAAAGTAAGTCCTCTAGAAAATTATTTTAAATATTTTTAGAAGGTGTTGAAGATGAATATGGGTAATGGGAACTCTTCTGTCTTGAAGAGAGCTTAGAGGAGATAACATCTCATAAACCTATGAAATATACCTTGTCTTTTAAGTGTGCTCCAAATTTGACATCTTGAATTCTCATAAAACCAATAACCAGAACAATTAAGAGTAAAAGAGTTCTAACAGGTTAAGATTTAACATGTAAAATAACACTTTTGGACCTTTTTAAGTGAAAAATTTTAGGGAGCTTAACAATAAAAAAAATCTTTTTGCTATTAAAAATAAATAGCACAGAATACAGAAGAAAATAACATGAAAACTTTAAAAACAGGCTCAATGTTTTATAAGAAATAATACAGTAAAATACATTTTTTGTTGAGAGAATGTCTCCATGTATAAAAAGCCCCAGAAGGTCTGTGAGTTCCTAGTTTATCGTTGTTTTCACACTTTTGACTGAGGAATTTTTTAAAAAATGAAAACAGTTCTTTGCACTCTCTAGGAATATGTAAAGAGTGACATATTACTCTGAATGACTCTTTATATTTGTTTATTTGACTCTTGAGAAAAGACTTTGTTCTATAAGGGTAGTATATTTGTCTAGTACTTATCTATGAAGAACCATATAGGCAGCAATATATGAAAGATGATAAGTTATATTCAAATGGATTTAAAAATAGCAAGATATTATTCTGATGAGAAACTGAGCATATTATATGCCAAAAAAAACTACGAAACACAAGAACTTAAGTAAACAACACTAGCTTTTTTTTTTTTAAAAGGAATAAGGAATAAAGAAGTTCTGAGAATATGTAGGTTATAGCCAACACACCGACACATTTTTTATAAATGACTATCAGAATATAGAATATGCAGTTTATCTAGAAACAAATGCAGTTGGGGAAGTGGCACATTTTAATATAAATGTGTACATTTTGTTTTAAATGTGATATGCTGATTATTTGGCACATTTGAAGAAACACAATAAATTACAGGGATTTACTGGAGATGATACATGGAGAAAATGCAATATTTACAAAAAGAACCCACAGTGAAGAAAACTTGGGTGGTTGTTATCGAGCTCTGCAGGGTATTTTAAGAATATGTTTCCACTATCGATCTTATAACCGAATGCTTTTCTATACTTCATTTCAAAAAATTGGACCAATGACTTTATTTTATATTGTAGCATCAACACAATATACAACATTTCAAAAGTACTTGTAGTAGGCCAAGCATTTGTGCTATGAAATTATGAATTGTCACAATGACTTTGTGAGATAGGTACATTATTTGACACATTTTACAAATAAGGGACCTGAGACTTAGAGAGGGTAAATAACTTGCCTGTGGCCTTGTAGCTAGTAAATGATAGTGCTGGATTCAAAATCAGGTTCGTCTGATTTTAAAGATGAAGTCTTTACCATGCTGTCTATGTCTCTTTGGTAAGATCAAGAAATCACCAAAAGAGATTACTTTGCATTCTCAGCTAAGTGCTGGTCCAAAATAAGAGTTTCATCTACTTCCTTGCATTTTGAGGCTTTGAGAAGAACCAATACGATGCAGAGGAAAGAGGTCAGCCCAGTTTAGTTATTGGAGGAAAAGTGGACATGCAGTTCCACAGGACTCATAGTATTCGGTTGTCTCTATCTTGGCACAATGTCCAGAAAATACAAATGAGACTAAACTGGTTCTGAGATAAAGAAAGAAATTGTGGCCTTCTCTAGGTCTAATTCAGATGCTGGGCAAAGATAGCTCGGTCCACTCAAAATTTTCCACCGCATAGGCTGGCCTGAAATAGATATAAGAGAACATTCTTCTGTTGCAGATGCAGTTGTCTTCTTAAACAAAGAGATGCCCTTGCTCTTTCGTAGATTTCCTTCAAAATCTCTGGTGACAAATGGCCTGTGTTCATGGATGCTCAGGGTTCTCCATGTGCGGGCGCGGTACATGTGACAGGTGAATTGCCAGGATTTGAAATTTTTTATTTAAACCCAAATCCATCTTTTTGCGTACAAGTTTATTGTGTCTAGGAATATTCTGTCGAAATGGCTTCTGCATACTGACATAACCAGAATAGAAACAGTGGGAAGGATAAAATGTGTATCCCAGAGGCACTATTCAGAACCTTCTGAGCTGTGTTCCTCGATGCTCAGTTTTTATTAACGGTTAAATTAGGAGTCAGATAAATTGAGTTAAGCCCCATTGCATAGCTGCATAGTAACTGGTGACAGCAAAAGATTGCTATCTCAGAGGCTGGGCGATAACATAGAGTTCTTAAAAGGAAGGCCTGTAACCCGAGCTTTTTCTCCCTCTTTCTCACATGATAAATTAAACTCCTTGGTAATGAGGTCATGAGAGTCCCTCCACCCCCAACCTAAGCAAATTCATTTTTTAAAGAGCATTTTTATTTATTATCACAGGAAACTTCTATTGTTTAATTTCATTTTTTACTCAAAATAAAGAGTAAATTTGAAGCCATGCCTAATGGAGGGCTGGATGCTATTAACGTTTTATAGTGCAGGCCAGTGAATGCTAGGTGGGAAATGTCACGTGCCACACGGCTCATTGTCGTGTTGCATAAAACAGCCTCAGCTTGGCCCAGACTAACAGTGAGATGTGTAAAAGGTCAGGTATGTTTTCATCTTTTGTTTGTGTTATTATTTTCCTGGCTGATAAATGGTACTGTAAGCTTTAAATACTTTGCATTCTTATGGGGGATATTATGTGCATTTTTATGAATCTATCTTGGTTTATTTATTTTGTGCTTCCACCTCTTTATAATAAAAAAAAATATATGTTTTTCAGTTAGACATTTCAAGTATACAGCTTTGAAGCATCAGTGCTTCTTTTGGGCATTGCACAAGGACTGTCCTCTATTACAGAATGCAAGTGTGGGGAGTGTTGGCGAGCAGAGGATAATCTGCATGAGGTTTAAGGACCCTGGCATTATTCCTGGTCTAGCTCCCAGTTTTCTGGAGAACTTGTTTGATCCTCAGTGTTCCAGTGGTAACAGAAGCCTTTAGAAATAATGCGAAGAATTAATTTCCTTTTTAAAGCAACAGGATCCTTTACATGCATTATCCTTCTCTTCATTTGCCTGGCTTTGCATTTTATAAATGAATGAGGAGAAAAAAGAAAAGTAAGCAGAATACAACAAAGATAAAAAGCTTGGATGTAGTAGCTGATGCTAATACAGGCATTACTAGAAATGAGCTTCGGCTTGATAGTAATATACTGAAGAATTTGGGTATAATGTGTGATACTTATAATAAGTTAAAACATGGAGATTGTCTTGTGCAAGCTTTTGGGCACACTTTATTTTCTAGATTTGATGACTTGGTTAACTTAACTTTAACTGGTAAAAATGTGGAGGGATAATTCAGGTATTCTGATTTATCTCTTTTTGTTGTTGTTGCTATCTTCTTATCCCTTTCACTCTGATGCTCCTGTCTTTTGGTATTTTTCATAGCTTGACATGTAGCAGTAATGATTCTATTAGTTGCAGCAAATCTGCTGAGCTTGCTTTTCAAAGTGAGCATGTCGTCACCAGTACTTTTTTCCAGTTCCTTATTAGTATGTGCCCTTTCCTGACTCTGCAGGAGCCATCACCTGGAATTAAACATTTTCTGCTAGACCTGTCCTTACTCTGTGCAAAGTGATTATAGTCCATTATGCTACCTTCTTGCTGACAGCCAGATACTGCTGAGATTACAATAAAGTCCCTGCAAATTTAAATATGATGCTACTGGTGGTACGGGGAGCTTTGATAATGAGAACTATTTGAAGAAATGCCTTGCAGAGAACAGAATGTGATAGAGGCTCTTTGGAATAGTATTATGGAAACTCCTGGTTTTTATTAGATCGATAGTATCAGGACCTAGAGTCTTGCTGTTTAGAGTAGTCGAAAATATAAGACACTCAAATGATCCCAGAATGGGATAGACTAACTCAGAACAGGTCTGAGAGTGCTGCCTCTGCAGAATGAAAAGCACTCAACCCAAAAGGAGAATTTCCAATTTCTCTAATTTTAGGGTTACCATTTACATCTCACTCCAAAAGTGTTTTTTTGTTTTTTTCTTTTTTTTGTCTCTTGTTTTGCTTAGCTTTTATTTTTGCTTTTAGTTTTGCTTTTATTCTTTGGTAAAATTGGAGTAAAGAATCCAGAATCTTGAAAGACCAGTAAGGTAGCAAGGTGTTAGAGAAATATCAGTCAGAGCAAAGGCAGAGCCCCTCTTGATGGCTGTCTGTTTGACAGCATGCAATTAAAACGAGGTTTCTTTTTCTTCTTCTCTCATACACATGTCTCCTCTTCCACTGACTGGGACATCTTTCTCTTTTTGCTCCTCTTCACAATAGCTTTAGAAGCCTTCATTATCTTTTCTCTAGGTCATTGCTGACCGAGGATAGCCTGTGTGTATTCTTCCCCATTTCAAAGAGTGGACAAAATGGCACTACGTGCTCTGAAATCTGATTTAATGTTCTCCTGGAAACTAAAGATGTGTGATTGGGATATTTTGCTGAGATGCAGTAAAGTCAATTCAGAGATATTTTTTTCTTAAAAAAATAATAAATATTTAAATAGTCTATGTAAGGATGGTATACCTTGACTTTGCAATTCAATGATGAAGCTCCCCAAAGACATCATAACTTCTTAGTAGAGCTATATGTCAAGACTTCCTGAAGAATAAAGTAGTGAGACACTGCTTTGCGTTGGGGGAGGGGTCTGCTCCAGAGAGGAGAAGGGTATTTGACCATGATCATGAATAACATTTTGTCACGCAGAGAAGAGGAAACAACATGAACTTAGTTTAGGAGCATGAAGATGCTTTTGAACTGTGAGTTTTCTGTTGTGTTTGAGGTGGTAGAAGCATAGGGGGTGAAAGGTAGCTGAGAGCTATCTGAATACCATGGGAAGGTGTTTTAACATTATCCTGTGGGAAATGGGAAGTCATCAATAGCTTATAAAGAGTAATTTTTTGAGATTTGTATTATAGGAAGATAATTCTGACAGCAGATGGGTTGGAAGGACAAAAATCAGTGGCGAAGAGACTGGAGTAGGGTATAGGAGGCAGATGATGAGTAACTGAACAACTCAAGTGGTACTGGTAAAGGAGAGCCAGGGAAAGACACACAAGGCACATGTAAAGATGAATTGATAGAGCTTGGTGAATAGACCTGGATACATTGTGTTCATGAGTGCCAAGAAACAGTGATTACTCTGCCTTGAACACTAGAGTAGATGGTTGACAATACTGAGATAAGAATGCCACATTAGACACTAACTAGGTGATGTCACCAGTGTATTTCTTTCTCTTTCTATTGCTTCAGCCTTGTTGAATCACATCTTGGTTTATGGACATGGTATATTATTTATGTGATTCGTTTTTCAATGTTGAGTTTGAGTTCTGTGATATGAATTTGAAGATTATCAGTGATATTATGTTTTGGTGTAATGTAATACCATTTCTAATTTGCACTTTACAGAATGTTTTTATATAACTAAACTTTTAGTTAGTTTTTTTTTTTCCTTTTCAGCTGTTAGTTCTCTTCCCTTGGTGTATTGCCCATGAAACTTTAGGAATCCTAAGATAGATCAATGCCACATTAAAATTTAAGGAACCGCTTCATCAAAACCATATGCTTCATTTCCTGAAGATTGTCAGCAAACCAGGAGAAAGAAAACATTTCAGATCTGCATTGTTGTTGGTGCTTCTTGCTTAACTGCTGCTCTGCCAGTGTGGTGGTCCTAAGTAGCTGCTTCTCTGTAAAATCACAAAGAACACACTCAACAATGACAAGGAAAGACTCAAAAGTTCATTGGGGAATTTTCAGAAAGAGCTACCATGGTTAAAGTGCTTCAGTCCTTGGATCATTTTGAACATATCAAAATATATTGATATGCTTTTGCATAGCTATTTTCTTTTCTTTTTTTCTTTAATTCTAAAATGGTAAGTCAGACTAGGCCAAGCATTGACTAGCTTTTTAAATTAATGTTTAAAAAGATAGAGTCGCTACCAGTACCTTAAAAGAGTAATGAACATGATTTAGAGAAATGTAGAATTTTCTTCAAATTTGGCTTCCTGTTTGTACCTGGCTAGAAAAGCTATTCTTTTCCTCACTATTCCATCTCCTCTGTTCTTCTTTTCTCTCTTCCTTCTTTCCTTCTTTCCCTTCAAACATTACTGCATCCTTCTCATTATTTTTGACCAAAAGAAAGCCTCACTCTTAGCTGACCATTCTTTAAAACCTAATGGCAAATCTTAGGTTCTACTCCATTTGATAACCTCATTAGAGCCATGGCAGCACTATTATTTATTTATTTATTTATTTCAAGGACCTATATTGAGTTTAGAATCATAAATATTCATTGTGGATTTTGTGGAAGGGAAGCAGAGCTGGTAGAAAGTCAGTGTATTGTGTCATATTGCGGTTAATATTCTCTGGGACAAGGATAATACATGCAGATAAAACAAATGCACTGCACATTGAGACAAACTTGGAGCAGTGCCTTATAGGAGTAAACGTATGCTTTTAAAAAATGCATCACAGTAATACAGGTTGTCAATAACCCAACATTAGTGCAACTGAGCCTCTAGCATATCTGGTGTATTAAAAGCCATTCCGGCCCTTATTCCCGGCATGCTCCACTTTAGGCAATATTGACCTGTAGCATCACTCATAGAAATAAGAATCAGGAAATTTCTTTTTTTGGACCTGTACCCAGAAGTGGGTCTACCCCATTTAAGAACAGCTAGAGGTTTCAAATTGTTTCCTTTGTTGCAAACCATACTGTTTAAAAGAGGCTGCCACCTGAGAAGTCTTAGAGGCACTGTTATCTGGCTACTTAATAGTCTTGGGAAGTTTTAATTTTCGACTTGACTACTTAATGCTACTTTAGATTTTTCTTTTATGTGTTCCAACTCTAAAAGTCAATGTGTATATAAACAATGCAAGTATATTTCTACTTTAATATTAGAAGCATAAAAAATCAAAGAAAATCAATATATCCAACCCAAAGTTATAATTAAACTTCATTTATATGTTTATTGGTTTTTAATATATATCTCACATCCTTATAGAAAGCCTACAAAGCAATTTACATGCCATACATATATCATATATAAATATAAAACATCTGTGTATATATGTATATGTATATGTGTGTGTATATATATGTATACATGCTATACATATATCATATATAAATATAAGTATATATATGTATATATGTATGTGTGTAATATATATATATATATATATATATATATATATATATAAACTTATTTTATTACCACTATTATTTTGTTTTATTTACTCCTCCCCACCAACTTATTAAGCAGGTACTGAATTCCCATTTAGAAGCTAAGGCAACTGAGACTCATACAGGTTAAGTAAGTTTTTCAGAACTCACAGCTAGTACCTCTCACAATGGTAGAACTAAGTGCACAAACTCAAATCTATAAAGTCAGTAGTATTCATATTTCAAAAAGTACAAAAATATTCATACAAGACTGTTAGGACATTTTTTTAAGAATAGTTTAGGGAATGAATGAGTAGTCATTGAACAGGAGGTATCTGGGTGTCATCTACTCAGAAATAAAAAATAAAAGGATAATTAAACTATACATATATTTATATCTTTAAGCACGAAATATTAAATGCATATCTTAAATTTTTAAAGTTGAAACGTTATCGCTTACATTATACTCACGAGGCCAACAATCTATATGGGCCTTTGTGTATCTAGTGCATATCTGTTGTGTGCAGATCAGTGCAGAAGTACCCTGGAGAGAAGACTATGTGATAGAACATGGTGCGTATTTGAAAGAAGCCTACAATCTAATGTGTGTATAGATATAAGCTTTGGCAACTTCTTAGAGGAGGTGTTTAGGCTCAAGATATTGAAGGAACAATGCACACACATCTTTGTGAAGTGGCAGTCTAGTTGTTAAGAATGGTTAAAATATAGGTTTTGGAATTAAACTCCTGATGTTTAAAGTCCAGCTCTCTCACTTGTTAGCTTGTGATCCCTGGAAGTTCCTGAATATACCTCTGCTTCCATTGCTTGATTTGTAAAATGAAAGTAGCAAATACAACCTATTTTATATGATTGTTTGACAAACACTTATTTACATAGCACTTTCTATGTGCTGTGCAGTGTAAGCACTCGTTATTTGTTTTATTGAATTCTCAAAAAAAAACCACTATATAGGTACTATTATTGTTAGTATATTGAGGATATATATATATATAAAAGAGTGTGTGTGTGTATATATATATATATATATATATATATATATATATATATATATATATATATAAAGTATTTAGAGCAATGGCTGGTACATAGTAAGTACTCAATAAACATTATCCTTAGCAGAGAAGCAGGAAAAGATACTGGAAATAGAATAAATGTCATGTGCATAAACTATAGAGACAAGAGTAAATACATAATGGATTTTTGCTGAAGCTACAATCATGAATTAGATTCTGGTGCCCAATGAAGAGAAACTCTTGAGTGGAATGTGGCACAACGAGCTTCTTAATTTCCATTGCCAATTTGACATGGCTAGGTATTCACATTTTTATGGCTTAAAAGTGGTGCCAATTATCTCATTAATATTCCTCTCCTTGGTTAAGTAGGCAATCTGTATCGTGAGAATACGTCTTCATAATAGAGTCTTTTATTATAATGATGTGAAAAAATGTAATAAAAAATGTGGTTCATATATGTGTGTTTTTCTAAATTGACTCTTGTAGAGAGAAAAAAAAGCTGGTGACTATAGTTCCAAGAGTAAGCTTATGTGAGTAGAGCGACTCTTTTAAAAGAGTTGTTTACCCACGATGTACACATTCTCTGTCATGCATATGTGAAACCATGATGCCCAAGATATTTTCTAGTTTGTTATTCACATGGTTCTATGTACAGTGTACCAATACCTTGACTCTGAGTTTTTTTTAACCATAGATGTTAAGCATGACACTTATTAATACATTTTTTACTCATTCATAATAATCATTTGACTATGTTTTATAAACGCTCCTAATGGTCTCTAAGCCTCAAGAGCACTTTTGAATGTTGCTGAGTGTGGCACGTTTTCCATTGCGTACACTAACCTGGACATGAAGGTCGATGCCAGAGTTTAATCCAGATCTAACCACCTGTATCTGCACTTCGTTTTGTTACTTCATCTTTTTGAACTGCAGCAATCCATTCAGCTACCATTTTGTTGTGTGTGTAGTCCTGGAAGGGAAAGGTTTATAAGGAGCTGACGCTAGGGTTTGTATGTGCTGAAACAGAGAAGACTCTACCCAGGAAACCGCATTAAGGCAGAAAGAATGAAATGGTTGTAGTTTTATTATTCAGCACTTCATCCCACAGCATTAATTGAATGTCTAATGTAAATTAAATACATGTAAACATATGACTATGGAAAATTATCCATTTACTTTCCTAGTTATCAAATAAGTAAAAGGCAGATTTATACAATAAACTGAGAAAGCAAACGGAATCGATCAGCAGAGAGGAAGTCGAGGGACAGCTTTAGAAATTTCTCACATTGTAAGCATATCTGGAAGATAAAATCTCTATTTATAAATAAGATTTTACTCTTTAAAAGCAAAGTGGTTGGTGGATAGGGTATCAGTATATCAGTATTTAGAATCAACAGCCTGAGCCCACAGATGTAGCTCCATTTCATGAAGCAGTTGTCAGTAGTAACTAATTGATGTCCATAAAGTACTTCTGCAGATGCTGCTAAAAATGTTCTTAAAATTCTCTTAAGAGCAATATGGGGTAATTCTTCTACCATCAGGTACCTAGATTGAAGTCTCTCCACATGTCATTATTTTAAATAGATAAGAATATTACACTGCCATTAATCTTAGATTTCAAAAATCGGGGAAAAGAACCAATTAATAATTTGCATGATCCACAGTTTTTAGGAATATAACTATCAAAATATAGGAACCTCTATTATCGTATTGCACACAGTTCGCTCTGAAATAGAAGGTGGATGGTGATATATTGTCATGTGAACCACTTTATGGCCAGCATTCTTTATAATCTGACAGTTGTTTCATTGACACCATGTTATTTATTGAATAACAGAGCAAATAGGTTAGTAAATCATCATTGCATGTCTAGCCAATCAGAATCTGCCCTGGTTTTGTGAAGTGCTAATTTTTTAAACTTATTTATTCTTCTTCCTTTCATTTACTCTTTATCAGTCTCTATTTTATAGCAATCTTTTCTTTAATAGACTCTCATCTTGAGACATTAAAAAATGCACCACATGTCAAATCCAATTCAACTAAGATACCTAAATGCATGTTATTTAAATTAAACATGAATGCTTTGAAAAGTATGTACTTATATTATAATTGCTTAAAACTACATTTCTATATCATGTACATTGTAGATTTGAATCCTGTCAATGCATGCAAGTACCAAAGTTAGGCTTAAGAAAAACAGAAAATAAATTATTCACATCACATACGTCTATATATCTGATAGTGTAATTAGCAATCAAAAGTACTACATATGGTGATGTAATAGAGACACTGTAATTTTGTACATCCTGCTGTTGATGGATTTAGGTACCACATTTTGCACATTTTCTATTTCATTATTTTGGACTAAAAAAGATAAAAATAAAATAACATGTTTTCTTTATTTTAGTTCCTTTTTTAATCATCCTTCACGCTTCTTTTGCTTTCCTTCCGTGTCTGGCTCTCATTTCCCCAGTTTAGATAGAACTTGTTTTTTTCATTTATCTTTACTCTTTCCTGCTCTGTGGTGCTAACACTAACAACAATAGAAATCTTGGACTTAGATCTAGGGGAGTTTTGGAGGTCATTGAGGTTATTTCTCTGCTTTTAGTTCGCTTTCCAGCCTTTCCAGAATGAGAATTATTTATGCTCTTCTTGACATTGGCACAAACTTCTTGAATTTCTCAAATCATGTCTGATTTTATTTTTCGAAAATGTTATCCTAACATTAATAGCTCTAGCTAAAATATTACTTTTCTAATTCTTAATTCCTGATAATGTTTCCAAATTCTCACTACTTTATTCCACTTCAACTCATTTTATTCTCTTTACTAAATTGTTTGATTTATCTCTATTAGATATAGTAAAAGTCTAATCACTTTTAGTAAAGTGAGCAAATTTCATCAAAATAATTTTCTGAAAGTTTGTATGCTTAGACATCTCACTATTTAGCAACTTCCCACAAGTGGCCTTATGTTAGTGTTTATGCTTTTCTTTACTTGTATGTGCATTGCTAGTTCAGTAATGCATCCATCCTGATATCTGTGATGTTTCAACTTCCTCTCCTACTGGATAGATTTTATACCTCATAAGCTTCATCCATTTAATTCCTGCACAATTAAAAAGACAAAGAGTCATAACTGGATATGTTTCTGTTCTATGCCACCATCTTGAGAACTACTCAAGAAAAGAGAAAAGAAAGACAAAGAAAAGAAAAGGAAAAAAAAAAGAAAGCGGTTATGGACTTAACCCACATAATTGCGTTCAAATCTTGCTCCTGGCATTTAGCAGCTATGGAACAAAAATCTCATCTGTAAAATGGGTATAACAACTATACATAGAGTAATGTAAGCTTTAAACTGAATGAGATAGCATTTGTAAAGTTCTGGGCACAAATTCCTGGCACAACGATATATGGTCATGGATATGAGTTTGCTGACAGATTTAAAAAACATATTTTCTTCTTTCATTTAAACATTTGATTAAACTATTCTTAGTTGATTGATTAAAATAGAAACAAAAACCAATACAAACAAAACAGACAGAAGGGCCTCTACTCATTGTGTCCACCCTCCCCCAACAGGCTGACTCCAAACCAGCAAGAGGTGTATTAAGAGTCAAATTTAGCTACAGTTTACCCAGTAAACGGTAAGGTGATGTAGGGCCTGTTTTCTTTGGTAGCTAAAGAAACAAAGTCACATCTGTAAAGTAGACATGAAATGGTTTCATGAAATTGATGCACACGTAGCCATCAATTAAACTTTTGTCATGCTCTGCTAGGCAAATGTTCTCTCTGCTAATGAGTTCTGTCTCTAAAATTAAAGTTGTATGGGTGGTTCATATTTCAGATGTCTTATAATTTTCATAATTTTGTATTTTTAATGCCTGACCCTTCATTATGCTCTAGCCATATATGAATCAGTACCTAAGAGATTTGTCATTTGAGTAAACCCCCTCAAGTGGCATTTTGAAAAAGCCCTGTAACTCACACATGACCAGGTGGGAGGTTAAATTTCCTTTGAAAAAATACAAGTTTATTCACACCTAGGAGTGATTCAGCATCATGAGTTGAGGCAGAATTGGGAGCTTTTTCTTGCTGTGGGTGAATGAAACAGGATTTTGACTAGAAAAGGATGCAAATTATAATGACATAAAAATAGATACTGAGACTCCACTATTGAAGAATTTTCTCTCACTTATCCTTTGACACACAGCAGGAATGGTGTCTAAATTTTAGGCTCATGAAAAGTATTTTTTTCTTTTACTATAGGAAAAATTCTGTGTACTCTCAAATTAGATCTCTTCTGAGCATTGACAGATTCCTGGTTAATGTGATGTTATGTTAACTGATAGTAATGATGCCTGTTGCTCTTTCATTGTTCAAACTATGATCAGAAAGCTCTAATGATTTGTGTTCACAAGCCTGGATTCCTGAGTCAGATCTTCTACCATCTCTACCCTCTCTAAAACAGAGCCCATCTTATAACATTATTGTTAGGCATAAATAAAATAAAGATTTACCCCAATGTGTATTTCTGTGTGTGTGTGTGTGTGTGTGTGTGTGTGCGCGCGCACACACGCGCGTGTACATGTACATGATTATGAATGCTTGAAGAGATTTCTAGCTATTCATTCATTCATTCATTCATTCATGTAAATAAAGAAACATTGATGGGCCTGCCATGTGCCATTTATTGTCTAGATACTGGATATGCAGATATGAATTAGGACATACATAGTCTCTTTCTTGCTGGCTGTCCCTGTCTAGTGAGTAAGACACATCAGTATATTAATCATTAAGTAATGTGATCAACGCAATAATGAAGGAGTTGGTTCATTGAGGTAGGACCAGTGGAGAGGCTCGAAATTCTCAGCCTGGGTCAAGGAATGCAGACTATTTGCATTTTCTACTACAATATCTCTGTAGCAGAAAGATGGAAGCTCGTTTGGCATCCAGTGTGCAGGGAGATACCTCAGTGGCTTCAAGCAAGAGCAGCAGTCTGCATTTGTAAGGGTATTTACTTGTGAACAGGCTTCATTACCTTAAGGATAGGAACATTCAGTGCTCAAAAGTATATTTGGAGTATGTACGTAGATGTGTGTGCATGTGTGTTTGCACACACATGTGTATGCACAGGCATATGTATGTAGATGTTCTATTAGTCTATTATTGCAGCTGTGATAAATTACCTAAAATTGAGTGTGTTAAAACATCTCAAATTTATTCTCTTACAACTCTGGAGGTCTGAGTCACAGTGGGCTAAAATGAAGGCTCCAGCAGGAATGCATTCCTTCCCGGAGGCTCTAGGGGATCTGTTCTCTTGCCTTTTCCAGCTTCTAAAGGCTGGCTGCATTCCTTGACTATAGCCCCCATCCGTCTCCAAAGTCAACAACGTCCAGTAGAGGCGTTCTCGCAATGCATCACTCTGGCTCTGACTATTCTGCATATATATATATATATATATAAAATAGAGAGAAACATATGATTACATCGTTCCTCTTGGGTAATCCAGGATAATCTCCTATTTTAATGTCAGCTGGCCAGTGGCCATACTTCTTCCTGCAACCTTAATGTTACCCCCTACTCACTCACTGCCAGAGAATGTAACACATTCCTAGATTCCAGAGATTAGGACATGAGCATCTTTGAAGGGGGACTTTATTTTTCTACCACAAATATGTATATTTTTTTCCAGTTAATAATTGGATATTTGGGAGAAAATATAAAAAGCAGTAAACTAAAGTACTTTTCATTTGCTCACTAAAGAGAGGACCAGGACTCTAAGCTCTTGTTAAGAAACTGCCTGGTTACTTGTACTGTGTGTCATGTTGAGACAAAAATTATGCAGGTAAACAAATAGAAAGTGTAATATAAATGTCATATAAAAAGGATGGAACTCATATTCTTCACGTTTTGTGTGAAGGAAAGCCAAAGAGTAGTCTCTGTGAAGTAAATAAGAGGTGGTTCATTTGGTAAGGGGACCTCAAATCCAGGGCGGGTAAGTACATTGTTACAAACTTTAGAGCTCATTCAAAATTGAGATCTAACGGTCTAAAAAAGTTACTATTTTCTTTTTTTTTTTACATGTTCAATGACATTGTAAAGTTTTTAATAACAATAAACTAATACAACACTATAACACCATGTGTCAGGTCCTCTTCTAACTGCTTTACATATATTAATCATTTTCTGATCGCCAGGGCCGGCTTCTTGGGTGTCAAGCTATGTAGTCACATAAGACCCCCACCCCCTAAAAAAAAGAGTCCCCATTTGACTTTATGTTGTTGATTCTGCTAATTGTGGCAAAGCAATACACTAGATAAAATTATTATCAACATTTTGTAGAAGAGAAACTGAAGCACAGAAGGGTTAACTTGCCAAGGTCACATGCTGGCCTGTAGGAGAACCAGGATTTGAACCTGAGGAGAATGAGCTCTGAACCCCTACAGTCTCCTACGTCTTCGAAGGTAGAGATAATGTCTTAAATGTGTCTTCTTCCCAACTTCTTCTCACTGTCTGCTACATGGTTAACTTTCGCTAAATTCTTGTTGAACTGAATTATATTTGATGGTCTTCAGTAAAAAATACTCATTTCACTTTTTAACTAATAGAGATGAAAGTTAAAAAAAAAAATTCTGAATCTCTTCCAAGACATTTGTTCAAACAGACCAAATCTGGCTTTTTTCCTTTTGCAAAATCATATGTCTAAGGATATTCCCTTGTCAAGGTCCATTATTTATTATTTGTTAATTAGATTTATAGAGAAAAATATTCTGGGGAGATCTGATAAAACTATGCCAAGCAATATTCCATCACTCTCCTAATTTATTTTTAAGGAACTTTAACTTTAGAAACAGTGGTTTTCTAGAAATCCATTAATACAATTACTTTAAGAAGTTTAATTACATGTATATTAAAGAGAGTGGGAGATGGGAAAGCTTTGTACAGTAATAAACCAGAAGAGTGGAAAGAGCAGTTGAGAGAGTTTGTTGGTTGTTAACCTTCAAATCAATTTAATACATGTTTTCCAAGGTCTACTATGTGCCACATGCTAGGCTGCGTAAGAGAAATTTAGTAATAATTTTATTAGTAATAATAACAAAAAGGCATCCTCAGGGAGCACAGAGTTCAGTGGGCTGAGAGATCCAATTATACTAAGGTCTTATTAGAAAGAGTCCATGGCAAGGTCTGGAAGAGAGGGCCAGGTAAGGGCCTGAGGCCAGAATTTGGACATTTTGATGTTTATTCTACCAACCGATAACAGGTGTAACTGAGCATCTCTCAGACACTGCACATCTTCATTTCAACACCTGTAAAGTGAGGTTTATAATATCTGTTCTACTTTATGAGATGATCTAAGACTAAATGGATCCATGACTATGAATGCATCTTGATTTTATTTTAAGGGAGGAGGAGAGAAGTATTAAATTAAGGGGTTTTTCTTGCACTAAGTATAGTTCTAAATAAGACATAGGCAATAAAATTCTACAATGTGAAAAAAAGAGGGCTTATTTCACGTTAAGCACAGCTATGTTATTTTACTCCCTATTTTACTACCTTACATAATTCATTTTTGGTTGACTCAGTTATTGGACCAAAACAAAAAGATTGAAGATGTTATCAGTACTAATTTATTACAATCCTTAATTCACTGTCTTATACAATCCATATTTTGTTGATTCAGATAGTTAATAGAGAAGCGAAAACATCAAGCTAACTCATTTGATTCATTTCATCACTTTATTGGGCATTTTATAAGGTATTGCAAGTAATGCAGAGCTAAATTAGATAAATAAGATGTAGTCTGTGCCTTTACAGAGAGCACAGTTCACTAGTAATAGCAGCGATAAATGTGAGCATATGAGACCAAATGCATTAAAGTGCTATAGACTAGCTGCAAAGATTCACAGGAGGAAGTAAGCATGTGAAATGGAAAACTATATAACTGACAATCTGAATGTTATATATTTTTGCAGTAAGAAAAAAAAACACTGTTTAAAATCAAGCAGTGTGGGAGAAATAGAAAGTGTACGGGAAGGTATTATCTTTTGATTGAAAACTCCTGTTATTTTTTAAGGAATAACCAATGCTGCCCAAAGAGATTGTATGTGCTGGTGAATTTTTTCATAGCAACATTTACTGTGGTTTATGAAAATTTAAATTTATCTCCCGAACATTTTTTTTTTTTTTTTTTTTGTGGAGAGCAATAGTTTTGAAAACATAATCAGTAGATCCAGGAATAAAATAATGTTATGATAAAAACCTGTAGCCTGGAGGTTATGATAATGGGAAAAACCAGCTCTAGCTGGTTCAGATTATTTCAAGATGGAATTATAATATCTATTGATTTCAAACACCAGAGATACAATCCCCTGAAGAATACACCCATTTACATTATGGCGACCTTGAATGCTTGTCAAAATTACTCACTGTTTAACTTTACTAGCAGAGCTGAATGCTTTAGAGTTCATTATAGCTGACTCACTTTAAGCCATACTGACTAGCACAGTAGGAGATTCTAGGCGCCTCTTTGAGACACAAATAAAACATTTAACGATGAGAAGCTTGCTTTTGGTTGTCAGTATTTTTGAAAAGAAAGTACCAAGTGACAGACACACCAAGTCTAGAGTGGCGTGGAATAGAAGAACTGCATCTTTAAAAAAAAAAAAATGTTGAATTGGCAATGTGTGGTAAGTAGTATAACAAGGATTTCAGGAGCTAATATGCCTCCCTAAGCACTGGATTAGACCTGTGCAGAAATTCTTAAAATTACTCAGGGCCAAGGGCTTTGTTCCTGCTGGCCACCTGCAGCGTGTGGTAATGCCCTTTCAGCATTCTATCAAGGTCCCTGCATGGACTGTCTGACTTGACACTGGACACTGCTAAGAGGAGACAAGCCTGCAGAGAGCGAGACAATGATTAATGTAAACTGTTCTGCAACTCGCCAGAAGCTTAAGGAATTCTTTCCTGCAGCATTCCAGAGATAATCGCCCACCATTTTATCCAGGAAAGTGTTAAGTCATTTAAAAAATGTGGCAAACTGACACACAAGAGGTTGGTGTCACACAAGGAAGGAAATCAAAAACAAAATGAAAAATGGAGGGTAAACAAGAATATATGTGAGTCTGTAGAGTCTTTGAGAGAGGGTGGGGTTCACTTTACCAGTGTGCATCAGTTTTTTAGATTGATAAACTCAAGAGTTTTATACAATTTCTCCTTTATATGCTGACAAACTGGCATGAATTCTCTAAAAGTGCTACGTTTTTTATAAGTTGTATCTAATACACTTGCCAGCTGAAAATTTATTTTCTCTAATTTCTACAAATTAATTCTCATTCTATTATTAATGTTTTTGTGAATGAAACTGCAGTATAATGCACTAAACAAAGTATATACTTTAAAAATAATTGATTAGAGATATGTTTAACATTATTGTGTTTGAATCCATTACTATCTTATATGAGACCAGTTCTGTTCCAATTTGGCATCCACGATCCACAAGAGCATCTCAGGTTCCAAAATATTGTAGCCAAATATCCTCTTCATCACGCTGGGGCTGGGGGCGAGGGGAGATAATCGACTTCAGTTGTATTCAGAATGCCTGGGCGCTCCATATGGCCTATTTTCCGTTGGCAAGTTAGTCCTTAAAATCTTGAGGGATTCCACTACTTGTGCATAAGTATTATAAATTAATGTTCTAACGTGCTTGGAGAGACTTGCTGAATGAATGGCAGGAAAAATGAAAAGAAAAAGAATAACATACATTTTTTTTAAAGAAACCATAGGCATGTGGTTCTGCTCGAGCACCGGAATGAGGAGTTTGAAGAGATTCAAGGCCTTGATCCTTCCTTTTCTGGAATTTAGGAGATATATGGAAATTAGGCGGTTTCCTGATACCTTAGCTCTCAGAAGTGGTTGTAATCATTCCAAACTTCTCGCTTCATCCTTAACCCATCAGCATTTTTCAAACTCATTTTAAAGATTTGTTTTTCCTTGCAGTTTTAAATAAAAACAGAAAATGCATTTGGCCACATGGAAGTGATCTATCAGAAGGCTCATTTGGAAGAAAAGCACTCATTTAACAAGCAAGGCCCTGGCTTTGGCTTTGGTAGAGCAGCCCAAGCAGCCCCGAGGATCCTCTCTTTTCTCTTTTTCCTCCTTCCCTCCCTCTCTTCTTTTTCTTTCTTTCTTTCTTTCTTTCTTTCTTTCTTTCTTTCTTTCTTTCTTTCTTTCTTTCTTTCTTTCTTTCTTGCTTGCTTGCTTGCTTGCTTGCTTTCTTGCTTGCTTTCTTTTTCTTTCTTTCCTTCCTTCTTCCTTCCTTCCTTCCTTCCTTCAGCCTATTCCTTCCTTCCTTCCTTCCTTCCTTCCTTCCTTCCTTCCTTCACTTCCTTCCTTCCTTCCCTTCCTTCCTTCCTTCCTTCCTTCCTTCCTTCCTTCCTTCCTTCCTTCCTTCCTTCCTTTCCTTTCCCAGATTTCTTCTCTCTATATTCTCCTTGGAACTGCAAAGCACGATGGATCTTATTTTTTGTTGCAGAACAGTGAGTTACAGGAAAAATAATTCAACCAAGGACTATCAAATAAACAGTCTAGCATCCTGGATTCCACTCTCAAACAAAGGGCTAACCTTTCTTGCAAATCAATTCGCCATTCACACAATTCACACATATATATAATAATTTATGGACTGTGGGAGCAAAACATCCCTGTATCCCTTCCTCCTTTCATTCTTTTTTTCTTTTCTTTCTTCTTCCATTCTTTCCTTTTGGGTATTTGTTTTCAAGAAATACACAAATAGACAAAGACTGAATAAGGCCAAATAACAATACTAGTGCTGAAAAGCCTCCTTGAATTCATAACATTGTATCATCAATTCATAATGATTATATATATTATATAGAATATTATATAATTACTATATATAGTAATTACTACATGTTATATAGTACATGTAATTGCTATATATAATATAATTAATTATTAAACATTTTGATCATTATTATTATTCATTAGCAGACACTAGGAAAGAATAGAGAAAGGAACTTTTGGTCGAGTGGATTTAAATGAAAAGTTTTCAAATTTCTTGGGTTTAATTTCTTCCTTTGTAAAATGAGGTTAACTATTCATGGTTTCTATGGCTATTATGTGCATTAAAAGCCATGAAATATACTAAGTACCTGAAATAGTGCCTGGCTTATGAAAATGTTTACTAAATGACAGCAAATATCATCATTGCACATTATGCAAATTGAGTAATAATTACTAATTTTAGCCCATCCTTAGGGTGTGGTCAGGTTGATTTTTGTTTTCTGCCACAGAAACTGTGATGAGGGAAATGTAACACTTACTCAAGGTCATCCAATAAGTCACTTACTGTCATTAAGACTTAAGGGTTTTAAGCTTCGCTGTCTGATTTCAGTCCATTAGGCCACAAAGTCATCAAAACAAACCAGAAAAGAACACCATCAAAAAGCAAAAGTAATAAAATCAAAGGATCCTGGAGCAGTGTTGTACTAAAAGCCATCTGCTATCTTCGTCCACATTCTCAACCCTCTTGAAATGTTATTTGTAAAGCCTTAAAAGGCTTGACTGGAAACCTTCATGTCTTTTTAAAGATACAGTATATCTATTGCTGACTCATGTATGCTGAAATAAGAATTGTAATATAGATTTTTGAATATACATCAGAGAGATGCCAATACTTTTTACATTGCCAAAGCCCAAAGCCCTTAAGCTTTTGCTGTAGAGAAAGAAACTTTATGATTAGCTAAGCAAATGATTGTTGCTACAGTGGTAATGGTGAAGAGACAGACAGAGAAAGAGAGAGAGAGAGATTGAGAGAGAGAGAGAGGGAGAGAGAAAGAGAGAGAGAGAGAGAGAACACAAATGAGAACTTGTCCATTTAAGTGTGTTTGGAGGAGTGGAGGTAGTTGAACAAAGCCATTGCAACACTGGCATGCTATTATTTCAGTTCTTTTTCAGGTGAAAAAAAAAAAAGACATAACATCGCTGTCTTAGCATTTCCACTTGACTTTGTTGCCTTGTCTCCTTGCCTTGCTCTGTGGGATGCCCTTATTCTTCCCTCTCCTTTTCTCATTTGGGCTTGGCAAAAACACTCGCTCAGTACCAGCCTAGTAACCTCACACTCTCTTACTTAAGTAGCTGATCTCATTCTTCCTTTATGTGGTTTTCGGGACTTTCCCCCTTTTGGCTTATTGCTTCCTTCTTCCACCTTGTAGATTTGCCTCTCTCATTGTACTTCTGTTTTTTTGTGTTATCCTTTAAAAATAAAACAATAAATATTTAAAATATAAAGTCTTTTTAATGCCAGTTGCCGGGCAGACATTTTTATTTAAATAATAATAAAGAGAAAAAAAATGGATTTCTCCAAAATTTACAAAGCCCAAGTGAAGCAGAGGGCAAATTCTCAAGTTACATGTTTCTACTTGTTCTATTTCTGAGGAGCAGAGTAAAAAAAAATTTTGCTGATATTTTAAGATGGCAAAACAGGGAAGCAAACCAAAGTCATCACAAAAGGCTCCCAGTGTAGACCCAGCCATCTGCATATAGTTCACAGAACTCTTCTGTTTATTTATGAGTCGTGGAATGTGTAAAGCCAACTTCTAGCTGTAAAAGGACATACAGTTGATCTCGTATAATTTCTTTGGCCTCTTTTTCCTCCAAAATCAAGAGTTAGTTTTCTCATATTTAGGGAAACACTGCCATACATAAGGACCCAGTTTTGGTGAATTCACATACCTTTGATAAATCATTTAAAATGACAACTAAAAAATATACTTCAAACATGAGTATAGATTTAAATAAATTCAACTGGCCTTGATATGTATGCATTGAATTACTGCACCTGCCAAGAACACTTTAGAATAGCTCCAATGTATTCCAAAAAAGAAATGGAATTAAATCGAAGAAAGAAACATTAATTTTCTGGTATAATTTGATTCTTTTCAAGATAATAATCTTTGATTAAGACAGGCACAAAGGAAGACAATGAAAGAAGCCATATATTTTACCTTAAGGCTTCACAATTTGCTTCCTAGTAAGATTTTTCTAGAGGTTTTTATAGGGAAAAATGGTTTCTTAAATTTCATCATGATATAATGAGTTCAAGGAGCTAAATTGTTTATACATTAAAAAATTAAATGTCTCTGCCATCCTTGTTCTGCAGCTCAGTTCTCTATCTTTCTAGTTAAAAAGAACATTATGTTTTGCAGGCCAGTGACTTCCTTGATATGATGTTTTAGTTTAATCTATCCAAAACATTACCCTCCAGACATTCTAAGAAAGTTGTTTTTCTGACATGATGAGATTTTATGATCTCTTTGAAACATTTTTAGCCTTAAGCATTAAACACAAATAGATGGAAATAGGTGATAGCTTGAGTGTTTGACCTCTAAATGTGGGTTTGGAGTAACACCTCCTAATATGTGAAAATGTAAAATGGTACATATACCCAGGGATATAAGAATACAAACAAATGCCACACTGGGCCAGGTCAGGATTATCTAACTCCAAATTCTGTTTATAATTCCCAATGAATCTTGGCTAACGTCTGGGGATGAATAGTGTATATCAAGGAGAAGTTACTATCCCCCGAAAAGGGTTAAGCAAGATAACATTATCCAGAGTTTTCTATTGCCAGACAGAAAATCTTTCTATCTATACGCTTAAGATTTTTACTTCTAAGGGAGGTGTCAGCATGTAAATATATTTCCTTTAGGAATGCAGAGTCTGAAAACAGTTTTGTAGAACGTTGAAGGGAGAGAGACAAAGGTCATTGGTCACATGAGTTGTTTATGAGGATGAGGGAGAGCTTTATGTGGAAAACAAACTGGACCAAATAAGAGATGGACTTTGTTTTTTTGCCTGTGCTTTTAGCAACAATCTCAGCTATCTACTATATGTTAGGAAGAGATAATTTCTTTATCGTTTGTAATATTTTATATCATGCTCTCTATATTAACCTGGCCATGAGGAGTACAAACATTTGTTGAACAGATAGAAACACATAGTTAAAACATATTAAGTTCCATGCCAATAGATGACCAATTGTCATTTTCTCTAGGGGTCATATCTCTTTTTATTCATGCTGATGATAACACGTTTCTCTCTTTTGAAACACCTTTCACACTTGCAATTGGTAGTTTCTTTGTGAGATTTGATTAATATCTGTTTTTCATACCAGATTTTAAGTTTTTGTAATGGGACCATGAATATTTCTATTCGACATTGTGTCTGTGGCACATATAAGCATACTGATAAATACCTTCTTGAATGGGTGGATGTATGAGTGAATGAATGAATAAATAAAAGTTATATACAATATGATGTGGTACACTTTGTATGGAAGACGAGGTTGGAAGGGGGACAGGTAGAGAAGTCAGATTGTGAAGGATCTGGAATACCTTAGGTATTAGCTTATATTCTGTTGAAGGTGATGAAAGAATTTAGCAGGAATATAACACAATAAGATTGATGATTTTGCAGACCACTGTGACGGTTATATGGAGAAAGAATCATGAGAGGAATGGTAGCCCAAAGCACCCTGGATAGTGGTAATTATGATAGCTCTCTCTCTCTTTTTTAATAGTACTTACTACTTTTTGATATTTGCTTATTTATACATTTCTTATCTACCAACCTCTGCTTACCCTTCCATGAAAGAAGAGATAGTGTCTGTTTCATTCATTGCTAGCCTCAGCAATTACAACTACTAGCAAAAGGGAGGGCCTCAATTAATGTTTGTTGAATAAATAAATGAATAATTTTTAAAAAAAACTTTTCATAGTTAGGGAGCAGTTTATAAATGTCAGTTAAGCTATACATTATATCTCATTTCTGCCTAACCTTTTCCTGGACATTCACCTTTTAAAATCTACTTTCCATTCAGGGGGCGGAGGTGTCTAAGACCTTAAATAAAATAAACATAATTCTTCTAGTTGAGGATGTAACAGTTGTTTTCAAAGACTATCACATATTCTAATTTACATCTTCACCTTTGTCAGCTGGTATTCTATCAGACAAGCAAACAAACAAACAAAAATCTATCTGAACTAATTTTAACACATAATCTAAATAGCAAACTTACTCTTACAGCCTCCTAGATTTCTTCTTTAAAGATTTGTGGTGCATTTGGTTGAGATTGCAATTTACCTTTTCATCAAGATTAGAATAGTTTCTCTTAACAGTACAAGAATCTATTTAAATAAGTTTACGTGGACTGTACTTTCTCCTGGCAGAAAATATTTCCTTTTGCCTAGGCATTTAAAATTCTTTCAAAACCTCAGGCAGAAATTCACAGTGATGATTTCCTTGAGGATCTCTATAGTAAAATTCATCATAGTATCTAGGAAAAAAATAAGGGATCTTGACTACCAAATTCTACTTTTTATTAAAAATTACTACACTGTATGATTCTTTTGTCTTCAATGTCCAGGAATTTTCTTAGCTGAAATATTGGAAAAATCACTTTACTTACACACTGTAGTTTGTTTTGAGTCTACATTACGGACAGTTCCCAAACACTGAGTTCTTGTATGTAGCATGTGGACATGTTTATTAGCTCTTACTAAGTAAATACATACAGAATAAGTCTGGATAATATGATCTGAAAAACTAGCAATTTGTATAGTTTTCCTGAGTTTTGTAGTATTACCAAAAAAAAAAAAGAAAACAAAAAACTCAGCTTATCATTGCAAAATTGCCAGTATGGGAGTCAGAAAAAGTAAAATTAGGAATGTCTTTATTTTTTCTTACATATTTGCCTATAATTATCAGAAAGATAAGCTTTTTGAATATCTTGATTTTAATCAATCATCTATGAACTCTGTGGATTCCAGATATACTGACTTTCATTACGTACTTTCTGTCTCGTACTAGGCCTTTCCAAAAATTTTTTAGAGCCTAACTTGTATATTGTTCTAAGGTAGGTGTAGAATCAAGATATTTGGAAAGAAGTTATAGAACATATAGTCGTAAATTTTCTTCTGCAAATCAAATATTCACATAAGTCACATTACTTGCCTAATGTGTGTATGAACATATAAATATATAATATGCATTTAATTCTAATGCAACATACATGTGTATATTATATACATATATATCTCTTATGCATCTTTGTTTGAAAAATAATTTGAGCATACTTCAATTTGCACATTAATGAAATAAGCAATCTTATTCTCTGATGGTGGTGGGAAGTATTTAAAAAGTGCAAATTAATACAACTAATAACAAAGATTCAGTCATTTGAATTGTTCTCCTTGTGGTCGAGTTAAGTGGCACTAGCCAAGCCACCTATCTTCTACATTCTGAGGGGCATGAAGGTAAGAAGCCTAGCTAATGTCCTTAAAAAATCTGTGTATGATTTTGGCTACTAAAAGTGCATCTTAGAATGTGAAAGGTTGTCCCCCATGCCATGTATTTTTCACCTACCAGGGGCACCACTAATCTTCAGGAGAGTTTTGTAGATAGTCATTACTTTATCAGTGAAATCTTAAAGAGCTTAAATACTTAAATGATTTCCCTCAGAGCAGTAATGGTGAATTATGTGGTGCTCTAATTGTGCTATTAGTTTATCTAAGCTAAAACACAATCTACTTAATTTGAGGGTTTTATTATACATTGGTCTCAAAAGGTGAAATACATTAAAAACATATTAGTTCTTTTAACAAAATGTTAAGCCTTTCAGATGCTGTATTTGACGGAAATATTGTCTCTCACGTTTACTTTGAATGTTAGTGTATTTATTTTGACAAATGTAACTTGGAAAATTTGTGGAATACTTGTTTTAGATTTATTTATTTTATTTTTTAAAATATTTATTTATTTGGTGCTATTTGTAGAGTTGATTACAGTTCTTTCAGTAAAACTAATCCAACCTCATGATACACATAATTAATATACAAATTCATATGGAATCATACCACTTATCCTGTGGTGCGCTTAAAACTTGAAAACACAGGTCTGTGCATTCAAAAGGAAATAATTATGCCTAGGCAGACCACCGAGGATTTTTAAGGCAGTAAAACTACTTCGTATGATACTTTAATAATGGATACATACCATTTATACATTTGTCAAATAGAATGTACAACATCAAGAGTAAACTGTAGAAGAAACTATGGGTCTTTAGGTGATAATTATGTGTCAGCATAGGTACATCTATTGTGACAACTATGCAGGATGTCTATGGTGGGGAAATCCTATGTGTGGTGGGACAGGAGGTATATGGGAATTTCCTGTACTTTCCACTCAACTGTACAATGAAAGTAGTACTGATCTAGAAAAACAAGACAAAACAAAACAAAAACAAGAAAAAACTTATTTTTTGAGGAAAAAACAAAACAAAACCCAGGTCTGTGTAAATTTAAAATGGAATGCATGGTTTATTACTTATTCTTATTTGAATACTGTGAAACTAGATGTTGACTGACTCAATACTTTATAAAAATACTTTAGAAATACTGTATTTCATTAATTTTTATCTTAGAACTATCTTTTAAATGGCAGTTTAATTAGCAGATACAACATTTATCAACACAGTAAAAATTTACTTAAATAGTGACAGGGACATGTTTGAATATCTGGAGCAGAGTTTTTCAACTCAGTCTCAGCACTATTGACATTTTAGACCAGATAATTAATTATTTTGTTTCCAGGTGGTTGTCCTGCACATTGTAGGATATTTAGCAGCATCTTTATTATCTATTCATTAGATGCCAACAATTCCACTTAAGTTGTGAAAATCAAAACTATCTTCAGTCATTGCCAAATGTCACCTGCAGGGAAATTGCCCTCTATTGAGGATTATTTTTTGTAAAGTAAATGTTCACAGCTATATTTTATTGTTGTTCAAACTGTATGGTATATATATGTGTATGCATGTGTTTAACCTTCTAGTTCTGTGTGTAGAAATCAGGTTTTTAAAAGACAAGATTGCAGAAGTGAAAAGAAAATTCTTTAACTTAGTTCATGATGTCCAATGCCACCATGAGATTGCATGCTTTTAACTCTCTTCCATGTGGAGGATTGACTAAGGGTGGATGCAGATTGGCACCCTCCTGCTCAAAGAATATTTAAGAGAACTCTTATTCGTTGTTTCAGTTTTCTGCATCAGGGCTGATTCAAACAAGTTGTGCTGCAGGCCTCTCTTGGTGCTTCACGCCAGAAGGCTTTAGAATAAACATTTGGCTGAAACGTTTTTGCAGGACTCATCCAGCTGTCCTGTGAAGGATCTGTTGCCCACACCCACATGCATTCACGTATGACTCGCCAAAATGTTTATTTGCCTACACATAGACAAAAGGCACAAGGCAAATATGAATAATATACTGTTAAATGATCACTTTTTTGGTCAATCCAGTGAACTTGGAAATTTTTCATATATAAGATACATGGTTTAATGTTTTTTTAAAGAATGATGGAAATTATTAACTAAAATTTGCTAAAATTTACAATTCTAAGTTAATCTTATAGTGGATTTTAATAATCCAAAGGAGTTTTATAAATAAATTATAGTGTGATTTTTATTTCATTTTGTATAATTACACTATATATTTTATAAAGTATTTTTCAATTTTTATCCCATTTCCTTGCTTTTTCCTCTTTCCCACCTTCCCTTTATTACTTTTTCATATTTGTTACTATAGCATCTCTAAACCTAGGAACATGTGAATGTGAAATTGATATTTAGAGTTGATACTGATAAAATAGCATATTACTCTACAGTGATTTTCAAGAGAAAAATGCAAGCCTTTTTCCATTTGCAGCTATTAATATATATATTTAATGAATTACCTTTACATATTCCAACTCTGTCTTTAATGACCAACACTATTTTCACTCCCATAAAATATACATCCAATCAATTGTATATAAATGGATTATTTACATACACTGTAAGTACAAACGTATGCAATTGTGCAATCATATTGCCTTCTTCACAACAAATGCCTTCTAAAATAGTTTTAGTTAATGTACCAGTGGCCATCTGAAGTCTTTACTAGAGCATAAAACTTTGCAGGTAGCTAATATTTAACTAGGTAGCGACTTTAAATATTTTTTAAAGTTTGAAGTATTCTGTATAAACAACTATGTGATCCAATTGGAAATGAAAAACAGAGGCGATATATCATCAGGTAATGCTCTGCATAATTGTTTTTAATGTGTATTTTTCACTTTGTTACCACATGAAATGTTAATTTTTGAGCATTTTTAGATTTCTGTAGCAAAAACATTCCTTCCTTTTTCATTTTTCTTTTCAGATGAGGACAGATGCAAAGAGGTCTGTGTGCCTAAATGAAACTATTAAAAATATACTCTTGACTAATGAGTTTGGCATAAATACAACACTGCTAGCTTTCAGTACAATTGAAAATAAGTGCTGTGGTTCAGAGATCTTTCTTTTCATAGTTCTGCTAAATCATGCTTAAAGTTCAGTTTGTATTCCAACAGTAGCATTTAAGACAGCATAGTTAAGAATCTCTTAACATTTCCATTTACAACTTCCCTCTCCTTCTAACATTTTCTTTATTGATTTTAGGATGTTTCATGGTAACAGCTTATCAGCGGTTACAGCCAATGACCTAAATATGCAATTAAAATTGTACGATCCTAGCTAGGTGATAAACTGGCCCTCACAATGGGGCTTTGGAAATACTATTTTCTTTTCTCAAGACCTCTTATTATTAATTATAAAACAGAAAAGCACACTGCTGAGGGCGAAGCCTTTAGAGAAATCGTGTTAGGTTCTTCATAGATTTTTAAATGAAGCTGCTTAAAGATTCTTTTGCCTTGTTAATAACACTTATTGGCCTTTAACATTCCATTCTAACTAAAATCATTCATTTATTTGTTGTCCGTGGGTGGAGAAAAATAGCATGAAGATGTCCATGTTTTTGTAAGTTAAATGGCTACATGGAAAACTGCTGTCCAAGAGAGCATGCCTTTCAATAAAACCTGGCCTTTTGGCAGTCATGTGCTTGTGTACCAGGGGGGACTTAAACCCCCACAGACTACTGTACTTCGGGAAATAATAGACTTTTATAGTAAAAAAAAAAAACCAAAAAAACATTAGTTCAACATCAATATTTTTGAGCTGAGATGATTTCTTCCAGATTGCACAAATAATAACAAACTAGCTGTCAAATCACAGCCTGGATCTCCTGATTCTCAATACAGATAGACTTCTGGTGCTTGAGGGCCTTTGTCCATTTCACATTACTCTTAGCCTTCTTCCCTCTGACTTCCCAAACTATCATAAGATAGCTCTTCAGCAATTTCAAGGATTCTGTTTTACTTACGGTAAAGACTATATAATATGTGTTTGTGTGTGTGCATGTGGGCATGTGAATTAGATTATTTTCCGATGTATGTATAACTTCTACTTATTCAAAATTAACTAGCTCATGAATTTGTTGACTTATTTTACCTTTTTGGGGTTTCATTTTCTTTGTATGTACACTATAATGCTGGGGCTTGTTCTGAGAGATCTCATTCACTAAATTCAAAGCATTAATCATTTTCTTCCCCTAACCACTGATGTCCTCTTCCTCAAGCCCCAAACTCTTGAGGTCACTGTTCTCTGCTATTTCTTCTTTCACTCTTATTCCCTGAATCCATGGCAAAATTGGCGCTCCACTCTCTGGGAACAGATATGTCTGTGTCAGTCAGGGACCTAGGTCTGTACTTTCTAGCTTCAGATCAAAATTGTTCTCTTGACAGCTAACATTGTGTTCAGTACCTAGTCTTTAGCTATAACATTAGTCTGCCTGTAGCATCTTTTATTCTGTAAAAGTACCAGTCTCCTCCTCTTCCTCTGGCTACACCTTCTCTTCCAGATCCTTTATCTTTCTCTTGCCTGTGCCTTCATACCGCTCCCAACTCTTTTCTCCACAGATATTAGCTATTATTTCTTCTCCTATAATCGTGTTATTACAAGTACAAATAATTACACTATTTTTGTGTAGACGTCACCTAAAAACATTTCCTTAATGTGTATACATAGTGTGGTTGAAGGACACCATTTTACCATATCTCAGTGTCTGCATACAGTCTTCATGGAAGAAATGGGAATGGAGTTTTAAACTTGAAGTTGATGGCTAAACATTGAGTCTGCTTCGATATTGATTTTTCCTTTGTTCTACCTTCAATTTTAATAACCGTTCTCTTCATTCCTGAAACAAACCATAGATTATTTGTGCTAGAAAGAGCTTTTGGGATAATTTAGTCTTATCTTATATATGAGAAAACTAGATCTAAAGAGCCTAAATGATTTGTTTTGAATTCATTCGGAAATCAAGCTTTTGATTTTGTTGTTGTTGTTGCAAGAATTTCTAACTCTGCACCCTTTCTAACTGCATTTTTGCTTTATAGCTGGTTGTTTAACTAGGTTGTTGCCTTTGGCATCTATGTTTTCCTCAGGCATTTTCTCTTTCTCAGCTTTCCAGGAACTGGGAGTATATGGCTGGACACTCATCACAAAACATCAGACTAGCCTCATGCCCACTGCCTACTTACTGCTAGTACCCAGACTTTACCTCCCTGGTTGTCTATCCATCTGGTAATTCTGTGTGGGCTCCATGAGTCCTTCTTGGTTTTCTCCCAGTATTACATGCCAGTGTGCTTCAAATACCATGCTTCTTCTCCTTGACTTCTTGCATTCTCTCTAGTTGCCCGCCCAAGAGAAATACGTATGACTTGTCTCTACTTTTCATTTATCTCTTGCTCTGGCTGATGGAGGTATTCAAGGACACGAAAGGATACTTCCCTAGACTTTCTTTATAAAGTGACTCTAGTATTGTTTTTGGAAATGTATAGTTTTGTTTAGGAAGAGAAACATTTTCCATGACCTCGCAACTTTTCTTCATTCTTATGAGATTTAGAAAGTAAATATGTGTGTGTTTATGTTGAAGTACCACACAAGCGATAAAAAACATGATGTTATTGAAAGAATTCCTTTGGAGACATTCTGGTATATGGGATAAATTTGGGCCTAAGAATCCAGTTCACTTCATTTGGAACTCAATTTCTCCAACTACTAAATATGTGACCTTTGCAAAAATTGGATGTTAAGTGGCAGAGTCGGAATTCAAAAAAAGATTTACCAAGCTCTAAAAATTTACATTTTTCACACACCATGACATAAAACATTCTTTATTTGAGGACGTTTACTTAATGTAACTAAAGAGGAGTGTTCATTGTTTTCTGCCTTTAGCAGGAAGGACAGATGGTTTTTATCTTACTGGAAGGTAAATAACTGAAAACTAAATGATTGATCAATAACTTAACATCCCTGAGCTTTGGTTGCCTCAATTGTATTATTGAGATAAAGATAATTGTATGGCTAAAATAAGTTCATGTATGTGAAAGATGTCTTTTAGAAATGTCTAATAGAACTATCATTCTACCTTCTTTTCATCCTAAGAAACTGAGTAAGGTACAGTTTTCTTTAAGTAATGATTAGATCTTAGTCTGTTTGGCTACTATAACAAAATACCACAGACTGAATAGCTTTAAACGGAAATTTATTTCTCATAAGTCTGGAGGCTGGAAGTCTGAGATCACGGTGTTAGCATGGTTAGATGAGAGACCTCTTCTGAGTCGCAGATTTTTCATTGTATCCTCATGTAGCAGAAGGGACAGGGAGCTCCGTGGGGTCTCTTTGATTAGGGCACTAATCCCATTCATGCAGGTGTTATCTCCATGACTTAATCACTTCCCAAAGGCCCCACCCCCTAACATCATCACCTTGGGTGTTAGGATTGCAACATGTGAATTCGAGGAAGAAACAAACATACAGACAATAGTGGATTGTCAATAATTTGTTGTCAGAGTATACTGAATCTAGGAAAAGAGATTTGTTGATGGAGAGTAATAGATAAAATATGCAAAACTTCTAGTAAATGCTCTGATATTTTATGTTGTTTACTTCAACAAAACACCTAAGAATAGAGTTTTCCTTCTAAAAAGGGTTGTTATGTAAGTATCTCTGTTTCTGGCTAGGAAGCTGAGTGTCTTTTATATTTAAGAGGCTATGGCAAAAATATATAAAGTACAAGTTACCAAGTCAGAGTCACATCAGATTCAATTAAGACCATTTGTTTATATATAAATATATACAGATTTATGTACTATGCAATTTAGCGATGTTTCAAAGTCAGGAAAGTAAAAGGTATGGGTATATGTGTACGAGGTGGGGGATTACAGGATGGGGGAAATGATTTTTCCTGATCTGAGGCAGTAGCCTAAGCTACTAAGGGCTTCACATATATCAGGAGAGAATCTGTCCTTCAGCAATACTACTTCATCTAATCAGCCAGAGTCTTAAACTGTCTCTTGAGACTCCTTGAAGGAATCTCAAGTTATTAATATGTTAACCAAAATGGTGGTAGAGTAGAAAACCTCTTGGTGATCAAATCAAACAGCACTACTTGATGAACTTTATTGAATCATAATAATCCTTCTGAAGGAGGATAAGCTTTAAATCTTTGCACATGAAACACTTATTCAATGATTCTGTGCCCTTTAAATTTCAATACCTTCCTCACAGAATTCCAGTTGCTTTGGCCTGGGGTCGGGGGCTAAGGTGGAGTAGTAATTCATAGAAATTGATGTGGAACTGTCAGAACTGAAATTTAAATTCAGATCCATCAATCTCAAGGGGAAAAAAATCTATTCAAGAATGTTGATTCAGCTTCACTAAATAGCAAAGTGTTTCTTATTTATACTCTTAATGTTTATCAGGGATGGCAAATAGGTTTCATTAAACCTGGTACTTCATAAGGATTGTTTGATAATGACTTCCTGGAGGACCACCTCGAGAAGGAGTTTATGGTAGATCCATGTTACTGAGAAAGTGACATGATTGATTAGAGAGACCTGCCTTTGAATGGGAGGATGGGGAGAATGCCAGTATTTACCATTTCTGGGTTAGAAATAAAATGTCTAGGAGAGTGCTTGGTGAGTATTAGGTATTTAAGAAATGTTATTTCTCTTCCGTTTATTATTAACCACCTCTTCAAAGTGCAGCTCTAAGAGTCTTCTTACAGTGGGCCTCTGACTTGTGTTCAGCAACTTCCCATGGAGAGTCCCAGGAAGTGGACTGAGAAGTTAAACAGGAAGCTGGATACAGAAAATGGTTTGGTGTATGTCACCATTTTGGCTCCTAAGTGTACTCATTCAAGTTGTATATATTTATTTTTTAATCAAACACATTAGGATATTTATAAAAGGGGGAACTATTTCTGGAATATGGGAAGTAAGCTGAAGCTATATTTCCTCTTATATTTACTACTGTGTCACAGCATGTTTAAGATATTCAAGACAGATACCTGGGATAAATAATGATATATTTTATTCTTCTATTATCATCTCTTATTTTTTTTTCTACTTAAAGTGAAAAGTCATTTTAGATGTAAAAATGTAACTACCAAATCACCAAGGATTTTTTAAAAAACCAATGTGTACTCAAAAGCCTGTTTTCCCTCTGAGTAACTCTGGAAGAATGGGCTCCTAAGAGACTAGATTAATCAAATTTAAAAGCAAATGTAAATTTAAATCAACCATGGAGCCCTGCTGTACAGCAATTAACATTTCAAGGTAAAATGAAATGCGATGATATAAATACTGGTTCTATGCAGAATTGAAAACATATTCTGTTTCATGGTGTATTTGGGCAGAGAATAGAAATTTGAAAGGAAAACCATTATTAACACACTAGCTTTGATATTTCAAGATATAATTTAAACTTGATCAAAACTTTTATTTAAAAAAATCTCAATTTCCCCATCTTACAGTCTAGATAAGAATTTCTCAGTTTTGACACTATTGATATTTTGGACTGTATAATTTTTTCTTTAGGGGCTGTCCTGTGCATTGTGGGATGTTTAACTGCATCCCTGGTCTCTACCCAATAGATGCCAGTAGCAACTCGCCACCTCCCACACTTGGCAGTTGTGACAACCAAAAATGTCTCCAGATAACAAGCACTGGTTTGGGCAGTAAAAGAATGGGGTTATCACTCACTAATTCTAAAATTCACTAACTGTGTAATGTTTTGTGGTTACGTGTTCTCTCGATGAAATTTTAACTTAAATAAGTGAGGGTTTTGAATTGTCTCATTTGTTTTAATATCCTCTGGTTTGATCTTCTATCACTTTCTTAAAGAAAACAAAACAGAAGAAAACAACAATATCCAGAAACAGAAAATCCTGAGGATGGTCCTTGGGAGTTAGGCAGAAAGGATTGTGAAGACATGAGCTAAAATTGGTGCAGCAAAAACAAAGTTAATGGAGCCATGCATATTCTTTATGAATTTCACCCAGGAGTCTGAATTTTTATAATTGTTCTTGGTTACCATGGAAATCTGTTTGAAGAAATTGGGAGCAGTGGAAGAGATAGTGGAAGATTGTGGGGTAGGGAGTGGGAGCAATAATACATTTCTGGAAGCATTCAAGAAGTAAAGAATTTCTTTCTTTGTAATGTTTATCTCTTTTTAAAGCTATTTTCAGGTAAAACAAGTATTATTATTTTTCTCTTTTTGATTAGGATCTCTGTTTCTGAATTAAGTGACTCACCTAAAATCATGATTTAGCCTTTGCCTTGGTTCACCCTTCTTTTCTTTTCTTTTGCTCAAGGAGCGGAGGTCAAGCATTTGCCTTCTGAAACCAGAAGGCTCATTGCTAATTTTCAGTGTCCATGCAATCTGCTGTTGTGGTATTTCTGGGTCTGCTGACAGGGACGGGAAGCTGCAGGTTAGTAAGGTGCATATGCATAGGCAGTATTATTGCTGGATAAGGGAGATTCTAATTTAATTGGCCTGGGTTAGAAAAAGCACAAAAGTTAAAGCTTTCTAAAGATGTTTGATTTGTTATGCTCAGAACAAAACAACAAGGTAGACCTGCTTCTTCTTCATATAGAACTGTGCTTTGTTATGTTTCTTAATTTCTGTCCTTTCCTAAGACATCAGTTGTCCCTTTGGTCCGATTCTCCAGCATGAATGTGCTGTGCACACTTGGCGTGACTGTGACTAATACTATGGCAGGCCAGTGGGCATCGTTGCTCCTTGCAGCAAACTCATCTTTCCACCCTGATGAGAAATCACTTTTACTGAAAGTTATTCTTAATCACCAGTCAAATGAGCCTCTTTTGAAATCTGGCTTTTCTGTAACCTGCTGCTACCACCTTACTGTATTGGCATCAAACAGGGTCATTTATCAGTGCAAGTTAATTTCATGAAATCTGTTAAGTACGATGATCTTTTGCTCTGCGGCATGCAGATTATGTTAGTAAACTTAGTAATACAAGGGAGTTAGCAGAGGCATAATCCAATCCTGTTCTTTTTCTTGTTACAGAGCTAGGAGACAGATAATTTATTATACACTTAATTCACCCTGCATAGGTCAGAACCATGATATTTGAGAATCCTTCATTTGAGGCTCTCAAGTCATTTGAGAGATTAAATCTACATTGTGCTTTAATCTGCTGGATGGCCATTGCCATCAGTAAAATGTCGGATCTGTCGGCATGGTTAATGTAAGGGCACTGTCTGGGTAATCATCAGCTGAGCTCGGTGACAAGTAATTTTACTAAAGGTCCAAGTGAGAACTTAACCCTCTTGATTTTTTCCTTTGAGCCCATTTCCTTACTTTTGATCGAATAAGGACATTTTTAGAAAATACACCGAGTTCTCTGTTGGTTTTGAACAAAATGTTTCTCACTCTTAAACCTAAATTTAGTTCATCTGAGAGGTTATGCCAAGAAGTAACAGATTACTGAAAAAAAAAAAAAAAAAAAGAAAGAAAGAAAGAATGAAAAAGTAATTTTATAAGATTGAAAGCAGTCTATGTTTCTCTCTTGTGCTAAGTCCCTATTTTTACAGTAATCCTTTGGCATATTTACATTTTGTTTTTGAACACAGGAGAGTTCTTCTACCTTGGATGTACAGGAGTTGTATTAATCCTTGATATTGCTCAAACTAACTTTTCATAATAAAATATGTTCTCTCTCTCATAGGCTGAGAATTTAGGCATATAAAAGAAGCATAGATTAAACTTAGAACTTTTTAAATAATTCTAGAGTATAAGATGTTACTAAAACTTAGGAGTCTGATACTAAAAATGTAATTTGTATTCTGCAGTTGTCATGTAGTTGTCGCATTAAGCTTGATCACAAATTTTTATATAAATCATAATTTACACATGTATGTGTGTTTATACTTTATTAATGCTTAGGAAGTATAACTGAAATGAATTTTAGGTCATTTTGCAAGTGCTTACTATATTTTGATACATGTATTTTAAACCAGGACTGTAATTTGTTTACAGAATAAGATTAAACAGATGCGTATATGGAATTTACTGAAAATATGAGTTTAATGACTTTCAAATTCATATTTTACCAGTAAAACAAAGATAATTTGATTTATTTTCTGTAAATAAAATCGTGTAACATTTTACTGTAAAATTTTACATCTAACTCTTCACTTAGAATAATTCTGGAAGGTTTTTTCTTTTTTTTTAATCTTCAAATGACTTCACTTTGTCAGGTATCTCAATTATCAAGGAAGAACAGTGGTGGTGGTGAGTCAATGTGAAGGTTGAAACAGAGAGGTGATGAAATACATTCTGAAATTAGAAAACATGGTTAATGGTGATGTTTGAATGAAACCTTTTCAAACGCACTGTCAAAACACAACTTCTTTTCTCTTGTTTGAATCTCATGGCAACCTCGCTACCATTTACAGTGACTTCCCTTCTGGGGTGTGTTTTCTGAATGACTTTCATTTAATAGGCATATTTTAGAAATCTAATTTTGCTGTCTGCTTCAGATCAGTGATGCTGTGGAAAACTAACCATTTTAGACTGTCTGGATGCTGTTTTCATCAAATCATTAACATTATCATTGAGGGTGACACAAGGAAGTTATCTCCCCTCACTCAGAGCATCTTATTTACTAAAGACCATGACTCTATGGTTTCACCAAGTTAACTTTTTATGGGGAACTGTTTTCCATTATAATTTTAGTTTATGTCTGTCTACAGTACTTCCTGTTGCAAGGTTTCTTCATCATGTCAGTAAAGCATGGCTGAGTTATGACTAGGTGTTCTCAGAATCTTAGCACATCACAAATTTGAGCCCAGCCTCCTCGTTTTAGAGATGAAGGAACTGAGACTCAGGTTGTCCTGCCAAGCAGCATCAACATAATGAGCTAGATTACGAATATCCTGACACTTCATTAAGTATGTTTTCCTCTTCCCCATCCTGTCCTTTTCCACCAGTCCTATCTTTGTTAGAACCATGTTTTGCGACTCTTTATTTATATTAACCCTTTTGTTCTGGATCATTGCTCCTTTGTTTATGTTGAATCCCAGCGCAGGTCTAAGGCTTCTGCTTTGTGCCCTGATGCATTTGCACTGAACTCTAACATGAACAATGCAGTTTATTATAAAGGTAGCATTATTGCTTTTGTAAAAATGGTACATACTCGGGTATAGATTTAAAATGATATAGAGTTAAAGAAAATACTAAAAATAAACAGAAATTATATTAGTCGCTTAAACCCATGGTTAATGTTTTGGCAAATAGACTTTCAATCATATCTCTGTGCAAAGATTTATCTATTAATTTACATTTGAACTTTTGCCTGCATTCACTTATACCATAAGGCATCACCAATAATGCCCAAGGTCGCCGTTTCCTATAACATGACTAATAGAGATCCTTGTCAAATTAAAAAATTTTTACTATTCTGATCTACATGAAAAAAAAATCTTTTTTTCTTCTTCTATCTTTTTTTCTTCTTCTACGTCAGCAGAAGACTTTAAATCACGTTTTAATGTCTTTTGTTCTCATGTGTATTGGTCCAACCATGTCCTTCTTTTGGTTCTAACTGGTTTATAAATTCTCTTATTTATCTGGCTATTTATACTCCATATGTGATATTGTGCAAATATTTTCTTAGTTTAAAAAAAAAATTCCGCCTTGCTGTCTTTTGTTGTTATTGTTTGTTCTTGTTTGTATTTTTTGTTTTGTCTTTTGCTCTCATAAGTTTTCCTTTATAATGATGATATACTTACTATTCTAAACCATGCAAGTAAATAATTACTGGAATTATATTTAGAGATAAGCCTATAGGTAAGCAGGTTAATAGGAAATAATACCATAAATTATTTTAAAAATATCTTTCTGCAGAAGTATGTAATATTGCTAATATCTCTGTAGCAAGGATAGGCTCTTTTATTAGGCAAGAGTAACAAAAGCCCGAGTATATATAACCAGGCTAATTAGCTGTTTACTGATTCCCTCCCATTGGGTTGGCATCCCTTGGGCATCCAGTTTTTCATCTTGTTATTGTGCTGACACTCCACTGGAATTTTTTTTATATTTGTTTTTTTTGTTTGTTTGTTTTTTTACCTTAAGTATGTCCTTTGTGAGGGTAATTTCTGAGCTGAATATATTAAATTCCTGTCTTGAATTCTTGCAACTTGATATATGCTATTTTGTTATTGACTCTTAGAAATAAGATCATTTGCCTAGAGGAATTCTGCTTTTTCTGAAGGACAATGGCCACAAATATGTTTGCTGGACACTGTTAACGTTCTCTATCTTTCATAGTGAGCCCCATAGTGTATGGCTGTGATGCTTCCTATAAATGATTTTGTCTTTCTTTTCTTTTTTCTTTTTGTTTATTGCTACTTATACGTTAGTGAAGCAGTTTGTTTTGTTTTTATTGTAGTGCATTCTCTTTTTTAGGATTTTTCTATTTTCCTACTCAAAACTGTTGTTTTCATCTTTGGTCCCTTGTAACGCCTATGAAATAAAACCAAATGCTAGATAACAAAGACACGAAGGGTCAATGCATAATAAGAATTCAACATTTTAAAGATTTTATCAACTTTTTGGTTATAATTAGGAAATTACATTGGCATCAGATGAAGTCAATAAATCTAATACCTGTGTTCTGCTTTCTGAGTGTGAAATACTTTCAAAACAATAGATTTTATTTCAGCAGGATTTTGCTTCTAACAGTTATAAGAATGTATAAAGACTGAGTAAAGCTCATTGAAAAGTAAGAGAAAGAAGTCTCTCAATGAGTTGGTACTTTGAACACAAACTCAAAGGGGAAACCAATAAAAAGTAAATTTCTTGTGAAAATGTGACTGAAGCTGGGAATCTTTTATATTTCTTGGAGGATAAATACAAAATTAGTGAATGAAATGAGAATTAGCATTTGTTGGAGCATCTACCATGCATTAGATTCTTTTCAAGCACAAACATCAATAAGGCATTGGATTCCCAGAGCTCTAAAAGGTGGCTTTCACTAATCCCATTTTACAGATGGGGAAATGTGAGATCAATCCCAGGTCAAAGAGGTCAAATACTTTGTAATGTACTTTATTAGTAGTGGAGCACCAAGTCTCTCTAGTCTCAAAAGAGTGACCTTTCTGTCTCAGTGAGGGTCTTAGAAAGAAGAAAATTTCCCAGGGGAACAGATGGGTTTGATGAACTCTGACCATCATAAAATGCACTCTAGAACAGGAAGGACAATCTCTCTGAATGACCCTGAAGTAGAGCAGAGAGGATATTGGTAGGTGTGAACGAATGATCACATAGTGTTTTCTTGTTTTAGTGTTATGTGTATTTTTCAATTGGACAGTTTCAGGTTAAGTTCCCCACATATGGTTTGTGTATTTATTGTAATTTTCAGGTCGTGCATCATTCCTTTCATGTTTTGGGAGTCTACGTGAACTAGCATGTACTCATGTTCTGCTTATCTACTCAAGGTCTTTTCTTCCCAAGTCATTACCTTCTGGCTCAGTCTGCCCCAGGCCCCAAACCAGCATCATGTGCTTTTTTAAATGTTCAAATTGTGAGGTGATAAAATATATATTAAGTTTTTATGTAAAAATAAATATGAATGTACTAGGAATGTTTTTATTTTAATCTTTCAAAATGTAACATGTGACTCTTTCCCAGTATAATATGCAGGCTAGTTTCAGTTTTGGTCATGAGATTCTAGGTCACAGAAAAAAGAAAACACCTTATACTTGTCTGAATCTCTAGCACCAAGTATGTGGTCAAAATTATTTGAATCAAATAATTTTGATGCTGTTTAAATAGAATAATTTCTGTATCAAAATTATTTTTTAAAAAGCTCTTATAATCTACATATTTTACAGTATATAAAACATACTGAATTTAGATAGACTTTTAGAGTTTGTGCTGGATGATCTTTCTGATTATTAAAAATGGTGATTGCAGGAGAGAGAAGGAGAGAGAGATTGATTCATGGTTTGTCTATTGCATCATTTGTGTTACATGACAGCTCTACCTTATACACTTAACGCACTGTTCTTTGAATGTGAGGATGACACTTTTAAATGAGCCATCAGCAGCATTACCCGATCTTGAGTCGTTCTTCCGGTAGAGGTAATAACTTTTCTCTGATTCACCTCAACTCTCTTGGTTCTGATTCCCTAGTGATATGCTGCGTGCAGGTATAACATGACTGACCATGTTAGATTCTCTTAGCAGTGGATCTGAGCAGTTAAGCTATGTGTTTTTGGTATACATGTTATGCTATAATAACCGCTTGAACAAAATAGCTATATATACATATGATGTTGAAAAAAACAACAAAATGACGAAGAAAAAATTTCATATTTTCTGTCGTGTAGCCCTTATTTCATTACCTATAAATTTTAATTTTTCATGTTTTAAAAATGTATGGTTCAAAAATTCAGTATAGTTAAACTGATGGATTAATTCCTACCTATTAATTCTTCATATAGTTAGTACTCTATTATTTAATATTTTTAGAAAAAATTTTTTGTTGTTGTTTAGAAAATAAACCCAATGCTATTATTACTTTGACTATTTGTGCATGTCAAAATAACATTACAGGAACTATTTATAGTTGATGTATTTTTAGTGCTAGAAAATAATCATAATTTAGTCAGCTAGAGGTTGTATCTAAGTTACATAGAAGTATTTTATTTGGTTACTATTTGACATCTTTTTTCTCAAAGTTAAACTTTTGATTCACTTTGGCCCTTATTAGTTTCAAATTATAAACTATGCATGAATTCTAAGCATGGGAAAAATGTAATCTCCTTCAGGGCCTGTGGACGAGTCTGGTCTACTAGCAAAGCTGAAAAGGTTTATGGAACTGTTAGTCTTTAAGCTTTCGCTTTATGGTTGAAGAAACTGCTAGTTAACTTCGCAAATCCTCTGAATTCTGGTCCTTAGTCTTCCAGCCTACTCATGATACATTTTTTTAAGCTGGAAAATAATTAATAATAAGGTGTTGATGATGATTAGCATTTAAACCCAGTGGAAATTCCTAGTGGTGATGCAAGCCAAAAATTGTTCTGTGCTCTCCAGGAATTTCAGAGAGAAATGCCAACAGCGTGAAATTCTCTGTAGCTTAACATATTTCCTTTAAAAGACCCAGAATTGCCAGAATCATGTTATTCTCCCCAGAGAAAATTTTCTTGTCATTAGCAGTCTACACCTCACAATGTATAAAATCATGCAGAGGAAATAGGTAAACCCTATTCATATAAGTGGACGTTTGCATCCTGATGGCCCAGCCATTGTGAAATGTCAAAATCTGTCTCTGAAATAGTCCTTCTTTGAAGTGTATGTATATATAGTGAGATATCACAGAGTTATATTGCAGAATTGATAGTAGCTTTTGTCCATTGTTTTTCCCAAAATGATAACTTATACCAATCGCAAATATCCTTGTAGGATTTGCTGCCTCTGCTGAATCTTTAGTGACTAAATAAATACACTAAGAAAAATCTTGCCATTTGCTCTCTTTTCTCAGTGGCTTCTCTCAGCTAAACAAGAAAAGGGTCACAAGTGAGATCAAGTGGTGCATCACTTGATTTAGTTTTTCTTATTCAAAGTGAAAATATTTGTTCTCCTGACATTCTGATGTCTGCAGCACTACATTTTAAAAGACTTAATTTAGTACCATGTGGTTGATTTAGTTTAGCTCTGATCCACATGATTGTGGAAACATAATTTTGATTATGAGAATTTACTGACCAAAGTGAGTTAAAGGAATGACCAAAAAAAAAAAATGATTTTCTGGTTCTGTACAAGAGACAAATAATAAAGTACAATAAATTCTTTTGCAGTTGTTAAAACCAGTTAAAGGAGAGTTTTTGGCCTGAAAGCTTTAACATGATCAATAAATGTTTCCCTTTTGCAATTTCAAATCTGTTTTCAAGTTCATAGGTGTTCTGGGATCAGAGTGCCACTAAGGGAAATTGGATTTTTGCCTGGCGGTTATGGAATAAATTCCCCTTGCTCCAAAATTTTATGGAATGAAGAAGGTATTATATTGGGTTTCTGCCCAGAAAATGATGCCTCATTCTATAATCATGCAGTTAGCTATTCTCTATTAGGTAACCCCAAATCACCATATGTGGCTCTAATACAGTGGTTTTCAACCAGGGTTTTTCATGCTCTGTGGGGGACATTTGGCAGTGTCTGAAGGCATTTTTAGTTGTCACACCTGGGATGGTGCTATTGGCACTGAGTGAGTGCAAGGCACAGATACTGCTAAACATCCTACAGTGCACAAGCCAGACTCCCATGACAAAGAGTTACCCAGCCCAAAATGTCAGTAGTGCCAAGGATGAGAACCCTTGCTCTAATGTAATCATTTATTTACGTGTGTCTCACCTCTACTGGTTTGTACAATAGTTACTGGGCAAGGACTAGTCTTCTGCCTCCTGAAGTATCCTCAACATGATAGGTGACCCATAAATATTGAACGTTTAATAACACTAATGTAAATCTGACTGTGATAGTTATCTTTCCGCTTTTCCTCTGTATACTCATTGGTGACTTTTGGAAACTATTGTTTAACCTTTCGTATTGACATTTGGCACACAAAAAAATTTCACAGACCTTAAGTGTACAGGTCAATAAATCATCAAATAAATGTCTCCAGACTCCTACAAACAATATGTTTCCCAAATACCACCTCTTACCTCCTCTCCACTATTATCTGCCATCTTGATTTCTAACACTAATTTTTCCGTTTTTAAACTTGTTTTGTTGTTTGGAACCACAGCATGTTTATGAGATTCATCTAAGTTCTGTATAGTTGTAAGATGTCCATTTTCATTGCTAACTAGTATTTCATTGAATTAATATACCATATTTTTATTCACTTAATTATCGATGGATATTTTTGTTGTTTTCAGTATTAAGCCATTACATTTACTAAGATTGTAAATATTATCGTGCATGTGCATTGGTGTGTATATATTTATACATTTTGGGGAGTCTATACTAGAAAGCAAAGTTATAAGATTATAAAGAAATGCTTATTTTCAACTTTATAAAAGACATGATCATACTGAAAGATGGGCAAAGTCATCTCTTTTTTACTGCCTCAACAGAGGCATATGGTTAATAAGAAATCTATTGCTACTTGTAATAAAAATAACCTCTAACATTAATGACTGAGGCAGAAATTTAATTGCATAAAAGGTTCATGTTTTATTTTATTATCTTCATAGGCTCTTATTGTTTTAAACCTTTCCAATTCTGCTATGACTGAGTTTCACAACAACTAATGTTAAATAAATGACATTTATTATTTCACTTCTGTCAATCATCTCTTCCCACAATACACATATCTCTCCTGTGCTCAATTTACGTATTGACCTTATATTTTGAAACTTTTTCCATATGTATATTTTTTTTTTCTTGTTTTCCTTTTTTCATTCCATCTCATCATGGTAGTTTTTCTTTCTGTTTTCTTTTCTTCTACAGCCATACATTATTAACATGTGATATCTACTTGTGCACAAGAAGAGAGATCATATTTGATATTCAGTGTGTAATTTCATAGCTATTTAGTAGTGTGGTTGGGACTAGAACTTTCTGGGATTTGGACTCATAGTCACAGGATTCTTCCAATTCATAATTATGTGTTAAGTAAAAAGATATGGAAATGGCATAAAAGAATTCTTAAATTTCTTAGAGTATGTTATAGATGGCCATAATATCTGGTAGCCATAAAGAAAAAAAACTTAATTGTAGTAGCCATATGCCTTTTTCATATAGACATTCTTAACTACTAGAGCTATAGGTACAATACATTTTCATGTTTAAAGCACACACACACACACACACACACACACACACACACACACACGATTAATTTATTGATGCCAGAGGAGGAAATTTAAAAGAGAACAGAGCTTATTTTTGTTTCTATTTTAGCAAGTCTGTGTGCATGTGTGTGTGTGTGTGTGTGTGTGTGTGTGTGTGTGTTTATGGAGGAGGATGGCAGTGGTTATGGTAAAGTGCACTAGGAATATAGACTGAGAGTTTTTTATTTTTAATGACTGATATCGACACATACCTATTCTAACAAATTAGTTTCCCATTGTGATGGAGTCTGATGGGAATCATCAAAACCAAATTTAAACAGAAAAACAGAAGGAAGCACAAAAAGAGGAGAGAAGTAGAAAAAGCATTTTAAAATTTCCCCGAATGTGAGTACTAGTATTTTCCTTTTAATCGCAGTTCCACTAACAATTTATTATTTGCCACCACTTTCAGTCTAGAACACAATTAGAAAATAAAATTTATTCTCAAATGCCAGCCTCCTTCAGTTTGTGATTGTTATAGGGAATGCTATTTTGAGAACATTTCTGAGGCCAACTGCAGATTTATTAAGAAGGAGTGGCAGCAAACATGCCAAGTATGTGCCATCTTTCTGGAGACTAAAAAGCCTAGTGCTTCGGTTTCGTTTTTACCATCCCTACATGAATTTCACATAGGCTTCTCAAACTGAGCAGATTCAAAAAAGAACCCCTTGTATATTTTCTCCTAGGCTGCTTCACCAACACGTTTTTCATCTCAGTATGTGGAACCCTTGTCTGCTTCATCGTTTATCCAGTAACTGGGAGTCATTGCTGCCAGCTCTTCTTTTCTTAACCTGCATTGAAAGAATCACCAAGTCCTATAGAGTCCGCCTCTCAGAATGTTCCTGATTCCATACTTTCTCTATATTTTTCCTGCATCCTCGCAGTACCAACCTCTGTTACTTCCCATCTGCACTGCTGTGAAAGTGTCCATCATGATCTTCTGATAGTTACATGTTGTTTTTCAATTCAATTCATAATCTGAAAATGAGCCTGGATGATCTTAAAATAACAAATCTCTTTACATATCTTTCCTGTAGAAAGCCCTCAGAAGTGCTTCGTTGCTCTTATGTTAACGGTGAAATCTGTAATATAGCATGTAATGCTGGAAATGATCTGATCTCTATCTCCTCCTCCAGCATTGCCTTAGGCCTCTGCTTCACAAAATCACTTTGCCTCATCCCCACCAGCTGTTCAGGTTTTGAGCAATAGTAGCTTTCTTCTCACCTCAAATCGTTCATAAGTCCTATTCTCTTTCCCTGCAAATCTCTTCCACATTCATTTCCTTTGGCTTAAGATATCTTCCTTCCCTGTGGAATTTCAATTGAAGTGTCAAGAAATTTTTCTTGACATCTCAATGTAGGTATATTTTCCTAAGTACATTCACATACATTTTCTCGACGTCTTTATTCTTTCTACAGCTGCAATTAAAGTCTAATATGCTTATTTATTCAAGGTCTGTATTTATGTCCTATTGCTGCTGTACAAATTACTATGAATGTATCAGCTTAAAACAACAAAGGTTTATTATTTTATAGCTCCGTAGATCAGAAGTCCAAAATGTACCTCACAGGGCCAAAATCAAAGTGTTGGTAGGGCTGCATCTCTTTTGGAGACTCAGGGAAGAATCCATTTTTCTGCCTTTTCAGCCTGCAATTCCTTGTTGTGATCCCTTTCATCAACATAGCCAACAATGCATGCATATCAAGTCTTTCTACTGATTATATCTCTCTGCTCTGATAATTCTGCCACCCTCTTTCACGCTTAAGGACCCATAGGATTCCATGGGACCCACCCAGATAATCCAGAATTGACTACTTACATTAAGGTCAGCAGATAGAAACCTCGATTCCATCTGCAACCTCAATTCTCCCTTGACATGTAAGGTAACAGAATCACGGATATCAGGGATTAGGGAGTGGATATCTTTAAGAGACCATTCTGCCTATAACAAGGTCTGTTTCAATAGGAAGTTTTAAGTTCCTTGAGGTCAGGAACTATATTTGTCTTGCCTAATGCTAGATCTACAACACCTAGCATATTGCCCAGTATAGTGTAGCACTTCATAAAGATTTGTTGGATGAAAGGATGAATTAATAAAGTAGAATTATTATCGGTAATTGAGGTAGGTAGCAAGTCTCAGAGTGGGAAATGGGTAGCATACTAATTATGCTACATCAAGCTATTATGGAAGGATATAGACAAGTTGTTTAAACTTCTTTATCCAAGGCATCTCATATTCTTTGGGAATTAAAAAACAAACCCTGAATTTTATTGTGAAATGCTTGTTGGTTCTTTCCAACCCCCATCAAAATGAATTTCATAATTATGCATTTGGTGCAGAAATATCAACATAAATGTGCTTTCCTGGAGCATGCAGCTACTATCACTGAGGCTGACTGTAATTCAGACATATGCTGAGTGGCAGCAGATAAGTTTGGAATTAGTTGTGATAGGTAATCCACAAAATAGTGAGGCCACATGCCAGTAATCAAGAATTCACTGTAATTACTTTAATCTGTAATCGGCTCAACACAGTGCACAAAAGACAGACAGAAATTCTGCAACCAGAGAGGAAGTTGGTTAATTATTCCAAGGCCATCTCTTTGTTCCCATATTGATTTTGAATTGTATGACCTTTTCATTCATTTATATATTTATTCATTCAGTGGAATGTGTTAATTACAGTAGGAGCATATTAATTACACTAGGAAAAAAAACAATAAAACATGTCCCTTCACCTCTCAGTACATCAGAGCTCCAAGTGAGAGATAGACATGTAAATAAACCTATTAATTCTCTTCCTTTGTTGAAAAAAGAGGAAGTTGTAGACTCAAAGTTAATAAACAGTTTCTATGACACAGCCATCTATATTAGAAAGATGAATAATTGGAAAACATGCACACACACAGAAATTCTCTCTCTCTCTCTCTCTCACACACACACACACACACACACACACACACACACACACACACACCATGTCATTGCCAAGGGAGCCAGCTTAGTTTAGTGAGGAAAACAGTGAGGTTTTATTTATTTATTTTTATTCCTGAATCTGTAGGCTATAGATTGTATACTAAACTTAAATGGATGACTGCCTATTTATTGCACAATAAAGTCAGTCCATAAAAATTAGGTGCTTCTTATTCTCCTGAAACGGTTGTCTTAGACTGTGAATGAAAAAGTTTTCATTTTCAAAGTCAGCTGAGCAAACTCCTGATGCTTTTTCACATGCCTCGTTACCAAGACACTGTGGCTTTATGCAATGTGTAAGCACCTCAAAGTGAACAAGTGCAAAAGGTTCTAATAGGCTCGATTAGAGGTGAAGTCTTTTAAAGTGCTATTTAAAATGGATAATGAAAAACTTTTTAAAAGGCAACGTTCAAATGCAGAATGAGAGAGATAAACTTGATCGATAGGCATGAACAAAAAAAAACTTTGGAATTTCATATGATTATAAGTTTACCATAAGTTAGCACTGAGTGTTGAGCTTTCGCAACAAAATGAGTTCATGTGATTTTAGAGTGCTTGGTTAGGATTATAGCATATAACAAATAAGAGACAATAAATGGTCCTACGCTGGTCAGACCCTACTAGCTGTTGGAGGAGGTCATTGAGAGGATGTGACTGCAATCTGGACTTGGGCAATTGGAGGCTTCTCACCCTGTCTCCTGTCCTTGGAATATATGTTTTGCCCACCGTTCTGACAGTGGCAGCCATTTGTAAGGACATAGCCTTGAGAAAGCAATGTGTTGTTAGACCATTTGGATGGTATATGTCACTGAACCCAGGTGAAGGCCTCTATATAAACTTTTAAGATTCTGGCTCGATGGCATAGAGATTTTCTCGTCTTGAGGCTGACTAAAACAAGCCTCTTGAATAGGTTCCCTTGATGATTAAACTTGCCGTCTACCAATCTGGAGTGGTCTGCCTCTTTCTTTGATTTTTCCTTGCCTTCCATGTATGGAGGCCAGTGTCAGATTTCACCTTTGAATCTTCTGAGGTCTCAAAACAGCAATTGTGCTTATTTTTAGTTATCTCAGGTAACAAGTGACATAACACAGTCAAAAACTGGAATTATTTTTAAGAAGTAAGGAAGTCAGGATGCTAAAAGTTTCAAGCACAGAAATGTTAAATATATTAATGTTTGCCTTGGAGAATATAAAAGACTTGGGATGTTTGCAAGGCTTTATTTTTTTAACTTCAAATATTTTCAAATATTTTGTCACATTCAGGAGGCATTAGGTTGTAGTACTCAGGACAGTAATGGAAAGTTACTGGAAGAGCCACTTCTGGTCAATATTAGAACATTCAAAAAAGGCATATCTAAAAATGCAGTGGGCATCCTGGCAAGTAGTGAGTACCCCTCTCTTAGGCATCTGTCATTTAGTAGACAGTTCAATGACTCTTATGGAGGGGATTTGAGCATCCAAGAAATGGTTGCTTTAACCAACCATTAAACATCAACTTGTAAACTTGTAACACTCTAATAGTTCATGACATTTAGGCCATGAGAAAATAAATGAGTAAATAATAATTTATAAATACTTTTAATAATTCACAATGGCATCATATTTTCAGGGAAGTTACCTTGGAAAACTTGATAAAAATAACCAGTAGAAATACACATTCTCTTTTTCCAATATAGCCAGTATTTTCCCTGCTGATGAATAATTGACTGTTGAGTTAGGTACCAGCTGAAGTAGTTGACATACTTGTAGAATATACTGTCTATAAACTAAGTGTTATTTGACCTTGAATCACACTTGCATGGAAAGATCATCACATGCTGGAAGGAAAGCTGGAACTAAAACAACTAAGAGAAGAGCGTATCCATTTCTATCATCTTACTCACATTGGGGGCATGTAGTCACGGAGTGGAAAACTGGACAAAATCTTGTACATAGTCTAATCACTCTCTTTTTTTTTTCTTTTTCCCCTCCTGAATGTGTATAGTTAAATTCCCATTTGTTAAGTGAACACGATGTGGCTCCACTCTTGTCTTTTCAAAGCTCTGTTATTAGTTGATAATCTTGAGCTATTTCTGCTCAGTATCACCCGGCTCCTTCTAGTTTCTTTGATTATCTTCATTGCTTTACTTGGTAAATGAACAAAGCTGATATTTCCATATAAAGTACTGTATCAAGAAGTTCAACTTAATTTATTTATATGATGTGAGGGGGGATGGCTTGAGAAGGTTTACTTCTAATACCTAATAGGTTTACTTATTATCTAACAAATCTACATCATTTCACTAAATTCTCTAAACTCTCCAAAGAAAGAAGTATTATTAACCTTGTAAACTGATGGTAAAAGATGCTTAGTCAGTTTGAGTTAGCTAAGACAGAGAAAATCAAAGTTCACAAGCTTCCCAGTACACACTACTGCCTCTCTTATTTGAATTGGACATTTTAACAGAGGCATTTTTAGTCAGACTCCTATAATGTGAGAGCAAATTTAACCCAGTTTCTAACTATTCTACTTCATTTTTTAGGTTGCATTTCTGTGCAATGAAGTGAATGGATATTTTGCTTCCACAGTGTTGCAGGCCAGTCATTTGCTTTCTAGCCATGACCATAAAAGGAAATGCTTTCCACAAATAGTATCTTGGGCAAAATATATTGTTCCTTTTGATGTATTTTTACTTCTTTCTCTGAAATCCTTAAATGGTAAACTGTAATAAGACATTAGTTTACACAGAAATAGGGCTTGAAAAGGACAGATGAAACACTTCAACAGCCAATAAAGGAGTTTCTGCATGTAGCCCTCATTTGATGGGGCAGCAAACTTTCTGTTTTCTTTTTCTTTCCTTTTTCCTTTTTCTTTTTTTCCCCTCTAGAACATAGATCTAGACAGACGAGAGAACAAGAAAGAAATATAACCCTATCCTTAAGTGTGAGTTAAAACTAAGATTCATGGGAAAGAAATGGCAAATTTCTTTCTAACACCTTTCCTTGCTACAATCTAGATGGAGTTAGAGATTCTGTTTGCCTAGAGTGATGAGATCAAATTGTTATGTCAGCCCGGGCTTTCCGTGCAGGTCCATAGATCAGAGCTCTCTGTGGCTCTCCAAAAACATAAACCACAGATTGAGAATTATTGCTGGTTTGAACTTTCAGTTTTTATTTGATTCGGTTATCTCATGTAGAATTAGCCTCTTTGTGTTAAGGTGGAGCAAGGTGGGGCTGGGGGTGAGGGGACAATTTAGTATTTCCCAAAGGCCCACTCCAAGAAACTGTTTGATTTTTAAAGAATATACTCCAACCAGAGAGAAAATATGTAAGATTTGTGATATGCTTTGTGATTATCTAGAACATTTGTCATACACTCCAGGGCACCTAATAATGAAATAATTATTTAACAAGAGCAAAGAAATAGCCTCTTTTGATATGGTAAATGATATACCCAGTAACTTTTGCATTCATATTTTTCATGTTTTTCTCCTGGGTATCATCACTTAAGTTGTAAGCTCCTTGGGGGAAGAAAAGGAAAGGTTTTATACATCCGTGTACCCATCTGAGAGCCTGGCACAGTGCCTTTTACCCAGTAGGAGCCCACGGAGGGTTTGGTGATTCATTGGTATTGCCATTTTTCTTGTGAGAAAGGGAAGATAGACTGCACAAGGTGATGTGAAATATGCCTATTTTCCCCTATCACCATATGGATCACCTGAGGGGAAAATAGCATTCATTTTTCAGTCTGATTGTAGGGCTATTCAAAAGAGCTGTTTGAATTTTATCGGAGATGAAGTTCTCATTTTGAGAAACTAACATATAGTTCCAGATTAGGATGAGGTTTAAAAATTGCATGATATTTTTAATATATGTTAAAATTTAGGTCTGTCAATCATGCTGGTGTTTCTGTAAGAGGACGCCACAAAACTTTTCCCTAAAAGAGGCTCAAATTTGAAGCCACATTAGTTATTATTAATAGTTATTATTCGTCATTACATGTCTTGTAAAATCCATCATTTTCACTGCTTTTCAGTAGTTCTGTCAGAAATGTATTCTGACAGAAATAAAAATTCAAGCACCACTAACTAGGCCTTCAGTTAATGATACCAACTGTTATGAATATTCACTTTTCAAAGCTACCATTTCTGGAGAAATTCCTATATGCCAGGCATGGTGCTAAGTGTTTTACATACATCACCTCATTTAATCCCTATTATAATGCTATTTTAAAGATGAAGAAATGGTGATTTAGGTTCATTTGCATGTTAGGATCATACAAATTTGTACAACTTGCAAAACCCCATTTTAAACATTGTACTGTTGACTTAAGTTTCTTGCTGAATTGTCTCTGACTTTTCCTGAGCACTTAGAATAGACATTGTATATTTTTTGTTTTAGCTACTTTGACTAGGAACCTTTAGTGCCTTCCATTTTTTGAAGCTTTTTCAGAGTCTTCTATTTGTATAACAGCAATTCCTTGTATTTATTTTTTTTTCCCATATTCTTTTGTGTCCTGTATGCTTTTAAGCCATATAACTAAATGATAAACCCTGTGATGGAAAAAAGAAAAATCTCTGTTTATGTAAATGTGACAGATGAAAGCCAGGATCTAATATCAAAAATTCTTGATTCCTAGCACTGGGCCTGTTGTTTTAGAATCCAAGAAAACAAAAATAATTTGTCCTTTTACTCAAGAGCACATTCTATGGAAAACTGTCAACCCCAAAAGTGTTACAATGCATCTGCATAGACATATGTTGACAGATGTTTTTGTCTGTAACTCTAGCTTTCTTGGTGTATGGTGTGACTTCCACTCAAAGATGTTTTTCTTTACTTTTTGAGGTTTTCTCTGTAAAAATAGTTCACCCATATGAAAAAAAAAAATAGTAAAATGAAAAAGAGTGAATTAAAAATATACAAAGTCAAAAGAAAACCAAGGATGTTACTAATCATTTTTCCTTCAACTGGTGATGGAGAACAACATGATAATCTTGGATTCCTTTTGTCAGAGCACAGAAATAATATAAGGTAGAGTGAGAGTTGCAGGGTAGTAGCATAGCCACTGATTGTGCAGTAGCATGCCACCCCACGAATATAAATCTTCAGTCTCACTGGGACTTATTGTAAAAAAGAAGTTTGCAATTAAAGGCAAAGGAAAAATTCTCAAAAATTAATTAATACATTGTAGTTTAGTCTATGCGAATTAAAAAAACAATCAAGTCGACTTACTTAAAAAATAAACAATGTCTCATTTGGAAATTTTTGCATTTGGCATCTCATCTTCCTTTATTCACGACAGGTAAGTGTTTTTCCTCATCATAGATAGCCTTTCTGGAGTTGCAGGCATGAAGACACATCTTGATGCAGCCCTCCAAGTGCGTTATTCCATCTAGGAAGTGCAGAAATAACACCAGCTGATCTCCCTCTTGCACCCACAGAAAAATCACAGTTTGGCATCACTTGGAAACCATAGTTTGCAGAAGGGAAAGCTGTCTGTGACTCATTTATCCTCACCTCTTGTCTAACGCTTTGCTTCAAGCACAGTCTTGCCATGTATCACATTGATCTTTGCCATGTATCACATTGGGCTACTTATCTTTCCTAGATGTCCACAACTAAGTCTTATCACTAGGTTTTGTATTTTGTGGTACCTGTAAACATCTATGTACAAAATGCTGAGAGTTTACTCGTTTTTTTGTTCACCATATAGCAGTTGTTTGGGTGCTCTCTGGTCATGTATTTTATTTGGCTCCTCTATAGGATTTGTGCTGATAGCAAAAGTTGGTTGAATTTGGGTTACTATGTTTATGAACTTTACATTAGTGATGTCCTTCTACCTTTGTTTTAAAAATATTTATGGGGAAATCATAACGTAACACCTATAGGGAATTCAAGTTCTAGAGATACTTGATTTTGTGTTTAATCGTTAATATAGCCGATATAATGTTAGCTGATAAAAACAAAAACATTTCAGTGGCTTAACCTAATCGAAGTTTACTTTTTGCTCTCATACAGACCAGTTGGCAGAGGGTAGGGTTTTCTTCTATAAATATTGTCAGGGCCCGGGCTTCTTTTGTCTTGTGGTTTTACTACCTGTGGAACTTCTGAGCCATCTTCTAGATCCTCTACATCCAGCCTGAAGAATGCAGATTGCTTTCTTAGTCACTTTGGCCATTTTGCTTGCACTACCATTCTATTGAGTAGAAGTCAATGACCCTGTCTAAAGCTAGCCGGGGCAAGGAAATGTAGTTTCTGGCTTGATAGCAATCTCCCAATTATAAGTCTACTAAAGAAAAACAAATTGTCGATGGTCAGCTGGCAAGCTGTTATATGATATTCAAAACAAGTCATTTAGTGCTGTCCTCTGGCTCTGTACATTCTAAAGAGCATCATAGTAGTTTCCTAGAGCTGATAGAACAAAGTATCCCAAATGGTTGCTCAAAGAAACATAAATTTATTCTCTCACAGTTAGGAGGCTGAAAGTCTGAAATTAAGGTATTGGCAGGGCCATGATTCCTGAGATTTCTGGGTAGAATCCTTCCTTGCCTCTCCCAAGCTTCTGGTGATGACCATCATCCAATGGCATTCCTCGGCTTAGCTACATTACTCCAGTGTCTCCTGCCATCATATCATGCCATTCTCTTTCTGTGTCTCTGTCTTCACCTGGTGTTTTCCTCTTTTTTGAGTTCAGCAGTTATATTGGATTAGAGTACACATGATTGGCTTCATCTTAACTTGATTTCATTTGCACAGTCAATATCTTCCAAATAATGTCACATTTATAGGTACCCGGTATTAGGACTTCAACATTTTTTGGGGGGTGAGGGAACAATTCAACTTATAACAGGAATGTTGGGCATCTTTTTTTTTTTAATTTAGCATTTTTTGCCTATTAATAAATTAAATACAAAAGATGACAACTATAATCATAACAAGGTTCTTTCCATCTCTGCTGGGATCTCCAATAGGGACATCCTCAACTGTGGGTCAGCAAACGTTTTTTGTATAAAAGTCCAGAGAACAAATCGTTTTGGCTTCGTGGGCCATATTATCTCTTACAATTACTCAACTCTGCCATTATAGCATGAAAGCAGCCAGTCAGTAGTAAATGAATGAGCATGACTCATAGAAGCTCTAATAAAACTTTATTTGCAAAAACTAGTGGCAAGCTGGATTTTGCATTTAGGCAAATTTTGCCTACAGACCACTGCGCTAGACTATGATCCATTACAACCTGGATGTGAACATTATGAAATGAATCCAGGTTTGAATTCAGATGCACATAAATTGAAATTCCAGCCATCACTGAGTAGCTGTGACCTTGACTGGTTTAACCTCAGTAAGTGCCAGTCCCTCATCAATAGAATGAGGACAACTCACATAAATCATCTATACAGTGCATAGCTTTTTGGAGGCATTCAGATGCAGCTGCCTATATAGGTCTTCTTTTACAGAGGCAGTATAACAAAATGGATGTGAGCAAGAACTACAAGGTCAGACTGTCCCTTCCAGGTATTTGATCTTGGGCAACTTTCTTAATACCACTTGCCTCATTATTCTCATCATTAAAATAGAGATAATGATAGTGTTTACTTATGAGGATTCGGAGAGGTAATACATGTAAAGCAATTAGACCAGTGATTGGCACTTAGTAAGCACTTAGTAAATGGTGCCTACTCATATTGGCCATCATTGTTATAATTGGCTTCTCTTGTTACTCAGCAATAGGGTGTATTATTGAATTTTATTTTTGATGAATTTATATCAAGGAGTGAACTAAATGAATACAGGTTGGTTATTCAGGTCTAAGCAATTTATTTTTTTTCTGATTTATCAGTTATATTAGGATGAAAGAAGAGCTTCTCTTTTATTCTCTATACTATTTCTGTTCAGTGAGTGAGGACAAAGGCATCAGAGTGTTATGGCAACCACTCTGTCCTCCAGCCACACTATGACTGAAGTTTTTCACACATGTTACAATAAGACTTTAAAGGAAAATAGAATTCAATAAGTAGAATTTTGCTTTAGAGCCAACGTTGAGATAAAATATTTATTATATCTGAGGATTCAGATGCCATTTGGAAACTTTTTCAATTAAAACAGGTACATAAAATTGGTTAAAATTTTGCTAATGTATCCTTGAGAAGTTTTCATGGATATGTGACAGAGAAAAACCTCTGGGGTACTAATTTTCCTTGGTTACATTAACGTAATGATTTTCAGAAACTTGCCTTGTTCTATTGGAAACAAATAAGGATGAAGAGTTAGCAGAAGAATTAGAATTAGAGTAATAAAACAGAAAATTGCTACTTAACTTTTGTTAGTAACTTAAAAATGTAAATTTAATTTAAAAATATGTATTTCTAAATAATGAGGACTATTTTCAGGAACTAATTGCAATCATCTAGCTGGTTTCTCACTTTCTCCAAAGTAAGAGGAAATGTCAGTCATACTCCTTATTGTTCAGTTGGTGGTTTTGCAGTATATTCATGGAATTATGAAGCTCAGCTTAAAAGGGAATATTTTTATTTCTATATGTTGACTATGGCATGTAATATGCCCCCGTGTTCATACCATAATGCTACCTGACACTGTTTTGGATAAATTTAAAACCATAGACTTATAGTTCTATATTTGTGTTATTTATATTCTAAGACTTTTTTCTTACTTTAAAGAATAAAAGTCTGAATCATCTGGATATAATATTTAAAAGCTCTCTATGATTTAATGGCTTAGATTTTTTCCTAGTTGTTTCAGTTAGACTATGTGTAATTTTAAATAGTGAGCTTGGATAAATATATCGTTATTATTTATTTCATGTAGAGACTTTGTGAATCTTTAACTATCTTCTCATATTAATAATCTAAGTGATTCCCCTTTTCTACCATAGTAGAGCTCATTACTTATATCTTGGCCTCGTTAAAGAATTTAGCATTTGTTCTTTAGCTAAAGTCATTGGAACTAGTTATTTATTTACTTATTTATTATTATCGTTGTTATTATTATTATTTTATTTTTAATTTTTCACTGTGGCCCCCGAATATATACGATTGCTTCTTCTAGCCCTCAGAATTGGTATATCATACAATTGTTATAATTCCCCCTACCCCCAAACTTTATTTTTCCAGTCTCTATCCAATAGGTTTTTTTCAGTCTGTTGACGTTTCCCCTCCCTCTAGCTTATAGTATTTTAGAGTTTGAAACTATATTAGTTTGCTAGAGCAACTGTAACAAAATACTGTACTGTATGTCCTAAGCAACAGAAATTTATTCTCGTACACCTCTGAATACTAGAAGTCGAAATTCAAGGATTAGTTCCTTCCAAGGGCTGCAAGTGAAGGAAGAGTTCCAGGCCTTTCTCCTAGGCTTGTAAGACTCTCTTCCTGTTCATAAACTATTCTCTGATATGCATATCTCTGTTTCCAAATTTCCCTTTTTTATAAGGATATGAATCACATTACATTAGGGTCCACCCTCATGAGCTCACTTTAACTTTTTCACCTCTGTAAAGACCATATATCCAAATATAGTCACAATCTGAGGCTCTGCGGTTAGGACTTCGACATATGGCTTTTGGGGAGACAGAATTCAATCTGTAACACAGACTCTTTAGAAATTCACCTCTGTAATGTTAGAAATGAGAGACTAGAGAACCTAAGTGACTTCTCTAAGCCTATGCATTCTGTTTTGGCAGAATCAGAATAGTAATCTTATTTGTTTTACACTTTCCAGAGTATTCTGTTACCCTTCTCTCTCATGAATGCATCAGTCTCTTCTATACAAATAGACTGAAAGCTTCTCTGTACTGAACTCACTCAGGTTCTCTTTGAATTTAAGTGAAAGCGATTGAGGTTCATCTGAATCTATACCTGCTTTGTTGGTTCTTAGCTTAAGTTTCTTAAAGAAGTAATCTAATTTTCTATGTATCTTCTACACATAGTTACCATTTATTCATTCAGCAAAGATTTATTAAGACATGTAGCCCTGGTGCTGGCTAGACATTAGGCTGTTAATTTCAACAGGGTCTGTGAATGTTATTTTCTGTCATGTGAGGAAGGGTGAAAATAAGTTTTACTAGTTTTAAGTAGCGTGCCGTTTAACGGTTATGTGCGTAGTTTCTGAGGCTGTAATGTTCTCCGAGTAATGTTCTCCAATGAGTATACTTCTAACCAAGCATGTCTGTAACATTCTTAAGTACTGATGGTTTGAGAAGAATGTCAGTCATATGAAGTTTAAATTACCTTCCCTTCATTTCAACCTTGGCTGCTCACATGTTTATCATCCAACAAAGATAACAGATTGCAATATACATTAAGAGCAACCAATAGTGTTAATATTCTTATCTTTTATCATCTAGGGAATAGGAACGCACATCAAAATGGAAATTATTTTTAGGCAAAGTTACAGTAAACATATGCCAAGTATGTGATATATTAAACGTATATTTATTTTGGTCTTAACATATGTAAGATGTGAGAAGTTAAAACAACTGTTCTTATTATTACCTTTTTATATTTAAGATTCAAAATGTTTTAAATAAAGATGGTATAGCTGATAATAGTGTAGATTCACCCATTATGTTTAACATTCAGAAGTATACTTCGTTTTAATATTGTACATTTGTGTTATAATGTTGCATGTAAAATTTGAGATATATTTGTTAAGAGCTTTAGTCTAAAAATAATTCAGGCTCCAGAGAAAAGGAATTTACTTGAGAAGTATAAGGTGGAATGATAAGTCATTTACCTATGACATTTATTTTATAATATATTCTGCACCACCCTTGACAGATATTAATGCTTTCTTATTTTCAATTTCTTCTTTTCTTTTTTTTTTTTTCCTTCATGAAAAATCTCAAGTAATGATTGAGAGGCATTGTGAAAAGTATTAAGAAGTGTTGTTGGAGAATAATAGTGAACATTCTATTAAAATATACTACTTAGGATGTAAGGACATTTAGACTAAGGCATGCAGTTTGGGAAGGGTGACAGGAATAAAGGTAAAAACAACAACAAAAAAGAGGCTTGAGGGCCAGGGCTGAGCAGAAGTTGGGGTGTTAATGCTTGTTAGCAAGGAGAACTCTATCTGGTGTCAAAATCAGAAAATAATTAGGGAAGAAATGTGAAAAGTGTCAGGAAGTGGTAACAGTTTTATAAAAAGGAAATTACTCTGGCACCTCATTGTGTATTGATTAGTGAGAGATGAGCAATAAGAAGAGGAAGTTGTAGCTATCAGAGAAAGACATGCCTAAGGCAACAATGCTGTGCTTAATAAAAATAAAATAAAATAAGGCTTGACCTAATAGAAACTAGGCAGCAAGCCAATGATAAAAGCAGAACAGCCATCTCTCTGCCTTCTTCAGGGCTAACTCTCCCTTCACCATTCTAGCACCCACGCATAATTTACATCTCTGACGTTAGTGTTCAGGAATATTGCTTTAAACTCCATCTTGTTATCTTCTTCATAATCTATTTTTGTTAGGATTTTATTCTTTCTGTTTTTGTGCTGATTGCTACATGGTATTCAGTGGAAAATTTAGTACATACAGCTCTAGGCAAAATTTTCCTTTCTTAGACAATTTATGTTGGAATCAACAAATGGAGATGGAGAGGAGTCATTGCCGATTCTTGTCTGGATATGGAAATTTGATTGGTTAGACGAGTAAAAGTTTTGGAGACAATTCTGATGTGCTTTTTCTTAATGGGAACTCTAAATTTTTATTGTGCCTAATTTATTTTGCTTATAGCAAAAATAACCCAATATGAAAAAAAAAATTGTGTGCGGGGGGGGTGGAGCTTAAAGTATGCTTGTATCAGAAGAAAAGAGTGTGAGAAAGAGCAGCAAATATCATATTGCTGCAATAGTTAGGATGCATGTTCAATTGTTATGACATAAAGCCGAATAACATCAGTTTAAACAAAAGTGGAATGTTATTTCTCTCTCACGTAAGAACCCATTCTGCTGGTACAATGGCTCAGTTCTATGATGTTAGGTATACGCTCCTCTGATGTCATGCTTCACCACACTTACTGGGTTGCTGTGGTTCTCATGGATCTTCATGATGTCTGTATTTCACCCCATGTTAAGAGAATAAGAGGCAAAGGAGGTCACCTCCGATCCTTTAGAAGAATGATTCAATGTTCATAGATCACTTCTGTGCACACGCTGTTGCCCATAAATTAATCAAATGATGTTACTTACCTGCAAAGGAGGTTGGGAAGTGTGGTCTTTCTGACCTACCATGGGGTTTGTGAGATGATAAAGAGGATAGACTGGATAATGAACAACAACAACTGGTCTTTGACAAAACGAAGGTTTTAGATAGGGTGGTAGAATAAGATGGTAGGAATCTGGGCATCCAAATGACCATCCGAAGCAGAGCTATGCTGCCAGTTTGGATCACTCTCCTCCAGACCTTGATAGAAAATCCGTTTCTGGTAAGCTACTGTTGTTTTGTTTTGGTTTGCTTTTTGGTCTTTTTGTTTCAGCAGCGTAGCCACCAGTTTCCTAAGAGAGCTAGATGTAGGAAAAAAAAAAAATCAAAAATATATCCTTTAATAACATTCAGTAAAATATAATAAATATTATAATAAAATTAGGAAATGGAGCATAATTAAAGCAGCTGAACTAAGAGAAAGATGGGAATTTCTCTTCAAATTTGTAATTAATATGAAAATATTCTTCCATTCTTCCTTTTTCCTTCCCTCCTCTCTTTTTCCTTCTTCTCTTCCTTCCTGTGTTGGTTCCCCTTTTTTTTCCAATAAATCTCTTGAGACAGTGATCTGACCCCAACTTCTAGACATAAAAGCACCAAAAATTATTATTTCTTGGGATTAACATAACCGAATGTGCACTAAGAGGAAATCCTTTATATGAGATAATTTTAAATTTTAGTATTACGATTAAATAAGTCATACTAGTACGTCTTTGCAAAATTTTGGCCTTAAGTGCTGAACTCTTACCATTTATGTGACAATATCCTTGCAAGTTGATAAATTGGCTTTTAAGGTTTAGGCCTATCTGTACTGTGCTTAATTGTGATATTGTGGAGATATGCTTCTTGAATTTACTTCTCATTCGAGTATGCTTCCTGGCAGGGACCCTGACCACTGAACAATAAAGCAATTTTCACCATGATGTTATACAATATTGAGCAGATTATATCATAGTTAATTTTAGATATTCATAACCCTGCTACCTGCAGATGCTAACATTGCACTGAAGCTGGTTTTCAACTAGAAAAACTAGAAAATGGAAATTCTGAAGACACAGTAGCATCCTTTTTACCTTGATTTGTTCTTTAAATATCAAAATTCCTTTGCTTAGTCCTATATAGTAACATTTTTTTTGGATTATAGACCTCTGAAAATTTGTGAAAAGCCAGGATCCTTTCCTTGGGGGAAAAAATACCCAGACATATGTTTCTGAAATAGTTTGCATACAACTTCAGTGGTTAACAGATTTCCTAAACCTCAAGTATAGTTTCCATTTTGGAATCTAATATTTGGAACCCCCACTCTTACTCAATGTATTAGATTGACTCATGGAATATTTAATGGAATGCCCTTTAGGTATTTCACAGTTTGGGATTACTTTTAACTTCTTGGCAAAATGTGATACCCAGGAATAGTTTAAGAAAGCCAAGAGTTTCAACTAAGTGTGCTAAAATATTCAGTGAAAAAGGGTGGTATATGTTGTTCCCTGTAAGGGTCTCTAATGTGTAAGTCATCATTACCTATAGTACAGAAAACACAACTACACAAGGAAAAACAAACAAACAGCTTTTGCATTTTCTATAGAAAGTTTGTATTGCAAAGGACTTTTTATATAAGCAGCTTAATTAAAATAGTCTAAATAACCAAATCTTTATGTGCAGTTTTAAAGCAATATGTAGAATATGTAACTTTTACAAGACACAGTGGTATCATAGTTGTGATTCATTGGAAAACAGTGAAATTAGTATTAGCATAGCTCAGTATAAACACCTCTGCATTGAATTTCTAATAAAGTTCTTTATCCACTGAGGTATCATCTGCTTTGTGTCATACAATTTGAAGCAAACAAAACAAACAAACACAGGAAGAATTCTTCTGTCTCCTGAGAAGTTTATTTTTATTTCTTTTCTTACTGTTCTAGTTGTTTAAGTTACCTGAAGCCTCAAAGGCCAACTGCTCCTTTTTAGCAAAGATGGAAGCAAATGGCTTCTTTTTAAGTAAAACAGAGTAAGATAGAGTAAGAACTATCAGAACAGGGATGCATAAAATAATCATGGAGGGTACAAAATTGAACGGCTTGGTGACTTTAGCTGATAGTCCAGAAGCAGAGTATCAACATAGATATGGCTGGATCTAGGGACTCAGTGACATCAAGAGTTGGTTGCTTTTTGGTTTTCCTTGCTCTCCCATGTATTGGCCATACTGTCTCTCTTCAATGGTGGTTTCCATAAACTCGGATTTCCACTCCCTCAACTCTGAGATCATCAGATTAGCTCTCATTGAACCAGCTCAGATCACACACCTTTTCTGGACCAGGTTCTTTGAGCAGGGTCTATCTGGATTAACAGACCATTTTCCCAACCTAGAACGATCATTGTAGTAAGATGGATGGGGAAAAAGATCTGCCAGGCCTAGGTCCTGTTCTCCATTCTGGAGCTGTTGGCAGGATCAGCACAACATCATCGCAGGTCTAGGGAGCAGGAGAGAAGAGATTTCACTTGGAAACTTTAGTTCTTGTACAAGAAGGATGGATGCTGGGCGAATCAAAAGAACAACTATCCGCACAGGCATCACAACAAACATATGCATTTACAACAACCAGAGATCACTGAGGAATTTGTGTTAGCTCTCACACAAATTTGGAGGCGATTTTGCTGAGTTCTAGTTCTTCCACTACCACTTCTAGCTTTGTGACTGCAGTTAGATCTCTTAACAGCTTCGGAAGGAGGTTTGTGTGTACCTAAAGGAGGCTTTTCATTTAAGAAATTACTTTACCCAGAAAATTGAAAAGTGATTTCAATAAGTCACACCATCTGCTGCTCTCATATTAAGTTAAAACTGGCCAAAATTGAATCTTCATTTGTGACTTGCAGGTTTTACCTTCATACTTTTTTTTAGCAGTGATTGAAAGTAACTCATCAGAAATAGTATTTAATTGATGGAATTTTTTTTTTTGTATGTGTGTATTTTCTTAAATCTAAAGTTGTGTATATTGTTACTCATTTATTTATTTTTATTTTAACAAGGCTGAAATACAGATGTGGGTCATATATAAAGAAACTGATAACAGAACTTTTTTAACACTGGTAATATAACTGGCCAAAAAGCAGAGGGGTGGCCTTTAGGCCACCAAGTGAGGACATAAGTCTTATTCTGGACATCACAATTTGAAACCAGCTATGCTGAGAATTCTCATTCTCTATTGCTTCAGAGGATGTTAGCTATAAACCTTTTTCTTGGTACCAGTTGGTGAAATAAATAAAATATGCACTTGGTGAATCTACCATCTCTGAGCTTTGGTCATGTAGGGAAATAAATCTTTCATTGCATGCCTTACTCTTTGAAGAGCTGAAAGAAGATAAAAACAAAGTACAACTTTTGCTTATGGAAGTCACTGCCTTAGCAATAGCTCCAATTACTGGGGATTGAACTCATGCCAGAGGTTAGTAGGCAATGCTTCTTAGCTGACACATCAAATATCTTTCTGTATCTTTGGAGACGATCCCATTTCTCAAGCACTTCATATTGCCCACAAACCCAGCCAGGTGATAGGGATATCCTGTGATCTTAAGAAGCTGTGATTTCTCTTTTATTGAGACACATGCTTTGCCTTGTTATCTCATGATGCTATTCTTTTAGTCAGCACTGGCTTCTTTCTATTAAGCAAGTACATACATAAACATGTGCGCGCGCACACACACACACACACACACACATACGGACACCCACATCTTTCCCTTTACTATTTCTCTAAATCACTGCACTGACTTTTGCCTAAATAGCCTAGAGTCCTATGGAGGTAATTAGAGAGAAGGAATTGTTACCTTCTCTTTCACAGAGGAAAAACTCAATGAACATAAAATTTAATTGATATATCAACCCATTCAACTTGTTAGTGGTGGTATAACATTCCAGCCAAATTCTCCTAGTACTACCTAGGAATATGAGATGGACCAGAATGCTGCACACTGTGTATACGCGCACAAGCGCATGTGTGTGTGTTTGTGTGTGGACATATTTTGATTCTTTTATCTTTTCCTTGAGGTAGTTTCAGAATATGTATTCGTCCAAGCAATTATTGGATTATCATCTCAGTAGTTTGGGTATAGTAAATATTCGATTGACTGTTACACTAACATGAGGAATTCGATATAGTACTGTGTGTTTCTTAAGTTTTTCAAGTTCTCCAGACATTGAGAAATACAATTTCCCTAGTGACTTTGTAGACCCGTGGATACATATACATATAATGTACATATAATTTGGTGATACTTTCACCAAATAGTATTTGCTTTCATTTAATGTGATGTATGCTAATATTTCCTTCTCTCTTATCTTCTCTTTCCCTCTTTTTTTCTATTCTTTAAAATCCTGGTCATAATCTACTAAAATGATTTTATGACTGTTTTAATTGTGACCTATAGTATGAAAAGCACTGGCATAGAGGGAAAACAATAGTTATGATGTCAGGGAGATACGGTTTCGAACCTTCCTGGTTTTGCCATTTACTGACTGTGTGATTTCGAATAATCAACAAGACTCAGTTTTTCTGCCTGTAAAATGGGAATTGTTTCTTTTCAACTTGAATTCTTAAAGCTAGGGTTGTTATAAGCATACTTACACCATAATAAGGTTGCAGCAGAAATCATCTTTGCGTATGTGTCTCTCTTCTATATTATACTGAATACTTCTCATTATCTTTATATCCTAGGAGTTCAAAATACTAGAATGTGTAGTAAGCACTCAGTAAATGCTTTGTGCTGTCTCTAATACAATGAAAGATATCATCAAGTGCCAAATGCAATTTAGGGTTACAGCAACAGGTAGATAAATGTTCATCATCTAAAGTATAGAGTGTTTCATCACAGTACTTCATGAAATACATGAGAAGAGGCATTTCCTCCATTTTCTAGAACTTTTTTTCCTCCATGAAACATTAGACAAATGTGATTATAAGTGACTATAAGATTGTTTTGTTAATTTAATTTTAATAGTTTAAGTATGGTACAGACTACAAAGGCATGCAAATTCAATCTTACCTGTGAAGGTTTGCATGCCAAAATGTGTAGAAAAATTAACTTGAATTCAATGAAATTGGTAAGTTTTTATTTATGTGACATTCTTCTGATTTTCATACTAAAAACAACAGTGAGTCTTTTCTAAGTGGATTAATATAATGGACTCACCATAATTTTAAAATTCAAATATTAAAAATATTATAGGTACTTTCTCTAAAGTAGTCTTATAAAACATATCTAGGATCTAATAAGCTTATATATCTATAAGATCGAGGAGCATGTTGAACTTGACCACAAGAATATAATCTGCAAAATTCAGATTGAGACAATACAGTAGCTAATCAATAGCCAGTCAACATCTCTGTTCCGCCTCAAAAAAATAAGTGGCAAAACAAAAATAAGAAGACTTATAGACTAAAAGAGAATTAACAATCAATTATCATGTTATCATATATAAAACTTATTGAGATTTTGTTTTAAAAACATAGAACAAATCATTACGCGTATGCAACTATTAGAAATATGTACACTGACTGGATATTTGATGGAATTAAGGAATTAGTATTAATTATTTAAGAGCAATAATGGTGTTGTGGTTTGGTTAAGATAGTTCATATTTTATAGATACAAGTAGTAAAATATGGATGAAATGAAATTGTATCTGAGATTTGCTTCCTAGTGTTTGGAAAGGAAGGAAGTAGACTGAAGAGTAGGTAGGGCAGTTTGCTCTTGGAATGACAGTTGTAGGGACTGCCTAACGTATGCATGATAACTTACTAAACTATTTGTTGAATTTCATGTGTATTTGAAATTATCCATGGTAAAACAAGTTTGAGCACAAATATAGATTTACTTTAGTTTTATCCATTTAATAGGCTTGAGTTAATAAATTCAAAAGTGGAGGCACTTTAATCAAACATTTATGGGGTAGTTCTAAAGTAACTTAGTGTTTGATAAACTTAGTCAAATAGGTTTTATGATATATAAAGTTAATATATTTTACTCCTGATTTCTTTATAAAAGATAAATGATAATTATAAGCTATGGCAAATTGATCTTATACCACATCACAAAATTTTTAGAATCTAAAATATGAAGAGAACTTTCACAGTGATGTTCAAGTGCATGAGCCTTGAAGATAATATGACAAATTTCATAATGTTATAGTACACAAAAATGTAGAAAATCTGCTTTTTTCTCAGAAGGGGAGACAAAAATTGGACTAAACTTTACTAAATGAAAAATCTTAGAAGGCAGATAAATACGTACATAAATAAATAATTGCAAGGCAAGAGCATAAATATAATAGAGCTGTATTTTGAACACAGAAAGATTGTGATCAATTCAGCTTGAGTATTATTATAAATAAATAAAACGTTATATGTATTTTGCTATGTTATATGTGCAGCATTTGCTTGTGGTGATTTAAATCATTAAGTAATGAGATATTATCAGCAAAATTTCAGAAGCGAAAAGTTTAGAGTAAAATTTGTTATTGATCAGTATGTATAGGGATCTCTTTCAAAACATAGAAAATAAAAATCACTGTCAAAGAATTATAATTTGTATGTCAAGTGTGCCTGATTTTCATTTAATGCAATTCACACTCATTTAATTTGAAGAATTTTGAAGCTGAGGTGATAGAAAAATGTCCTACACATTTAATATACTTTCATTTTAATTGCATGCTTAACGTGAATACCTTAGACTAGTACAAGATTTATAGTGTGCTTTGTGTCTGCTGAAAGATGGAATTGCCTTAGATTTCATCATGTTATTTTCTTGACCATTGTGTAGTCAATATCAAACTGCTGAAAATCAAATGTTTTGAATACTTAAACCCAAATATATGATCAACATTGTTCCTGTGCAGATTTGAGAATCTTTTAAAAGAGTTAATTGATTTCTATGTGCATTAATAGAGTTCAAGTCACCCATTTATCTTAATAATTTTCAAGGTCAGAGGAACAAAAGAATCAATAATATGGTAGATTTCTTGGGGAAATGGTATGTATAAGATATTTATATAGAGATGCATTGTACCAGCACTTGTTTGAAAAGAAATTGTGCTATTTCTAGGGGTATATTTAAAATCCTATATTTACCTAGTATAATAAATATCAGTAATATTTACCTAGTATAATAAATATCTTATATTTACCTAGTATAATAAATATCAGTAATATCCAAGTGAAATAACTAATATCATTAAAATAGGCAAAGTTTTTGTTTGTTTGTTTGTTTACAATTATTGCAGCAATCCAGTTAAGTGTAGTCCTCTTTGTTATTAGTCACACGGACAGAATGTTCCCCAAGGTCAGGCACAGGCTCACAGTAGGTGCTCTAGAAATTCTTCATGGAAAATGAAAGCTTTCGGTGTGGTCATATAAAATTATATTTCATGTATTCTCTGCCTGCATTTTAAAAAATCACTGTCTCCATCTCCGTTTAAGTGAGAGAGAGGCCTATAATTACCAACTGTCATTTTGAATCATCTATTAACCCCTCTCCAGCCATTAAAATAGTTAATTGGGCTTCTAAGTTACTTTAATTTCACGATTTAGTAAACAATCATATCTTTCTTACAAGAGGCAGGATAATGCGTTGATTACATTTTGGAGGTACATTAACCGTTTTGAGCCACTCAGAGAATGGGAGCAGGCTCATTACCAAATGGACTGAAAGTGTTGCTTTTCCCTGGAAGGGTATGGATTCTGTTGCTGTAATTTCAGGCTTTTAATGCATTTTTTAACATGCATTGTGATGTAGAAATATTATACCTGATTTTGACCTAACCGAGAGTACTGCATATTAAATATGTAGTATAATTCATCTAAGTAGAATAACAAGTTAAATGTGGATTGGGTAAAATCTTGGTCTCCCTGAAGAATTTCTCTTCCCCTTAATGAGGAAACGATTACTTCCTTAGAGTGAACTTACTGTTTCGTCTGATCCAAAACCATTTTTTTAAACTATAAATGAATAAAACAGTAGCAGCAGCAATAATCTCCATTAAGGGAAGGAAGAAAGATGACTAAAGGTCACCTATTAACTGATATAATACTCCTAATTAATTACGGGATGCCACCAACTAGTTGTGTGTGTGTTTTTTTCCCCTAGCTTTCAGTTGACTATTTTATTCTATTGAGTTAAATTATACTTCCAAGAGTTTCCAGTGTATAAATGACTTCAGAAATTTCTGGGGTGATATTGCTTTTATGAACTTATATGACCTGTCAGACTTTCAACCAATTTGGTCAGGGGAAAATATTTCTAAGAGTGACCTGAACTGACATGCATTTCACATAGAATAAATAGAAAAAAAGACAGATATTGTGTCAATAAAGTATGAATGTTAAATAACTTTGTTGTAAAATATACTATGTGAAAAAATGAACTCCTTAAATTGCATATCCAATTATTCCCAAATTAATTGAAAAGGTATTAAAAGTTATTGGAATATTTCAGATTCATAGACACCAAATCAAAATATGCTAACAGAGAAAAATTATTACTCTAAACAGAATCCTAAAGTGGAGCCTTTTTTAATACAATAAATTGTACCGAACAGTTTTGTGAAGTATTATATATGTTAAGTATACCAGATGACTTTTTTGGGGTGGCTTTAAATAGTGCATGATTGGTAAATGGAAGAATCTTTTTTTGTGAGATGAATAATCACATCCTAATGTATTGTTAATATAATTTTTCTGTTTTTATATTGAATATAATGCATGTAGGAAATGGGATAACAAAGTAAGAATATATGTATTATATTATATATTATACATATTTATAGTATTATATTTCCCAAAATGGAGGAAATATATCTGATGAGCCCTTTCATGTATTTGGACACTGAACAACTGTCAATTAAATAGTATGTGCTGACCCCTCTCAACAGTTTATCACTTCTTGTTTACCTCAGCCACTTCCTCTTGACACAATCTACAAGGCCACATTTCTTTCCACAGATAATCACTCTGAACCATATGGTAGCTGTCTCCTCATTGAGACTGACTAGCATAAATGCATTTACCATTGTTTAAAATGTTATATAAGTATTGTGGAGTCATTTTTCTGAATAGATGCTATACGTTTTTTATAAGTAATTACTTTCTGTTACCCTCCGTATGTTCTATGTCACATACTATATAATCTTAAAATTAAAAGTTTCACCAGTTTGTTTTCCATGACAAAAGCAGCAGACAATACTTTTGGCTAAACATTCAAATAAGATAATTTTAATGTTATTTTAAATTAATTTAAAATTAATTTAATTAATTTAATTAAATTAATTTAATTAAATTAAATTAATTTCCAGTAATTTTAAATTTTCCAAGCTACCATTGTCAGTGTTTTCCAAAGTCTGTGGTAACTTGATAAATATGTTTATTTTTACTTTCCAAAAAAGATCCAACCTAAATTAAACATGTATAAATTGGCATTCCTCTCTCATGAGGAGAGAAGATCTATATCTGTATTATCTAATCCATATCTGAAATTCATCTTGTATTACTATCAAATTTTAAAGTGTCACTAAATATCAGTATTTCCGTAGACTACAATGGAGATAGCAATATTTGTCTTCCTATTTCTTGATTCGCTTATAGCTATTTCTACTTTTGGATCTAAGCTCAGCAATTTAGCACATATTCAGGTTTGCAGATATGTGAGCTAGTAGTCCTGCAGAAATGAGACTTGCTATATGTGTGATCTGGAAGGTTCATCTCCCGGTAATAAGGCTCATTTAGTTGATTATGGGTAGTTGGCAAAGAAACCTGTTATCATGTTTCCAGAAACTATAACCTTGAATTTGTGGATTAAAACAGAGGTGAATTTCATTTGCCACAAAATACTATTTGTTCCACTAATTGTTCTTTAATGTACTATTTTTATTGGAAGATCAGATGCCTTCTATATGAAAAATGGACATTGCTACTTACACATGACAGCACATATTACCATAGCTGAATATGCTAGATTAAGTGTCCGAGGAGGGAGTGGTAATTTTTAGGTCATTGTCACTAAGGATTCATGAAATAAATACAGCAGAGGGATGCCACCGATGGCTAGACCCTGTCATACTCCTCTAGGTGACAGTTCAGAGTACCAGGCAGGTAACCTATATGCCTCTAAGAGGACTGGATGTAGAATCTCTTAATTTGATAATGAATTATTAACTGCCTGGGTTATTTATTTTGTTCTGAAGAAATTATTCCTGTAGGACTATGAGCCTCACATGCTAAAGAATCATCTCTAGCGCAAGTACGGGACCTTGGATATTTGGTGTTTGCTTTGTGGCAGTTTATGTAGGCTTTGGATTACCATCAAACCAGATGGCAGCACCCTAGTAAACACAAATCCCAAAGAGCACCTCTGCTAGACCGAAGTTCTATCAGCTGAGGAGTTGTTAGGAGAAAATGTTTTCAATGCTTGTGCCAAAGTTTGCACTAGTGAATGGTATTTATCAGTCTCCCTGGAGTGGTGGCTTCCCAGAGAAGCCCAGTTGATTTAGAGTATGGTATTGATGAGGCCAAGGTCACAGTCTAGAGACCAGTTGCCTGTGGGAAAAGAAGAATTTGTGTTGTTTTGATGTCATAACCTCATTGTTTAATCCAGATACATGATCTTGCTAATGTAAGTACTGATCACAAGCAATACTTGTTGAAAAATGCAGATGTTTTAATAAGGATCACATGACTATTGCTAGATGAAAAAGCAGCTCCAAGGGTGGAATGCCCAGGGCCTGAGTTTACATTTTTGTTCTGCTTGCTCCTTTCTGTGTAATTGTTGGAAGGTAATTCAACCTCTGAATTTCAGATTCATTCTTTATAAAATAGAAGTAATAATTCATATGCCATATGGTCCTTGTGATAAATAAATGAAGCAATATATGTAAAACTTTGAGCATTATACTTAGCAAATTGGTAGGTGCTAAGTAAATTATAGTTATTTTTATTTTACTGTTATTTTATTTTTATTATAGTACTACATCATGCATCAGTTTCATCTTCGCATACCAAAGGTGATATATATCCTCTCTCTTTACAGAATTTTAGAGCAGTATCTTTAAAAAAAAAAAAATCTAAACAGTTACATTTCAATATGAACGTGACGATCTCAACAAAAATAATGAGTACCAACTTTGTGCCAACAGCAGAGGAGCATGCAAAGGAGGACAAAATCTAGTACTCTGGAGAATCTTTCAGTCTATTCAGAAAGACAGGCAGTGTGTTTAAGTACTTTACTAATCTTCTTGGGCTTAGATCTATAGTACTCATGACATATGATCTCAGCTACATAGAGCAATAAAAATACTTACGTGTCATATAAAACAATCAGAAAATGCAAATGACATGTGAAAAATAAGCTTAGTAGAGAGCTTCTGAACAGTTGAGCTACAGGAACATGTAATGGACTTCTAATGTGGGGTAGGGTATAGTTGGATTTTACAGTACAGTCTGTTTACAATACATCATAAATGCTGTTTTGCTCACACAGAGAGACAGACTAACACTTCTTTCTTCAGATAACCAGTGGTTAAAGTTTGTGGAAGTCATTTCTTATTCTGCAGACCATCCCAGCGTGTAGAATATACTGCCCTGCACTCGCCCCCACCCCACAAAAGATGTAAGAACATTGATGCTCATTGCCCCAAGGATTGCCTTTGTCTTGGCCCAGTGTCTGTGACAGACTCTTCATTAGATATCACCTCACTCAAACTTAATTTATATGACAAACAAATCTAAATAACTGCAAACTCATTAAAGCAAAGCTGAGCACATGGAGGGATGTGGGCAATGAAGATATCTTCTTTGTGCAATGAACATATCAATAATTTAAAACTTCGTAGGTGCTTTATTTTTTTCCATTTTATCTTATGCACCCTATGAGAACTCTGGTTCAAGTCAAGGGTATTTAAAGGGTTCCATCCAATCTTATAAGCAAAAGTGATTTTCTTAATGTAAGCGATAATGAGTTGCAAGGGCTATTGTTCCTTTCTGAACTCCATGACGTAACTATAAATATTCTAATGTCATTTCCCCCTCTTTCACTACATCATAAACTATTTCTGGCTAACTTCACTTGTATTTGCATTTTAGATTGTAAATTGGGTATGTCTAATGAACATTTAATCTACAATTCAGTTATATGGATTTCAAGTTACTAAATTCTTGCTGTGAAGTTGGAAACTAGACAAAGTATAAAATGTTATTTGTTGAAATTTTAATTTTTTCCAGGACAGCTTAATTGCTTATGTTGATGTGGACTGCTAGGCTAACGTTCAATTGCATCTCAATGCTTTGTTTCTGTAAATGTTCTTCCCACTCTTTGGGTTCTAACCAACTACGATGATAAAAATAATAAATTTCTATTTTTATAAATGTTATCATCTATCTTGTACTTCAAATATATAGTACAAAACATCACTGAAGCAAGGAATGATTTTTCTTTTCCTATTTAGTCTTACAGATGATGAGTGTAATGAATTGGATATAGTAAAAATTCAGACTAATTATGTGGAGAATTTAATGAAGAAGTAAAACACTTTATAAAGAACTTTTAAAGTTTTACTTCTTTAAAATATTTATCATAACTTGTACTAATATCTAATTGTCATTATACTGATTTTGTATACTATTTTTAAAGAAAAACTATGTAAATCATTTGCAATTTACATGTACTTAGACACCACTGTGATATGAATTTTGAGCCAAATACTTCCCACATCTCTCCTGCCCCCTTCCAATCCTTTTATTTTCACCGCTATATTGCCTCAAACTTTAAAAAAAGAGATGATGTAAATATTTAAAGGGTTTAAATATATGACATTAAAAATCATTCTATCATTTATTACTTAGTTCATTCAACAATATTTTTTTTTGGTACTTTTTTTTGGTTTACTAAATCATAACAAGTGGTTTGATAATCAGATATTTTCTATATCTATACCAAAGTGTTCATGGAATTTTTAAGGTTATTTTAAAGGAATTCCAAGTATAAAATATTTCTTAAGCTATATAATGATCTCTCTTAATTATTGATATAAATAATGGATTTATATAAACATTTTAATAAAATCATACAAAGGTATCAAAGTTATTTGATTTGGATATTAGATATATTTTCATTAATTACAAACTTTTAATAGAGAGATAGACTTTTATAATTTCTACATTCCTTAACAGAAGCTATGTGAGTTAATAATTTTGTTCTTGATGGTAGAGAGTATATGTATGTAATCAGGCAAGCTAAACTGATTAAAACACATAGCTGTTATCCTCTGAAATATATCAAACATGTCAATATCATACACAAATAAAATGAGTTATATTTACTTTTCTGTAGTGATATTATGGAAATGATAGTAAAATTGCTTCTGATTTGTATTTACTTTTCTGTAGTGATACTATGAGTTGTATTTACTTTTCTGTAGTGATACTATAGAAATGATAGTAAAATTGCTTCTGATTTTCTTTGAGAAATTGCTTCAAATTTTAGTCAATTAGTACAGTATATATGCTTCTTAGGCAATAATGGGAAGTACTTTTATAGCTCTGTATAATCAGCTCTCAGCCCTGTAATGGTCTTTACTGATGCAACTCTACAGTACATTGGAAATGTTTTTTCTTTTGCCCCTAAGGTACATTTGTAGTTGAAGCCTAATAAGAAAATTGAGAAGTTAAGTTTTCCAATTTGCAGTAAGATAAATATACATTAAAAGTAGAGTTTAGTTAAATTGGTTTAACATGTTTCTATTTTCTAACCATAAACGTAGCCTCAGGGAAAAAAGTTTGCACGAAATAAATCATAAATTGCATTAGAGAGCATTGTGTGTGTGTGTGTGTGTGTGGGGTGTTGTCAAGTTGAACTCAGATCTGTGTAAAATGTGAAGGAGTTGAAAAAACAGTGAACTCTGAAGGGTTTAAATTTATGTCTGGCATGTACCCTTTCAGGGCTTCGGTTTATTCATCTGTTCGATACAGTGCCAGGCATGGGATTGAATAAGGCCTAAGGTGGTCTCCAGTTCTGGTTTACGGTAGGGTTGGAAAATGGTTTACCATGCAGGAGTAGGAAGGTGGAAGAGGAGATCAGCTACACCTGCAGGCAATTTTTTAACTTTAGAGGTTATAGCATTTCTAGAGATCAGAATCACCTAGGGTGCTTATAAAATTCACATTCCTGACTCCTATTCCGATCTGTATCTTGGGCTGTAGGGCTGAAATCTCCATTTTTAACAAAAACCAGTTTTTCTCAATACTGTGATTAAGACCCAGCAATGGGTCATAAAATCAATTTAGCAAATCTTAAACAATATTTTTAAATTAAAAAAGAGAAGGGAATGAGGTGGAATATGGTGTATGAATATAAATATATATTTATGAATCAAATATGGTTATATATATCAAAGTGCACTGCATAAATAAAGGAAAATATTGTTTTATGAAGCACCCTTTGTGTGTGTGTGTGTGTGTGTGTGTGTGTGTGTGTGTGTGTACAAGATAGGAATGAAAGTTTTATTTCACGCTATTTGTAGTGATAAAAGAAAAATATACAACAACTTTGAAAGCCACTACCCCAGGGTTCTCTTGCACTATATATTTTGAGAATGACTGTCTTGAACAATGAAAATTCTAAAGCATTCTTATCCCATCTACTTTGGGTATAGCTAAGGTCACTTTATTAAAGAAAAGCCCTTGGAGTGTCACAGTATTTCAGATTTTAAAGGATGAAGGTGCCTTTCTTTTGGCTTTCCTGACAGTTCTATGTTTTGTATATGTAAATTTTTATTGTTGTTTCTGTTTAAATAATCACTCCTCTTCTAATTTCTCAGGCCTTTATTGTCCCAGTTCCTTAAAGCTGTGTTATAAGATGTAGGTCCCTCACGTAAGGTTAATCCCATGTGAGCCTGCCCTCTTTGAGGTAGGCTATCTATCATCTGCTGCTACTTTCCGCTAAGCCTATCAGTCATTGGGAAGCAGTAGCATGTCTGCCAAGACAAAGCTTACTTACCTGGTTATTTTCCAACATGTCATCTTTTGGATTTGCATCTTCTGTTAACTCCATCCTTTGAAATCTGTCTCCATAACTTTCCTCAGTATTTTCTAGAGTAGAACCCACCTGACTGTGCCTCGAATACCTTGCCATCTTTTACCAATCCTTAACTACACACATCTGTTTGTGTGTGAGGGTGAGAGGGGCAATGGATGACTGTTGGTTCTGGTTCTTGCCATAATTAAATTTCCTGAAATCGAGTGGGCCTGACTTGCATTTTTTGGCAGCTATAGGGACATCTCAGTAACAACCATGGTAAAGTTAATGTTGATGATAAGTGTAATAATAATAAAACAAATAATGTGCTCAGTTATTTTATATGGATAATGTCAGTGATTCCAAATTTTGGTGTGTATCACAATGATGTTTCTTTGCTTTTTTCCTAAACAAGCAGATTCTCTGAATGTAGGGTAGGAAGCTTTTGAGTATTGAAAATATTCCAAGTAATAGTCATGTACACAAATATTAGCACTCACTGGATTGCCTAAATTAAATCTCTTAGCTATACTCTGATGTCAGTACTCCCATATTAGAGATTAGGAAACTGAGACTTAAATGAATTAAATTTCTTGTCTTAAATCACTTGTGAATGTTAAAGCTGCTGTGAGCAAAGTAGGGATCTAAGAAATGTTTTTGAAATGGAATTTAAATAAAAAAGCTTAGGTACCAAATCCAAGCCCAGTAGTATTTCAGTGGAAGGAAGAATAGGTAAAGTATTTATGATATAAAGAGTTAAATCTCCTTCCTCAAAATTCTCTCAATTCTTGATATTCACTTCTTGAAATGTGTACCCCCCATGGAAGATTTTCTTAAGGCATTGAGTACTTTAATTAGATTAAGACGCTGTGTTATCTGAGGGGAGCAGCACACCATCCAAAAGGCAATGCACAAATACTCTGGTTATTACTACCCTGGATATTCACAAATCAGTACTTCGAAGTCACAGGACACAGGATGGGTAATTTGTCCTAGATGGTTGATGCAATATGTCATAGAATGACTTTAGATATTTGGGAGAAAAATAAAGAGAAAAAAAATGTGGCATAGGTAGTGCTAACAGGAGAAAGTGATGGTAAAGATACAGTGTTAGAAAGGCTTCGCGATGCTTCCTAGTGATAGCATTATATCCGGGGATTTCCTACTTCTAAAGGAAAGACTAGTATATGATTATATGGAAATAAAGTGAGGAATAGCAATACACATTTGAAATATGATGATAAAAAATAGAGCTATCACCAAACATGACTAATTAATTGAGGAGCAAAATCAAACACATTATTCTTTTTTTTTTCCAAAGTAGATAAAGTGAATAATAAAGAATATTCATTTAAGTTTTTCTGTAATCATTTTCAAACTACATGCTATCTACTTCCAAAAGGATTTGAGATATTTTTATGATAAAATACATTTATATAATGAAACTATTAAAATTGAAATAATACCTCAAAAACCACACAGAGAAGAATAAGTAAATTTATTTACTCTACTTAGGTTTATAAATATATGGTGATCGAGTATTGAGATTTCTGGCAGCCAAGGCAGATTGAAATTAGGATGATTTCCCATTTTATTTTAGGATCAGAGTAGATTTTTCAAGCCTGCTGACATATACTGAAACTTATATGAAAATAATTTTGTGATGTTATCAAAGCATCAATATTTTTTAAGTTTCTTGGGTAATTCAGGTACGCAGCCAGAGTTGAGAAGAGCTGACCTGTGTAAAACAAGGCAAGGTTTATCGGACTTTAAGAAAATGACCTAAGCCTACATGGTGGAAGGTGAATTATGTATCTTTTCCTTTAGAGTTGGCTTAAATGTAACAACAAACTACAGATAATGTCCAGTGGAATTTAAATCTAAATGTCTATTTTTTTTTTTTTTCCTGCCTCAGGAGAGGCAGAAAAATCCTTTATCAGGATTTTTCTGAAAATCCTTTATCAGAAGTGGCTAAAAAATTGACTATTTACCTGAGGACTTGTCCTACCACCCCTTACTTTTAAATAAGCTTGTCTATGCTTTAGTTATACCAGCACTCTTAATATACAAAGAAATATTATTTCTGTTTATCAACTGTTCAGGGTTCAATCAAGAGGAAGCTACTGCTTATGAGTAAGAACTGAACTGTGGATCACTTAGCAACCGTGTGATTGCGAGTGAGCTGCTTCCAAGTGGGCATTGGTTTCTTATTTACCTCATAGTGCTACTGTGACAATTAAATAAGCTTTGAATGGACACATAGTAAGCAATCAATAAATCTTAGGGAATATCACTATGCACTTTAAGTACAGACACTATCAACTATATCATTAAGAAGGCTTTGCCTTTTTACGATATGTCCTGGGAAATCCTGGGAAATGTCTGCTACCAATTACTGATTACCCCCTAGAAAGATTTCTATTTCTATCGATCAGTCATTACAGTGTGTCTCTCTTGCTCAGCCATGTACCTCTGTTTTATTTCGGGGTTCTCTTTCAAACTGAGTGAAGATTATACACACGTGCATACACATACAAACATACATACAGATACACACACACACACACATATATATATATATATACACACACACATATATATATATCTCACCTCTAGTTAATTCACAATCTGCCAATATAAGCAATTGTCATTAAAAACTGAAGTTAAGCATAAAAAAAGCCATGCCAAGATGATTTTGTTTCCTCCAGAATATGTTAACTTAATTACATGGTTTATTATTAATATTATTTCTTAATACATGGAATGCATATAATGAGATGTAAGGTTGGAAGCACTGCTGAGTCAAACATTTTAATAAGCTATAATGAATTTCAGAAACAATGGATACCCAAAGTGTTATTATTTTGGTGCTTTAAAGTGAAAATTAAGATATCAGTTAAGTCATGTGCACAATATGATGATGTATATAAAAGATGTGTCTGTGTGTGGCGGGGGAAGGCCATAGGTTTGAAAAAGTCATAAGATAAAAAACAAACAAAAAACCTAAAATATATTATTTTAGATATGGCTCCCCAAATATCTTCTAAATTTGAAATGTAAACAGGCTTAGAAGGCCAAATGGTAGTAGTAATAACACATGATTGTCCTATGATGTTATTGCTTCATAGTTTTATCTGTTTTTCTCTCATATTTCAAAATGTTCCTTTCTTGTAAGCTTAAGAATTCAATCTTTTTTTTTTTTTTTTTCTCAAGGAGGTGGTAAATTAAGTAAGTTGCTTTTGTGGCATTTAATATTGAAATAACATCTGGGAAATGTTAGATAGTTTAAGTTACTGTCTCAAATTATGGCTGAAAATTAAATTCCAGTCATGTTTCTGACTACCTGCCCTACTTCAAAGAATTATTTTCGAGTCCTCATGTTAGGGTCAAGTTATGAATATCCTCATTTTCCTAAAGAATAATGAAATGCCAACATACTTATTTATTATTTTGTGAATTTATTTTTCTTCTTTCTTCTGAAAAGCTCAAGCTTTTTTTATAAAGAATTCATCCTCTTAAAATGTTTTATTTGTTGTTTTTTTTTAGTACATAAGTATAAAACAGAGTGGAAATAAGAAAGATCATAGCAGACAAGAGGCAATATCTACAAATATAATGACTCCAGTTAGGCACCAATTGGAATTTATTAGCTCTCTCCAGTGTAGATTATGCTATTTTTGAAAATCAAGACACTCATTATCAGATTGTTGTTGTTGTTGTTGTTGTTGTTTTATGCTAATGTGCTGGGAAGAACTCATTTCTTCCAAGTTTATGATTTTTGTTTTAAATTCCTATATTAGCTCCCTCTTTGGCCTATAGACACAATTTTGGGCTCAATTCACCATTAAAATTTATAGAACACTCTACATCATAAAATCTTTTACACTTGTAAGACCAAAATGGATTTTCATTTCATCTTTAAAATGCAGAGATTATCATTAATATTTACAAAAGATGAATTGTGGCTCAGAAGAATTAAGTCAATGGCTCCAGAGTATTTAACTTATATGTAATTGATGTCAGGAAAATAAATTTTTGTTTTCAGATTTGAAAGTCCATGGGTTTCCCCCAAAACAGTATTAGTGATCTGACAAGAGAGGACTGAAATAAAAAATTTGAAGTAGTTTTCCCCACATGGATGGGTGAGCAGAGACCTAGTTTACTTCATTTTTTTGTTTTGTTTTGTTATTCATGTTTTTATTATATTAAAAGAATAATAAATGAGAAAATTTAATTTAATACACTTTCGGTATAAAATAAGAAGCAAAATATATTTAAGTATTTTATAAAATAAGTATAATTATTAGAATTGCATGCTAATTCTCAATGCTCTACAGTGGGGTAATTCAGAAATGGAACACTAATATAAATTTGAATGATGACTCTAAGCCCCTTCCTGAATGTAAAGCCTAAACCCAACTATTTTACTTCTCTCTTCTCCCCACCATACCTCGAGTTCCATGTCCTACTGTATAAGTTTCCTATCACTGCTATAACAAATTGCCAAGAATTTAACAACTTAAAACTATGCTAATTTGTTACTTTATAGTTCTTGAGATCAGAAATCCAAAATGGATCTCTCCGGGATAATATCAAGGTGTTGGTTAAGGTAGCCTTTATTCTGGAGGCCGTAGAGAAATATCTGCTTCCTTTCTTGCCTTTCATAGCTTCTAGAGGCCACTCACATTCCTTGCCATTTGGTCCCTTCCTCTTTCTTCAAAGTGAGGGAAGGTGAATACAGTTCTCATACTCCATTACTCTGACCTCTTTCTCTGTCCCCACCTTCTACTTTTAAGAACTCTTCTGATTACATTGGGCTCACCCAGATAATCTAATATAATCTCCTTATTTCAAGATCAGTTGGTTAGCAAATTCTATCTACAGTCTCAAATTCTTCTTTGCATGTAAAGTCTCCTATTCATAGGTTCCAGAGATGAGGATGTAGACATCATTGGGGTCCATTTTCTGCTTATCCCTTTCCCTTTCACTGATTTTTCTGGAGTCATTTGACTTATACTAAGGAATGAAAGTTAACATCTCCTGAACATTGGGTATATTTTTCTTTATGGACACTGGTAACTTTTTTTTTTTTTTAACCAAGTGCAGATAAGAGAAAGCAAGTGAGCCCAGGATGGCAGAGAAAATAGATTTATCTGAGTAGCAGAAGATTTGACTTAATAGCAGAAGATTCTAGCTCAAGAGTTAAGCTTCGACTCAGTTTAATAATTAAATGTTTAAGTGACACTTCAGAACCTTACTCCATTTGTCTGTCTTGATTCCTGTCAGATATTTTCATACAACTAGACCACGGAAAGCTACTTAAGGACACAAACCTCCATTCCACAGAATCTATGTTTTAAAATGTATGTGGTTTCCTAAAGATTTTGCCAGGTGCAGTTCGAATGAAATGTCTAAGGAAAAAAAAAAAAAGAAAAGAAAAATACCTAGAGCATCGTTAGAGTGGATCCTAACATGCACATTTCATTTTCATTCATTTCAGTATGGGAGAATTGATTCAGGTGCTTGTGAATCAGGCTTCTATCTGTGCTTCTAAGCTTCTATGTATTTTAGGAGGTAGCTTTTAAATGGTTATTTTTTGCCCTTGTTGTTGTTGTTTATTTGTTCATTTTTTGTGTTTTAGTAGTTGGAATCCTGGGCAGTCCTATAGGAGTTCCACTTGGTTTTTCAGCATTGCTCCCTTGAACTGCTGCAGACTAACACCAACTGTGTAGTTTAAGACATAGGTTTATCGAACTCATTCAGCTGCTTCTGGAACTTGGTGTGCAGAGGAGTCATGCAAAGCAACTGAGCGGCAGGTGAACTGAGCTTTTGATGATTATCACAATAGCAAAAAGAAAAAAAGAAAAGAAAAAGAAACCTTTCCTTGTATTCTGTGAGTGCTTTTGTGTGATTAATCTACACTCGCCCAACAGAGCTTAATGCCTGAATTTGCAGCATGTAGATTTTTCAGTACAGTGGTAGGAACAAAGCAAGTGCTTAATAAGTCTTTGTTGGATTCGATGTCATTGTGAAGATAGTCTTTTTCTCATTAGTTGCTTGTCAATATTCTCTTTTCCCAACTAGGACTCCCTCTGCCTTCTTGTTTACCTGTGTGTGTAAACACAGAAACTTACAGGAGACTATGTAGGGTCTAAAATGAATTGGGAAGTGAAATCCAATCATGGCCCAGCATGCTTTCACCATTCTGTTTTACACAAACCTTGCTAAACTCTGCTGTTAGAAGCATACATTTGAGAAATGAGTGAGATTTCAGAGCCTGTAGCACACAGTAGGAACACTCAACACTTTTATGTGGTCGAGTCAAAGAAAGAATCACGAAAGAGGTGGTTTCAGAGGATAGGGAAGATGTAGAGGAGCATATTCAATGAAGCTGACATTCCAGAGAATGCCTTTATTTTTTCACAAAGATATGAAGCCCGAGGAAACCACATCATCTTGGTAGTTTTTCATTAAAATATTTGACTAAAATGTTTGATTACTATGCATGTTTTTGTTCATGATCTTTGTATGATGAGTAAATGCATTCCGTGATGCATTAATATTTGCAATGCCATGCAATGTACTAAAGAATTTCTTCATGGGTGAGCAAAGCCAACTTTAAAATCATTGTCTTCAACCATTTGTTCCCTGATCCAACACACTTGTCTTATTACAGTTTCAGAGGATTAAGAAACTAGAAAAAGTATTAAATATCATTGGCTATAATTCCTTCATTTTAAAGTTGAAAATGCTAAAGCTGAAAGAGTAATCTTTTCTCCTGATTTCACATTTAATATCAGAACTGGTACTGGTACTGAATCCAAGTTTCCAGATTCTCCAGAGTTTTTTTCTAAAAAGGACCAGGAATATCAATAAATGTTAATAAATAAATGACAATTGAATAAAAATGATTTTCAAGGTACTGTCATTGAAATAGGGGTTTAATGGATAAACACTGTTTATGAGGACTTACATACTAGTTGAAAATGCACAAAAATATTTAAAAATAATATAATAAAAAGTAGTATATTTTTACATTTGATTTTTTATAGTTTTTAAATTTTTTAAAAAATTACATTTCATAAAGTAGGAAAATTATATGAAATTCAATTTTTTCTTTCCATAAAAAATGTTTTTTGGGCACATGGTCATGCTGATTCACTTATGTATCTTCAATGAATGTTTTTGCTCTACGACAGCAGAATTAGATATTCGCAGAGACCTATGACCTACGAAGCCTAAAATATTTACTTTCTGCCCTCTACAGAATCAGTTTGCCAATCCTGGACTAAGTTCAATAGAATTTAGCAAAAAGAGCAAAAAACAGAGCAATTAAACAATTGTGTTCACAATACAGAGGACCTGTGTTTTAGAGCATAATATGTAGGTTAAAAATTTTTGGAAAAAAATGTTTGTACACATTTACTAAGAATTTTAAGCTTTGGCTCTTCTTTTTCTTGACATTTTTCATTGGGGGGAAATAAGAAACCTATTTCTATTTTCAAGCTAGAGTAGTTCTTGCAGTAGTTTAAATATTAAAATTTATTTATTTTATTCTCATTTGCAAAATCAGTATGTCAATATGAACCATATAATGATGGCATGAGAAGTGACAACATAAGTAAAATGAATAGCACTTTCCTGGCACATAGTAGCTACTATTTTAATACTGTCATCATTGTTCTTTTGCGCCATTAAATAATTCGTGATCTACTAGACTAAGAACTATAAAGTATCACCCGCATTCTTAGTTTCTGACGTACAAATGTGAAACAAATATGTGAAAATATAATTGCATACAAGTCAAAAGAAATAAATAGTTATTTAACTTCTCCTTCCCCAAATGAGTATTTTAATTAACTAATCCAAATGTCTCAACATGTTGCTTTTTAATATCCTTTCATCTGCTATTGACATGAAAGAAAGAAAGTCAGTTTAAAGTATGGAAGAATCTTGAAATGTCAGCAAAGGAAGGCAACCCTAAAAAGTTAAAAGACCTGATTAAAGTTTGTTTGAAGGTTCTGCCAGATAAATTCCAACTAATGCGCTATGGAATCCTAAATATGTTTGTTCAGTAGCCGCTAACACCAGTTGAAAATGTTTGCATTTTGCAGAATAACCAAGTACCAGTTCACTTGCAAGTAAGATCTCACAGTCTTGGATAGCTCCTTTTTAAAAATAAAATGTAGCTCTCCTTATAATATTGCAATGTTCTCCTCCACGACTGTTTCAGTGCTTTATGACTGACAAAGAGAGTCATTAGAAGTCTGTTTGATGGACATAACTAAGTGAATTGGGGTGGGGGGGGTGGAGGAAGCGCCTGTCCCATTCAAAAATAATTGATGTGACTGAGACAGCTGTATGTGAGTTCCAGATAAGGAGATTTATGGAGAAACTACTGAAGCTAAAAAGGAAGGTGCACATTTAAAGTTCCCAATAAAGTTGTCTGTAAGACACAGAGCAGCATTCAATAGAAAGAAAGAGATTTACCTGAAGTTCTTTCCACTGGCATCCTATCTTCTTGCAAATAAAATCCCCATAAAGGCAGTGTCGCTAGGTTGTAAGAAATGAACTCCAAGGGGAAAGTTTCTGCACTCTTACACCAATGCTGTGCTTTCTCTTTTACTGTAAGTATTGTGTATAATATGATATTCCCAATGCTCAACTATTTTCTTTTTCCTTTTCTAAAATTAGCCACTGCCCTATCAAAGAAAACAATTCATCTTCATCTTGCAGATTGCAACTTAGATTTTGCTAACGTAACCAAATATTTTAAAGTATGTCTGATAATGGGATGTGATATTTGCTTTTATGCTGTGATGTTTACCTTTTGATTTAACAATTTAGAATGGCTAAAAATAAAGGCATTGTTATTCATCGTTTTGAATATGCATTAGGTTTCTATTGCTTTTCTTAGAAACTATAAATGAAATTAGTGACAGCATTTTTTTAAATAGGTAGAACTTGGAAATGTTATACATATTTTGTAATGATTGTGTTCTGAAAACAAAATAGCATATTGATGTTAATTTCAAATTTAATTTCCTGAAAGGTGCAGATTGTAAACAGTATATGTTATTATATCAGTACTTTCAAAAAAAGAAGCGTGATTATATGGTTCTCTGAAATTAAAAAAAAATGAATATCTGCAAGTTAAAATAAAAAATGAGGCAGCTATCATATTTGTAGTTCAGTTGACCATCATCTTTTTAGACATTAAGAAAAATATTTTTTAGAAAACTGTTTTAATCCTCTAATACATTTGAAATATGTGGATTTAACTTTCCTTGAACACTTTGGAAACATTATCAATCATGGAAATACAATTTTACAAAGAAAAAAATAAAAGAAGCAAATGCTCACCATATTTTCCCCTCATGTATGCCTTACTCCTTGAAATAATGTCATTAGAACATAAGCCTTATTTTTGTAATCCAGATATATTCTAACTCCTCTCCTCATCTAAGCAGGCTGTCTTTTTCCTGATCTCAAGTTCAGCAATATACTGGGTTTAGCATCTTTTCATTTTTTCAAAAAAAAAAGAAAAAGAAAAAAAAATATTAATGAGAAAATGCATTTATTAAATATGTTACGTCGTATACCCCGTAGCACCCAAATTAAAAAAAAATCTTATTCGCTGTTTGTCCTTTCAAGGCTGTAAGGTTGATTTTACATGGAAATGATTACTGCCATCACACATCCCTCAGGTTGGGCTCACCAGAATTTCTAATGAGGAGAGGCTAGAAAGAAGTAGCCATCCTCATGGCCACCCACAGAGAGAGAGAGCAAAAATCGAAGGCAGAGAGGACCTCTCCATTAACAGCTTTGCCTATTCCCCAAGTGACCTGTAAATTTCTAGAAAATAAATCATATAAAATTATATTAAGAGTGGGAAATGCTGGTTCCCAGTCTACATGTAGTTTAAAGCAATGTCAACTCTAAGCATTTCCATCCGCTGGGCACTGAGATGACAATGAAGGCACATCCAACCCTGCAGGGATTGTATAGTATCTGGAGTTAACTTTTAACATATTTGTAACAACCTTTAAAATACCTGGGCAGGCCCTATAGTAGAGTATGTCTTGAAGTAAAAGTGTCCAGTGTGTTGTAATGAGTCAAAAACTAGTTGATGAATGCCATTCTAGAATAATAGACTATCAAAATGTTTATGTTTAATAAATAGTTTTTTAAAAATTTGTTAGTATATGTATATGTTTTACAAAGAACTTGTAGTTAGAACAATAAAACCTTAGTGTATTAAGAAGAGAATTGGGATTGAAATTTCATAATTTTTTTAAAAAATTCCATTTAAAAGCATTGTGAATTACTGAGGTAGAAGAATATATATATATATTTTTTTTCAGTAAAAAAAACAAAAACAAAAAACAAAAAACTAAAACATATGGGAGATAGTTCTAGTTATGTAGCTATATAGCTGTCGCCAGAGGTATAATGCCTTTTATAGTATATGTCTTTGAGGGAGCTGAAGGCTCTTTTTATAAACCATCTCATTATTTCCCTGGGAATTTAAGTTAGTAAGGGGCAGTTATTATTATCTCTGTTTTATAGATCCTGAGCCTAAGGCATAAGAACTGAGGGTTGGCTAACTTGTCTGAGGTCAATAAGGACTCAATAGAGTTGCTTGGGATAGAATCTTTTTATTTTTCTATTATACTATTTTGTTTCTCATTACACACATACATACACACATGCACACACACAGATAGCACACAAACGTGTTCTCAACATCTTTTGTAATTTTATTTTTAATTTTATTTCTCTCTTAAGTCTACTTAGTTTACTTATCTTCTCTGATTTCTTTCATTCACCAACCACCTTACGTTTTGAGGCACTCTTTTTTGCTTGTGTTTTTAAATATTTACCTTAAAACTAAATATTTTTCAATACAATGAAGAAAGACAAAAATATAAACAAATTAAATTCAACACAAATTTTTTTCTTTTAACTATGATCTTACTTTTCTCATGACATATTTTAAAAATTTTCTTCATTTTTTTTTTATTTATCCATATATTTACATTCCAGTCTTTTACTTGCTTTAGTCTAATCTCCTAGAATTGTTCTTGAGAGTTTAGAGATATGAAATAGCTATGAGAACCTTCTAAGGGGTGAACTCAGTGGACATGTGGTAGTCAGCAGTTTTCTCCATGGCTCCGACGCCTTTGATCATATAGGATTTTCTTTCTTTCCAGAAATGATTGGCTTGCTTGGCTTCTGAATTTCAAAAGTGACATGATTTTCTCACCTACCCTCTTGTATCCTTTGCTGATAGCCTCAAATATGGAATCTGTAATCAGCCCTCAAGTATATATTATCTATCAAACTTCATTCTCAACCCACAAATCTGTCCTTGGCAATGCCTTCCCTAATTCCCAAACAGGTTTTGCAGCATCTTTTTAACACCTCTATTTTGTCGGAAACTTGATCATATTTTGTTTGTTTTATATAGCTATAAAATATTTAGTTTCTTAAATGTGTAGAATCATTGTTGAAAAAGCCTTGAAGTCCATAATATGTACAAAACAAATGTAGGTATAGTGAAATAATGACTGAATCCAGTCAGCCACACAGGCCCTAGAATGGCCTTGCTCCCCATTCTCATTGCTGTTTCTCCACAGCTCACTTTTTCTTAGCATAACCCTCTGCCTTGAACATATCTTCAAACTCCTTTTTTTGTAAGGATTTGCCAGATCATGTCTTCATTTCACTCTTATAATTAGTTTGTTCATTTGCCTAACTAAAATCTTTGATATCTGCTCACTCCTGTTTATGTCTCACATATATCACACTGAAAAATTTGGGAGTGATTTTCTTGGAGACCTCTTTCTTGAATTCCTTATTCAATTTTCAAGTACATCTTCACAGTTTCAAATAACTAGAAGGCTGATACTCTTCCTCAAGCTTATGCTTTTTTCTCTTTTAGAAAGATCAGTTTGCTCTCGTAGGACATCAAATCTTTTATTACCAAAGACAGAAAATTGCAAGCTCAGACACCTCAGGTCACTAGATTTATTTATGTAATATTTTTGCATTTCAAGATGGAACCATGGTTCTACCGACTCTTCAGGGAAACTCTATGGCCATTTAAGGGATGAGCTGGTTTCCTGGAGCAGTGTGGTCTTTTCGACTTCTTTCCGTGTGTTCTTTCAGTGATGGGGTGGGTCTCCTTCCTCTTTGTGCCTCTTCATGACGTGGGGGATCTTATAAACTATTGATATTCAGTTCCATAAGGAACACTGATTTCATCAGTGGGACTGGTGTTGGTACTAGGTTTATTCACAAGTGCTCAGGATCACACTAAAGCATATCTACGTTTGAGAGTCACTACTTAAACTACGCTACTTCAAACTATCAGTAAGTAACAAAGTGACAGTTACATGTGTAATGCAAACTCATTCTCTCTGTTACACATTTGACATAATACTTTGTATTTTTGCTTTAGTCAATATTTCTGGAATACACAAATAATATGAATTCTGTGTCATAACTTCTATTATAAAATCTGACTTCTCAATAGACACAACCCGATGATGAAGGATGGGATGTAAATACTTGTTTGTCCATCCATCTATCCATCCATCTGTCAATCCATCCGTCGTCCATCCATCCATCCATCTGTCCATCCATCATCCATCCATCCATCCCATCCCATCCATCATCCCATCCATCCATCCATCCGTCCGTCCTTCCGTCCATCCGTCGATCTGTCCATCCAGCTACCCACCCATCTATCTATCTATCTATCTATCTATCTATCTATCTATCTATCTATCTATCTATCTATCATCTATCTCTTCATCTATATCTAAATTTATATGTCTGATTTACTATTAAAACTAAAGCTTAACTCTTGCAGATTTCGGGTTTTAGGATTCTGTACTAATTTGGTTCACATTGCCAACTTAAAAACTTTGCTTCAAGAATTTTCTTTATTAAAAATTATTAACTAGAGAAGTAATATAATGCTGCTATTGTACTGTAGACATTTAATGGCCTATTTTAAACTTCAGATAAAAATGAGAGATGGAGTATTTTATGATACACTGTGTGATACTCTTTATTTTAAATTTTTATTACAAATTATTTTTCCATTCATTAAGATATTATTTTGAATGAAAAACATACAAAAAGAAAACATTAATAAATCAAAGTATTTTTTAGTATACCTATTTATCACAGTATTTTAAAGTTAAAACATTTTTTCTTCCATCATTAAGTTTAATATGTAACCTAAAATAATTCATGGTGATTAAAATATTCAAAGTAGAGCAAAAAATTAAGAAAATAAAATGCACAGATATATTCACTGCAGTTATTATGTAATACATTATAAAAAATCATTATTTTTGACATTTTTTATTGCAGCCATGGCCTGTCACCAATCTGTTATCCTAGCATTACTTTTGGTAGAACCAACATTTAAACACAGATTCTAACATTACCACTTTCACCCAAACATAACCCTCTTTTCTATTTTTATATCAAAATATAACACCATTTGTCATAATTTCTTATTTATTTTCCCTTTGTCAATTTATAAGTATAAATTATATATTTCTTTATTTTGAACTTTTTACCTTAGTAAAGACTGATTCTTAAAGATTTGAAAGCCATTAATATAGATTTTGAACCGCCTTTCCCCCTCTCTCTCTGTATGTATAAAATTTATATAAATTCTTTTTATTTTGCTCCGTCTTGAAGTGATAATATACCTTCATGATCCTTGATGTTCTTTACTAAATTTAACATTGTCATTAAAATATTATTGTTTAGTAGTATTTGATGAGTATCTTCTGTGTGGTTTTAGAAGACTGTCAGTGGTCTCATTTCCAAGGTGAGACCAAAGACATAAAACAAATCACATTTTGTAGTAAACTGAGAGTGAAACATGGGAAAAAAAGAAAATATACATATAAGATAAAGCATGGTAAATACAAATTGATTTCTACATCTATTTAGATTAAGGTAAAATATTACAATCATACTACTGTAAAGAAATATGAGAATTATTAATGAAACAAGGATAATGCTTCAATGTAGTTTATTGTCAGTAAATTTTGGCCTATGCTGTTTATACTAGAAATATTTTGTAATTGTTTTAAAATACTGAAGCTCCAATTCAGCAAAATATTATAAAGAAGAGTATGTACTTTAAATATTTTCCCTTTAAAGTAATATTCAGCAGTTTTAAAAGTTTAGCATAAAAAAGGATTTTATGAAGACTGAATACTACAAATAACTACATGAAAGGCAAGGTACTCATTAGAAACACCAATAAGAGACAATATAAAGGGAAGCTTTGTAGAAGTGTGTGTGTCTTTAGTAAAGTCGATTTATAAATTTTGGGGAAATGTCACAATGCTCTCGCTTTCCCATTATTAACCTGCCATATGTGGATATTCCTTAACATTTTAAATAATTCTACTAGTCACAATTGTGATAAATGATTTGTACTGTTAGTATTCAAGTTATAAAATGGCAAAAAAGTTTCTTTCCCTTTCTCACTATATTCTAGTAACATTACTTTTATACTTTATATTAAAAAGAGCTAGTATGAGTTATAGGTTTAAAAATTCATACATTTATGCCAGTTTCAAATCATACAAGAGCTTAATGGATACAGCTATTGACAAGAATAACCTCAGACAAATATTACAGAAACTTTTTCGTATATTTTTTTCAAATATTGCATATGTAGCACTGTCCATGCATGGTTTTAGTTTGTTTCCCGGATGAACCTATTTTTTTGTTGTTGTTGTTTTATTTTGTAGTTACAATAATCTGTAAATTCCTTACATAAGAAATCTTCACTACAGCCAATTGTCAGTATTATATAAATTGTGAGGTCCAATTGGGTAAAGATTTGCAACAGTTTTTTAATACAGCCTAAAGACTGTTCATAATGTTACTTTTTTAGAACGAACTATAGTCATAGTAAGCATATACAATTAAACTTTTAAAATTTGTGTTTATGTCCTGGTTAAGGAAAATTTTATCTATTATTTCAATACTACCCTTAAAATTTCAAAGTCAATAGGCAATATTTTTAATATGAATAAACTAAGAAATATATTCTTATTTCTTAGCACTGCGCTTTAAATTTCTAGTTATCGGCTGTACCTTTAATAGTTTAAGTCAACTGCCAGAACACTCATTTTTAAACCATTATGTCATATGGAACAAGTGTTTAAAAATGAAGTCTTCTTACAATGGATTGGTTCAATATTTATTGCTTCCCAAATCGCTGACCCTTGTTTCTAAAGTCTATTTGTGAAAAAGCATATCTGAAGTGAAGACTACTGAATAAAAAAAGATTGAATATGTGGAACTAACAAAAATTTAGATGTGTTTTAGTCAAATTGCTGTTTTCTTATCTCTATTTAAGAAAGGGAATTTTCAGTTTTTTCATAATAGAATCTAAGTTCTGGGCATTGCCTTAGAGAATACAGAGTTAACCAAATAGATGTCAACATACCATATTAAGCATTTTGTATTGAATTAGTTGTCAATAGGCCTTAATGTATGTAATTTATGTATTTTTTTAATACGATCATTTACAATCTTATATTTTAGTGACATTCAGAATCTTTTCTTTTACAGCCATTTCGTAGAGTGACGTTTTCTGTTGTGAGTCAGCCTCAGGACCCACATCAGGGGTCACTGCAGAGTTGCTATGACAGCGGGCTGGAGGAGTCAGAAACACCAAGCAGTAAGAGTTCATCAGGGCCAAGACTGGGTGCCCTTCCACTCCCAGAGGACAACTATGAAAGGACCACGCCGGATGGCAGTGTTGGTGAGGCAGAGCATATGGAAAATGGTAGGGGCAAACACGACATCCACACACATAATCACGCTAGTGAGCCATAATAAGTAGACTTGCAAGGTCAGTCTAAAACCAAAATAAAGTAGCTGACACTAAAACTATTTTATTGGAAATAATAAATATTTGTTAAAGTGCAGAAATGCCAAATAAAGGAACATAACTATATAGATAAAATTTACTAAATTTGCACCATTATTTTAAAACAGCCTGTCAGAAATAAACACATTTACAAATAAGAGTAGTACCTGGTATGAAACAAACTAAATTAGTGCATAATACCTAAACAATAGCAACTTGAGAAAGGTCTTGCGTTATTGTTTTCTTCTATTCATTTTTGTCATGCAACTATTTCTTCAATTGCAACTGTCCAGTCTTAGTGAAAAGATATGTTGATAAACACACTTTATTTGACTCTCTCTTCTCCTGAAAAGCATTTTCAAACTCTTCCTTTCCAGTGATAGCTGAAATGGAGTCAGAGAAGGAGAACATTGCCTATCTTGTTCTTAAAAAGATATTATAAATGCTGTTAGAACTCCCCTCTCACTTAAGTATAAGTTTTTTTTTCTCTCACTTAAGTATAAGTTTTTTTGTGCAAGAGAACAGTAGGAAGGCAAATGATAGTATTTCATATTCTTACTCTGTTGTGAGATGATTTTCATAATTACTACAATTGACCTTCTATACATTTTTTTTAAGTTATAAAATTAGATTACAAATAGTACTTACAAAACATTACACATTGTTTATGTTCCCAAAGACCATTAGGTGATTTATTTTTTTGGATTTCAGGTTATAAATAAATGCCTGAGAAATAGATTTATGACTAATAATGGAATGGTGAAGTTCTTACTAAGTTTATTATTATTTCAAATATAAAAAGAGAGTATATATAGGGGAAGGAAGGAGAATTACATGCATTTTATCTTCAGTGAGAACTTGAAATGAATTTATGTCTTTCACCATCCCATCCCCCAAGTGAAGTAAGATATTCTAACTTTTTGTTATATACCAGTTTCTTAGAGATGGTATGCAAATAGAGCATATTAATGCAGGAGAAACTGATAATTTCTGGAAATTTACCTATGAATATTAAAATTCAATATTAGAGCATAATATGTCATAAGTGACCCCAAATGAAATTATCACTAAGCTAAACAATGTTAAATAATTATTTTTTTCCCACGTTGTTATCTGGATGAGACGATATGATACCAGGGTCTGATACTGATAATCTTTCTTGATTAATTACTCAGAGTTTAAATGGCATTTTGCCTTTATGGCTATAAAGGCATGCTTATCTGTGTGTATGGTGGTGTGTGTTTACGTGAATGGGAGTTTGATATGATTTTTAAGAATTAACTTTAGTATTTTTTAAATAAGTAAAAAGATTTTTGGCATGAATTGTGATGCTGATGAATATATATTTAAAGCGAATATGTTTGAAATGATTTACACAAAAGTAAATATTAAATTTAAAATACAGTAATAATATTTTATATACACACATGCATGTATACACACATACCTAGACAAGCAGGGTTAATTTAAGAGCATTACTATATCTATGATTACTTTTTGATATTATTATATAATTTTATTTGTTTTTAAAAGTACTTTTCTCACTATAAAAAATATAATGTATAAGTATTTCCTGGATATCAGCTATATTAATAGAAAAAACTTTGTATCATTGGCATTATAATCAAATTTTAATGTTATTTTTGTTTTTCTATTTTTGAGTTTAAGGAGGTTCAATGTCTTTAAAATAAGAAAGAAATGATAAATAATAAACATAATTATATATGGCAAACACTTATTGGTTACTTTTTAGAAAACATACATGTCATAAAAAACGTAACAGATGAGCTTGTTAAGAGACTAGCATGTTTACTGAGAAACAGTTCCCAAAGAAGGCTTTTAGTTATTTTTATAACTACATTTTTAGTTTGGCAACGGTAAGGGCCATTATAATATAACTGTTTTTTCCTGATTTTATATGTGACTGACACTCGAAATTCTAAGTTTATATAACCATTCATCACCTGCTAGCTGTGATTCACGTTACCCCTGATCTATAGGTAATGAAAAGAGATGTGATTTACTTATCCAAATGTAGGAGTTGACATTTGAATAAGAGTTTGATTGGGTCCAAGTTTTCAGACTAACGTCTAGCTGTAAAGTCCAATTGTATTGCTTGAATTCTGGTAATTTCATTTTCAATATTAATGGGTCATTCTGACATAAACAAAATTGGAATTGAAACCTGTCAAGTATTCATTTGTCACATTTAATTGGAATCCAGGTAATCGGCAGTGTTTTGCTTGGTTAGGTTTTAATCAGGATTTGTATTGGATTTTCCATGAAAATACCATTTTGGATGCTGTCCTAGTTCCTAAATATTATTAAATCAAATATTTTCCTTAAATTTTAACCTATGTGAAACAATATAGTCATAACTTATTTTTGGATTAACTTTTATTGTAAAACTTAAAAGATAATTTTCAATGCAATAATATATAACATTTTAATGTCAATGTAAACTGGGTGTAAGTTGGGACAGCTGATGATAAAAATAAGTTGTTACAGATGCTGTAGTAAGTACATAACTAAATACAGAAAAAATTAAGTCGATAGGCAGGGAAATGTGTTTATATTTTCCAAAAGCTTTTATCTGCCTTCTATACTTTAGCATAATAACCAAAATTTTATTGAGAGTCCGTGGGTTAATCCTTTTCATAACAAGCTTTACCTTATATATCAACCCACTTTAGTGACAGATGACAAATGAAATTTTATTCTCTTATTACCTAGGAAAAAGAATACACTGTAAAAATAAGAATAAACATAATTTCTTGAAACCTGAGCTAATAATTACAATAAGACTAACATTTTGATGAATCCAAATCTGGGATACTTATATGCCATGGGTTTCTGAAAAGAAGTAATGGAAATTATATCATTAAAAATATTTTATGAAAACTTCTATGAATTATACATTTATTCATGAAAAAGATCACTAATATATTTTTCCTCTTTAATCATTTTATCAATATTATGATATTTTACATTGATTCCTTGATAAAATTGGGGAAATTGGTTATTTATGATTTTATTAAAATACATTTAGTGGAATCAAATACTTTAAGATATGGAGTTCATGGTGGAAGTTTAGTAATGATAAAATATTTGATAATGAAAATGTTAAAATAATTGAAACCTACTGCAATGGATTGATAGTTCAAGTGAAAATCAAATATTAGGCTTAAAAACACAACCACATTAAGGGCAACCATTGACTATGCAAGAGCTTGCCCTTCTTTGAATTATGCAGGAGTCTTTACCCTTTTTCTTGGGGTGGCATTTAACAGTCTCTTCAGGTCTATTTAAATATTTATCTTGGCCCTTGCCTTCATGCCATGGTCTGTTTACTTTTTCCAGAGTCTTCCTGAATCATATTTGCAAGGCTAGCTTGTCTTTGCTATGTAGTTTTGATCAGATGTAGTATTTAATATCTCAAACATAAAAAAAAAAATGCCCCACTTGACCTCTAATCTCAATTTTGCCACTAGAATTGAGTAGATCACTTACTCCTCCGGGTCTGCTTCTGATCATCTCTAATTAACTAAATTAACTCTAAAATCTTACCCAGATTCACCAATCTATGATTCTCTCCTTCTATCCAATTTTTCTTATATCTTTTACTCTCTAGAAAAGAAAGATATCTTTGGGTCTCTTAGTGAGATGCTGAGTGAATTTGATAGTATGTCGTAATGTGGGCAGGGCAGAAGTATTTCTGGGCCTTACTCTCAATCCACATGTCATATGTGCATTCTAATAGTAGATAATGCATGTATTACATAAATCAAAGAACAGGACTGAGTCCGATGATGAGATTTCTATCCAAGTCAGTGGGAATGTTGGCACCACAGCAGGCCAATAGAATAAACACTTGTACTTTTTTGCTCGACAGTGTAAACTTTGGTCAGGATAAGAGTGAACAAAAGATAGAAAACAGTACATATTTTTTCTGTAGGTACATAGTACATTTACAAATAGTATAACATAGAAATAAATTAAAATAGGAAAATAGCAGTTAATCCATAATGCATATTTTAAAAAGTTAAATGAGGTCAGAAATTTGGCCATTCTAAATGCCTAAATCATTTTATGCCCCTTAATTCTCTCAGACACTTAAAGCATAATTTTGATTTGTATACATTAATGTTTTTGAATTCCCCACTTCCAAACTTTTTCAGACTTAATTGTTTTATTTATTCTCCTCACTCCACATGCTTTAAATAGTGTTTAAATTACATTGTCCTTGAAGGTTGAAACATGGTATGAACCACCAGAAACCCACTTTGCATCTGCCGTGGACTTTTTACATTCCTTGCAGAAATAGATAACGGTCCATTTGAAGTATTATTTGAGAATGAACCACCATTTTTATATGACTAAAGGAAATGAGAATGCAGACTAAACTCTTATCTTTGTGTGAGATAAAGGATCTTTTCACTACTTTTCTCCCACTGACCCAATTTTCAGCAGTCATCTGAAAGGTACTATCATTTAGTCAGTTGCTATTGACTTGCGCTGTTTTCATTTAGATTGAATTATGTAACAAGGCTGTCTCTTCCATCTTTCCAAAGATGCTTGTGCACTTTTTAATGTCAAGCCCAGGAAAATTTTTCTGTAGGAAGAGACTAACGTTCTTTGGAAAGGATTCATTTCCGTGGTTCTGCACTTAACCAGGCCACTATATGTACCAGTTTTTGACTGAGCCTGCATTTTCCGTTTTTTTTTTTTCCCCATGGCTCTGTACCTTCCAAGTATCCCTAAGAAGTCCACATACCCTCACTTCAAGAGATCCCTATTCACTCGTACATTTTCTTAATGATTATAGAGAAATGTGATTATAGAGACTGTCTCTAAGCGAGGTCTCAGCCAATCAAAATGTGTGCTATAGCTGCTCCAGTTTTCCAGTAAAATGAGCAGCACAATCTAAGAGAACCTAAAGAAGAGGCAACATTATGCATAGAATGTAGTGGCTTAAAGAAAAACAGGCTTTGAAATCTAATGACATCGGTTTGAATCCTGGTTTCTCCTTAGTAGGAACATAATTTTCTGACCTCTTTAGCCCCACTTTCTTCAATAATAAATCACAAAATTGTGGAAAAAATTAAATAAAATATTAGCACCTAATAATTTATAAATAAAAAATAATTGCAACAATAATTTCATTATGTTAATCAATGATAACATTATTTACTACTATTATTTAAATAGTGATAAATAATTGTGATTATTATTAACTAGGTAGATTTGACCTAACACAATGGCTTAATCATAAAAACATTATAAAATGTTTAGTCTCACAAGAATAGCATCCTAATTTTACCGGTAAGAGTGATATTCTGACCTTGTGATTTTCTCATTTCTGTGGGGTACCAAGGGCTGAAACCCAGCAGCAGTGACCTTTAAACATTACTAGGATCCACATTGACACTGAATCAATCCAACTCTTTGTGGGGTTTTTTTTTTTTTTCATTTATGGTTGGAGAAGCCATTATTTTCTTCTACATGTTCTCTCTCTTTCTCTCTCATTTTTAATATTTTTAGATTTTATACTCAATGTTCCAGCTGAATGAGTATTCTCCAGGTGTATATTTCCCTTTGAACTGCTGCAACATACTCACATTGACAGGGAAAACAAACTGAAAAAAGTGTCCAATTAGTATGCTTACTGAACTCTCAGCCTTTTCTTTTTAAATCTCAGTATTAATAATTAACACTAATAAAACATATGGCCATGTTGCCCTTTTTATTCTAATTTGGTCCTTTAAAACTAAATCACTCTGCTGAACCCTTATGACATTTAAGGACAGAATGAGCTCTCATCAAATCTTAAAGTGACTTTGGAGGTTAGTTAGTGGGTTTGTTGCCTCCAGACTCACAAAACATTTGCATATCTAAATTACAGCACACTTGTTAGATAATGCATTTCATTTACATTATTTGGTTAATAGATTATCATCATATTTCCTGTATTCTATTTTTGCTTACAGATTGTAGGTACTTCTTTCTTAGATTTTTTTCTAAAATTATGTGTAAAAAACTTGAAGTTGCTAAAATAGAACAATACTTGTAAGCATCTTTAAGATGATAAAGAAACTTTGGAACTTGGCTCTTAAAGTGTAGTTAACACTCAATCTCAGAGATTACTCCACTTGTGGAAAAACCATTTCATCTCAATATTCTTCTTTTAGAATAAAACATTATCTTTTGTTACCTTTTCTATTGCAGTATTTTTTTTTTGTAAGAAAAGCATTCTCTTCTTTATTAAAGCAAAGCAGAATAATATTCTTCTTGTCTCTTATTTAATGGAGTAATTATATGGTGACAAAGCTAGATTATTCATTTTGATTCAACAAATATGTATTGAAAATAAAATATGACCAAAGCTTTCTGAGGAGATTGAAGTAAATGAGAAAGAATTCCTGCTTCATGGTGGAATTCCTTATGTTGAGGAGATACAACCTTGATTTCAGTGAATTCACTATAACATGAAAAAGGCAAAGCTCATTAGAGTTCAGACTGTTTATGAAGTACAGAGAAGAGAAAGGAAAATTATGTAGATGAAACAGTTATATATGAACTTATTAAAATTTCACATTTTATATAAATAACATATTGGGCTGGAAGAAGGCCTTGACATATTATCTTTATACATCTTCTCTTTTTACCTACCCATCTTCTACAGTTTCAAAATAACTATTAAATTGACTTGAAAGCTTCATGTTGAGCTTAAGTCAAATTAATTTATTTTTTTAAAACTATTTTTTTTTTTGCTATAGCTTTCTTCTTTTTTTATGCTAAACAATCAGTTAAAAAACTCAAAAATTTATCATTGGTCAAATTGGCAACTAATAGTAAATCCAGCTCTAAACTACAGAACAGATTAATTTTATGTCTCTGTTCTCTCCTTATTTATAAATACTAGCAATTAATAAAACAGTTTGTGCTTTAAATAAGGCCTTCCAAACTTAATAAGAGCCTGTGAATAATCTCTTGAAGTTATTATTACTTTTCAGAAGACTAATTGTGTTACTCACACTAAATGATGACTAGATTAGAGTAGATCGGATTAGGTTAGATTTATTTTTTGGAAAAAAAAGTTTATTCCTTGTGTTTGCAAATCATTTTTGTAATTCTATCTCAAAATTAAAGTTAAGTTTATGCGTATTTGTCTTTATGTCATATCCCCTTTCTATTTGAAATATAGACTATAGGTTACCTTGTTTTTAAATCTTGTTTCTGATGTTTATTTAACTTATGTAGGTAGATCTTTTTGAGGAGACAATATTCATTTTGTATGCCTTCTGTTTACTATTTAGAAAGTATAACAATAAGCTTATTACAAAATGATAAAATACTTGAAACACATGGAAATTTAAGTGCTTTGTTAAACCCAGATTTTCTAAAATATGACACTTTCGAAAGAAATTGTTTTTTGATACTGCATGTTCATATGAAATCTGTGACAAATACTATAAAATGTTTGGTAATAAAAAAATAGTAGAACAGTGCCCTACTGTTTAAAAATCATCTACTCAGTCACTTCAATTGCAATACATATTTTCTATGACTTTATTTCTGCTCTGAAATGCTCAGCATATACATCGATGAGGTAATTAGGGGACCCACACATGTTTGAAAGCTGTATGTTTCTCAGGGGTTGCATTCCCATGAGCCATAGTGAGCTATACTGAATTATGCACATTGTTTCTATTCAGTGTGAGGCTGTATTTCACGAATCCAACATTTTTAGCAAAAGGTCATAGCAACCATAGATTAAATTTTGTACAATGAACAGAGAATTTAGACTATTATGAAAATTCATTAAATTCAATAATCATTTGTTGAGCATTTACTCTATGTAAATTCCAATGAGGGATCCAAAGGTGAATAGGACATGCTCTCTGCCTTTTAAGCATTTAAATACTGTGATGGAGAGTGAGATGTACAGAATTGCGTATTTAGAAGTAAAGGCAGGAGAAGCCCTATAGAGATAGAGGAGGATATGAGTTGGGAATATGAAAAAGTGTAGCCAACCCTTGAAAGATGAGTAAGTTGAGATTTGATAAGCAGAAATATGGAGAAGATTATAGAAAACAGTGACTGCTACCAAGAATATCAAGCAATGAGGGTGGGAAAACAGTGGTGCTATTTGCCAACCTAGGAAAAATGGAAGAGTAGCGTGTTTCCAGGAGAATGTATCTGATTAAGACAAATGGGATTTGAAATAGTCAGGTACTATCCAGCGGGTTATTGGAAATGTACATCTGAAACTTTAGAGTATAAATACGTAGCAGAAATACAGCTTCAGGAGTCATTAGCACCCTGGTGATTATGAAATCTTGGGAGATGAGACCATCACGTCAGCATATGATACCAGAGAAGAGATGATACCCAACACAGAATCTAAAAAACTACTGAAATATAACAGAATAATGGAGAAGTAAGTTTCAGTGCAGGTGACTGAGAAATATGTTATTTAAAAAATAAATAAATAAAAAGAAAAGGAAAACCCAACAAAATGTGGTAGGTGGAGGAGAAAGATATTTATTTATTTATTATTTATTCACTTATTATCTATTTTTGAAGAGGTCATGGGGAATTGTTTGTTGGATATAGTAGGCTGAAGAGAAATTTAGAATTGGAGAAGTAGTAGTGTCAAATGTCCAGTGATTCAGAGATAAAGATAAAGAAGTAGACACATGATCATACAGACTTGGATTAATGAAGAGAACTAAGATTCTCAGCTGACAGTTACATTATTTTTCACAGCCCCTCTTTCTCACTCTACTGTATGCTGTATGAGGACAGAACTTTTGACTTATTTGACATTTCATGACACATTGGAATAATTCCTACATGTAGATGTCCAAAAAATTTGCTAATTTAGTTACATGAACCAGGAGCCCAATGTTACTGATATTCAGTAGAAGTGAGGCAATTGAGAAAGCTGAAGATCAGGAAATGTGTAAGAACATACTTGAGAATTTCTTTCTCAGGTCAACAAGTCCATTATAATGTCATTACAAGAGGCAGGGGCATGGTTGCATCCCTTGACATCTCTCTTAATAAATTTCTAATCATCTTATGATCCCATTGTTCAGAGATTTTTTTGTTTATACAGAATTTTTTGAAGGTACTACAGAATCTAAAATTTCTGTAAAATAGCTATTGCTATCTTTCTTTGAGTTATATAATTACTCTTTTAAATGAGTTTTGGCCTTGCATATGACTTTTGTGTTTTATTTTATACTAGGCCAGCATTTATCCATCTCACTGCCTTGAAATTAAAATAGTATCTAATTGTAATTTTGGTGAGATCCAATAATTGATAATATCATCCTGGTCATCATCCAAAAAAATTTAATTTGTGATTAAATTGTTAATAATACTATGCAAATAGAAATGCCTCAAAACAGAAAATAATGAAAAAAGAATTTGCATGAAAAATAAATTCAAATAGTATAATAAAAAGACTGTTAAATTTCAGTCTATTTTACATGTAAATATCATGAAAATGCAATGTTAAAGATGCTTACCACAGCTAGTACACCATGCGAGGTAAGAAATGCCTCCAAAAATACTATGTGCAAAGACTTACTAATAATGATATGCCAGGCAGATGTCACTTTTGATTTTGTTTTTATCTAAGGAAGGACAACCCTCAATGTCACATAATTTTTTTCTTTCTCTGTGTCCATTGTTGCTTAGTAGGGACTATATTGATAAAACTTGTCTTCCAGCCCGAGATAATCTAATTGCTACATAACAATTTCCAAATAAAAATGTACCTCCTTTTTAATCATGCAGATATTTATTTGGTCCAACAAAAATCTCTAGAACTGTCTATTTTCTGGTCTGACATATTTATTCCCCATGTCTTGGAATATTGAACAGAATGTGTGGAAATATAGTACGAGCCAAGAGAACGCTACCTATCTATTATCAAGGGGCCTCTAGATCCCAAAATTACAATTTTTTTTAGTGCACAGAATTGTACAGAGCCAAGCCCAATTCTCAACAATATTATTAGATCCTGTGATGTCAAACTGGAATATTATTAGTATATTACATTTTAAACAAGAGAATATTCCTTCCATTCAAGAAATAGGAAAGTCCCTGCTTCCTTCCAAAGTCAATAACACTCTTTATCTCTAAGGGCACCCAAAGAAAATCAGGGTACCTCTTAAAAGACTGCCTGGAGAGCATGGAATCAGAAGAAGGACTTCTTTAGCCAGAGCCCGTGAGGCTGGATGAAGTCTGCCGAAACACATGCACCATTGATCGAGATCTTCTGAAAAAACAGATGATTTGGCTCCCCAGATTCAGGGCCTCTTTCAGTCCTGGGCACCAATTGCAATCCTATGTCTTTAACTTGTGGTTGTTGTGTGGTTGTTTTTCTTTAAGGTTATCCTGTAAGGATTTTGCATATACTTTTTTAAAATATGAGATGATTTTCTCAGTATCAGCTTTAGGTATGCTTATGTAGCTCAACTTGATTTCCCTCCCTGCTTCTCGTTCATTTTAAAAGTTGTCTTTGCATTATCTAAACATTCAACCAACTATCCATAATTTAACCAGGCAGAGTTACTCTTGAGTACCTGATACCTGACACTCAAAACTGTGTGTCAAAAACATCTCCCAGACTGATGGGTAATTTTAAAAATTATTATTGATATAATCCACATTTTGCCAATAATTCTCACCTAAAATAAACTTAGTATTCAATTACAGAAATACTTGAAGGAATTGAGTTTAGGGCCCAATTCTTATTTTTTCCCTTCACTTTGATGGAGGCTACATTAACCACACATCATCTTTGAAAAGGTGATTGGAAGCAACGGTGTTCACACAGAACCATATTTTATCAGAGTTTTCCCCCTTAAGCTTGCTGCCCTTTATTCAGTGTGATCAATTGTATTCAGCCTTCACCACTTTGAGAATTCAATTTTGAGAGGCACTTCTAGTTTCCTGGACAACATTGGTTCATCTCTTTCTCCCAGAATAATGAAGATCTAAAATCTAATTCTTGCTTATTTCAGCCCCAAACAGTTTTTATCCTCTTTTGTGAAATCCAACCCACATGCTTTTTCTTTTAAAGCCCATGTCTAAGTATTATCTCTGTCCCCAGGATCAAGTAGCTATTAAATTAGTTCTATCAATTGTCCATGGGTTTAGAGGTCTCCATGTGTGTTTTTCTTAAGTAACCACATTTTATTACATAGCACAAAGTACAAGACGTCTGACTTGATTACTTAGCCTTTGGCATTTTTTTTTTAAGTTTTTGAAAATAGTGGAGAAAATATATTACTCTTCTTTACTCTAATGAAAAGTTCCGAGTTACACTGAGAGTCATTTAATTTCTGAAGGAGGACTAGAGGACTGTCCCACAGATTACCTCTGAGGTTTCATATTTTTTCTTTATTTTATCCATTCTAATAAACTTACTCCTTTACCTCTCCCAACTTCATCCCATGCACATTTTCTCCCTTATAATACCTTATCTATGACATTTTGAAGATCAAACAATTCATTTTCTCCACCAAAAGTCATTATATTTGAATCATCTCAGACAATGAAGTTTCTGTATTTCTTTTGGGATACTTTTTAGGAGCACCTGTTCTATAAATTTTCAGTTTTAAAGTGTCCTTTCTAAATCTAACTTAATTCTGCAATGGTATAGTATATAATATAATATGCATATTTTTAAAGAATTAATGCCAGAAGTTTGAGTCCTAGGTCAAGCTACATCATATTTTCAGGAAGAGAACCTGGAACAATTCGTATAATATCTCACTCACTTATAAAATAATTATAGTAATTACAGCTCTATCTTCTTTTAAGGATTATTATGCAGTTATACATGAATATATGTTTTTAAATAGTTAGCATTTAATAAAATTATATCAAATTGCTATTATGTTATGTTAACTAATTTACAGAAACTAAAAATTCTCTGGTTTTACAGTTTTTTTAATCTTTTTTTAACATTAAATCAGACACAATGTTCATAATATTTATTAAATAAATTATTATTTTCTTGCCTATGAAAATGTTTACTGGCTTCATTTATTATTTGTTATAAAGGTAAATTGTTTTTGGCCCTTTTTAAATTTCCTATTGGTTTCTAAGGCTAAGAACACATGGTGCTCTATCTCCTGTAAACAAAGCCAATATTAATAACAAATATTGTTATGTGAAAACCATAGACAAAGAAAACATATTAATAGTTTCACATTTGTTGTCTGCAGCTAAATGGCTTCTGTCTTCAAGAGTCCTGTTTATATTTTTCTAAATTTGTTAAGGAATAGCAAATGACAGAAACCAGTAACTCACAGAGATATTCATCAAATAATTATTAAAGATCATTTGGTGCCCAGTGGCAGAGCAATTCGTAAAAGGCTAAGATTACAGACAACTCTCAAATATTCATGGCAGCAAGGAAGGCCTCATAAAGATGATCGCCAATCACAGAGTGTAGACAGAATCTGCCAGATCGGCAACAATTCATAGCACATTTCCTATTAAACTGCTCATTTAGCCAAATATATTCATTAATGTAGAAATTAACTTTATAAAAATTAGTTACAAGTATACAGTACATTAGTTAGACATTTATATAATTTATGAAATGATCCCCCTGATTACTCTGTCTTCCTTCTGGCTCTACACGCAGCCACTAATTACTGCTTACTGCATTCCCTGTGTCATGCTCCCCATTCCCATGACCACTTGTCAACTACTAATTTGTACTTCTTTAACCCTTCATTGCTTTCCCAGCCCCCCAACCCCCCTCCCATCTGGCCATCACCAGGTTGACATCTATATTTGTCAGTCTGTTTTCGATTAGTTTGTTCTTTTTGTTCCTTAGATATCACATACAAGTGAAATTATATGATATTTATCTTTCTCTGACTTATTTCGCTCAGCATAATAACCTCTAGGTCTAGCCATGTCATTGCAAATGGTAGAATTTCATCTTTTTAATGGTTGAGTAATATTCCATTGTATATATGAACTATAACTTCTTTAACCAATCATCTGTTGATGGGCATTTAGGTTGCTTCCATATCTTGGCTATTGTTAATAGTACTGCCATGAACATAGGGGTGCATAGATCTTTACGAATTATTGTTTTATGTTTTTTTGGATAAATACCCAGGAGTGCAATTGCTGGGTCAAAAGGTAGTTCTCTTTTTAATTTTTTGAGGAACCTCCAGACTGTTTTCCTTAATGGCTGTACCAATTTGCAATCCCATTAACAATGTATGACGGTTCCCTTTTCTCCACATCTTCTCCAACACTTCTTGTTCTTTCATTTATTGATAATAGTCATTCTGACAGGTATGAGGTGATATCTCATTGTGATTTTGCATTTCTCTCATGATTAGTGACCTTGAGCATCTTTTCATATATCCGTTGCCATCTGTATTTCCTCTTTGGAGAAATATCTATTCAGGTCTTCTGCCCGTACTTTAATTGGATTGTTTGTGTTTTTGTCATTGAATTGTATGAGTTCTTTTAGAAATCAACTTTTATGGGGTATTTGAGATAATTTTCAGAACACAGAGCAAAATATGCCAATTACAATGCAGTTTGAATTTAAGAGCTGATAGGATTTAAAAAGGACCAACTCATCATGAAATAAATGTCTCTAATGTCAGAGACGAATGAATTATAGACTCATCCCTCTTACACATAAACACACAGAGAGAAAGACCAAAAAAGAGCAACATAATGTAAAGAGGATAATCTTTCAGAAAGCTTACAAGAATGATGAAATAGTATCCACATTAAGTATCTAAAAATAAATGATATAAAGGTAAAGGAAAATTAAAATAATAAACATTCTTTTATGGTACATTAGTGCTAATCAGAGGATTCCACATATCAATTTGCTTTATAGGCAAACTCTGAGTAAGGTAATATTGTCTTTATGTAGATGATGTAACTGATAAGAAGATATGTAAAATTGTGCTCAATATCTGATAACACTAGGTGTTCAATACATAATAGCTCTTATTATTTGTTATTCTTGTTTTGTTATTAACTCTAAAGAGCTGTATTTGCATGACTGAATTCAAAGCTTATGAAAATCTATTGTAGTCATTATAATTATTTCTATTTTTAAAAAGTCTTTAAGTAGGAAGAAATTAGTTTTTATTATATATTTAATAAAAGCACTCATTTATTATGTGGTTTTGAGCAAATCACTGATCTTCTTGTTGTCTCATTGTCTAAGGCAAGCAATAATCCATTCTCTACCTACTTTCAAGGGAGATTACTCTTTATATTTGTTGTTATAAAACAATTTGTTTTTTCTTATTTTGTGTAAAGCCATATTTTATTTCATTATCAAGAACCACTCTAAATTGTGCTTTGACAAAAGGTTGCTACCTGGGATCACAGGGGAAATAGTCAAGTGTTTATATCACAAAAGTCTGGAAGAGGGTAATAGATGTTTTTCCCTTTAGGATAATGAATAATAGACTCAATATTAAGAGTTGGTTATCCATTATTTAGCTTAAAGTTGCACAATCTATCGACATCTTGTGAAGACTTACTGTACAGTATACCTATACGAAGGTAAGAATTAATACCAGATGTATTATTCACTGGTTAAACTTGATGATTATGTCCCTTATGTCTCTATATCATTGATTGTTTATTCTACATACACACACACACGCGCACACACACTCACACACATATTTTCATGACACTCTTCTGCCAAGGTGGAGAAAGTGCTTCACTTAATGGGATAACTCATATGTACAGAAAAATACAGCATTAGAAACCTGCTTCTGGAGTTGGTTCCATGACTTCCAAAGATTGTGGAAACAAAGCAATTAACTTTTTAATTGTGCAAACCATTCAGTAAAGCAAGCTCTAAAAAGATGTTTAAACAGTTTATTTAATACTTTTAATATTGTCTCAGTAATGTTGGAAATTTCAAAACAAGCAAAAAAATAAGCACAGTGTGCAAACTTAGTGACTCCCCCCCTCCCCCAATTTTCTTCTCCATAGGATAAATACAAGAAAAATACTTCCATTCTCTTATCACTACTTCGGAACTACTAGACTGTGTTAAATAACATGTTTTTTATAATATAAGATCAAATTAGCTATTTTGAGACTTGGGCACACATATTTTTAACTGCAGTGCAAACCCCCTGCCTCTCTAGAAAATAGTTATTTTAATTATGCCTCTCAGTTGATCTGAATTATTAAACTTGCTCAAACTTGCTTAAGAGTAAGGAGCTTCCTTACATACAATAACAAATTTAGATAATTGGAAAAGAATTTTGAAATTGCTGACATAAACAAGTTAAAGAGCATATAGATCATTTGCACAGAAGTATGTCCAACTCGTTTATTCTCAAATATTATATCTTATTAAATTTTTAGTAGCTGGGAGAAGACATGCCTTCCAAAGGTAGAGTGATGAATTAATTGGTACTAGCATTTAAAATATTATAATTTGTTTTGAATATGAAAATAATAATATTTCTTTTTATTGAATGTGGAATCACTTCATTTATTTAGAAACATACGTGCAGAAAAGGTGATGCATATTTCATTATGGGATTAAGTAAAAATATCTGTTTTCATGGAGAATCTGGCATAGTTAGTTTGCTAACAATTGGCCTCGTCGTTAAGCAACTTAAAATCCCTCTCTGCCCCTGCTGCTCATTTGTAGTTATCATATATATTTAAGCATCAGTGCTAAGACCTTCTTTTCCTTCCTTGAGAAGAAGGCATGGCTTTCTGAAGTGATTAAGGCAGTTCTCTTGCCACAATAGGGACGAAAAGAACAGAAGATATAATATAGCTACATGGAGAGATGCTTGCCTCTGAGCTCTTTTCATTTTAGCAGCTTGAGAAATATTGCTACATGTTATTGCTCAGACACACATCCTTTCTAAATGAAGGTTACTGCCATCGATTCCAAAGAGTAAAAGAATCCATTATAATTTTTTTTTGCACTTCATTTAGCTAGTCTCCTTATTGATTGGACTTCATCAACTAGCCACCTGTACCTGATGTGCCTTCCTAAACAACTTTGAGGACAAATGTTTTACCGGATGGCTCAACATGTGGAGAATTTGAATTTCCAGTAATTGTATATTTTGGGTACTCATTTGGAAATGTATGAGCAAACTGTAAGAAGATTCAGCATTTCTTACCTGGGAAATGCATTCACGAGCATA
>NW_024352786.1:14172053-14513128 GCF_902729225.1 Pteropus medius | reverse complement strand
TTTGGCCCGAGTCTATATTCTAAGTCTGTTCCACAATAAAGATGGTGACTATATAAGGTACATGGGAAGGTCACTGCTATCTAGAAAATAAAGATGTTTAATAATGTGACTCATCAAAGTCCTTTACAACTCTAAAATTTAGAGTCAATTTTTGATGTAGGTGCATCCAACAGGTCTTCCAATGAGCACACGACTCTTACAAAGAGTGAGGTAACCAAAACTATAATAATACCCAACCTATTTTTAATGTAAGTGTCCTCTACAGCACAAACAAATTATCTCTAAAACTTAGTTACACTTCATAGATCTTATTTTGCTCATAAAATTACTGGCCTCACCCACATCATCCCACACCCCAAGCTTTATACCACCTAAAATGACATATAATTACTTAGGCACAATCAGGCCTGGCCCATCTCAATCATGCCCCACCCTACTCCACCCCACAGACATGGCCTCACTTGACAACATAAACTCACATTCATTTCCAAATGAATTAATTCTAAAATGTATTTCTCACCATCTTGTTTGCCATTATGTTTATTTCTTTCTAGTATAGACAGTTTCATTCTTACAAATATTTCTTGAACACTTGCTACATGAGAAATACTCCGTGTTACTAAAAGAAGTGAGGACATGATAGATATCTTACCGACCTCTCAAAAGATGACATGATTGAGAAAATAAGACATACAGAAAGACAGTCCCTAAGGAATATGATGCTGGGAACAGATTTGATTCATAATAAAAAAATCATAATAAATTTGCTGTTAAATGGCCAAGTATACAGTATAGACAAAAATAAAAATTTAAAAATAAAAGATGGCAGGTGTAGAGAGAGATTATGGGAATGCCATGAGCATCCAGGACATCTAAATTGAATAGATTTTGGATAGATGAAGGGTTGAATCAAAGGTATTCAAAGAAAGAGTAAGGATGTAGCATAAATAGCGATTAGGAAATACTGTGACATATTTGAAGACGAGAGGGAAGATTGGTTTGGAAAGAGTATTATTGGGGAGATGCGTTTGGATAGATGTGTTAGAATTAAATCATAGACCCCCTGATTGCCCTATCGAGAGGGTTAACTTTGAATGTGATGAGGGATTGCCTGCAGTTCCGGAATAGCCAACTACCTTAATGGAATTTTAGGCAGTTCTAGTGACATGCCAAAAAAAAATAAATAATTGAGATTGGGCAAAAGCCAAGTATTTATGTTGTTGAATGCATTAGATGAAGAAAGAATGATGATGGTAATGACAGCAGGGGAGTGAGTGAAAGGCAATAAGTATGGACAAGATATGCCAAGACTGCTATGTCATAAGAGGTAACAATCTCCAACTTCTTTTTTTTTAAGCTTAGTTCAGATTCCATTGTATCCAGTTTATACTTAAGGGCAGACATTTTATTAGTTTCTATTGTTATAGCTCTCAACTTTGCTTTGAAAAAATTACCCAAATAGATTGAGTTACTTTCCTTCTTAAGAAAAAGCACAACCTGAAATTTGCTGGAACATGTTGCTTCTAGCATTCAACTGAATTTACTTTCTATCTTTGAGGAAGAGCAAGGCCTGTTCAGTCACTAGCAAATCACTAATGGCAAAGAGTATTTGTGGGGGTGGGAGGTGGAGACTTGTGGCTCATTCCCTTGTCACCTAGCCCAAGCTCCTCTAGAACTGCATTATAGAACAAAGGTACCTGATGCTTTCTTATTTCTCATGTGAAATCCTAAGTGTAGGTGTCAGTAGAGGAAATCTGATCATTGCAATTTCAGTCTTTCTCTCTCTCTCTCTCCCCCTCCCTACCTCTCTTCCCTCCCTCCCTCTCTCTCTCTCTCTCTCTCTCTCTTTCTTCCTTCCTTCCTCCTCCCAGCCCCCATCCTCCCACCGTTTTCTCTCTCTCTCTCTTCTTTTCTTTCATGTGAGTTTCTCTCTTCGCTTACTAGATATAATGTATAATGCTTTGGGTGATCTGGGGAGGAATACAAAATAGAAATTCTCCACAAAGATTTAACACTTCCTCCTAAATGTAAAAGTCTATTTTTTTTTTTTAATTCAAGCGTGTGCTATTTCTAAACCAAAATTAGGTACTCAATGAACAAAATTGGCTAATAAAGACTTTTACTCCATAAGCCTCCCTTCTTTCCTTTTTTTCTTTTTAATAATGATAAGAAAAAATGGAAGCCATCATGGGACTTGACTAACTAGGAGCTACCAGTTGTGTTTTGGCTAAGTTAAAAGACTAATCTTTCCCTCAAGCTAATTTCTGATAATTAACCAAAATATCCAGGAGTGCCAAGACAAATTAAGCAGATAGGGTAATATTTTATACCCTCCTTTGAAAAGCATCATGCTGCTCAGTAGTCTGTATAGTCCAGTCACATATAACATAAGTAATCATCCAAAAAATACTGGAGTATCACTCTTTCTTAATGATATCATAAGGGAGCTATTTTGAAGGAGATAGAGCTGGGGATGGGGGCAGGGGGGTGAGGGAGGGGAAGTGAACTGAGAAGAATTAGTAGCAATAAAAAAGAAAAAGACCCTTTACTAAGTTGGCTTATCTTTCTCCCTCTCTGTAGCCTCAGTTAAGAATGTAGGTTACATCCCTTTGAGAAGAGTCATCAGGGCCAGGAGGCCATTTCATGGGCCTGTGACCGACTGGAGCTGTCAGCCAGCCAGAGTGCCAGAAGAGAGATTTCAGGCAGCAGATCAGCCTCAGAGAAGTAGAGAGACACAAGCAGTACTTTACAAATCTATTCTCCGTTTCCCTTTCACTTTCTCTGTGTCTGTGTGTGTGTGCGTGTGTGTGTATTCTACCAGGAACTAGAGAAGGTCTCTATTTCATTGAACACTGATCATCTCAAACCACTCATAAGTTGGCTCATAAAACAGTCATGAAAAAGATTCTCCGAGAGGACATTTCACTTGGGAATGTTCTAAAAATAAGTAATATCCTATCCCCCAAATCATCTAAATCTCTTTTCCCCATAATTACTACCATAAATGCAGGCCCTTGCTTAGCACAGGTAAAATCGTTATACAAGAATACTCTTAGACTCATACAAAAAACTCTGCCATTCTCTGTGTGCGCGTGTGTGTGCACGCATTTTTTAAATATATCCTAGGAAGACTACTAAATGTTCAAATGATCCACAGGCAGACATTCCCCAGATAATGATAATATTTTTTACCTGTGCCATTTGTCTTATGTTTTTAAGGCACTTCTATTTACAAAGCAAGATGAGGTTAGTTTCCTCAATTTTACTTGTTGCATTTATTTATTTGTTTATTCATTTATTTTTAGCTCTTGAATACCTTTCATATTCTGATAGCAGCTGAGAATTAATCTACTTATCATGTTACGGTAATAACCTTTGACCCGAAAGTGCAGTTATTTTAGAATTTATCAATGCCTATTGTCTGTGAATGTTAGAGCTGACCCCCTCCCACATTCTTTTCAGAATATTTAAATGAGATAGGAACAGCAATGTTCCTGGGACAGTCCTTGGTCTCTGGCCACAGGCCTCCTGCAGTGTTTCCATTATATCTTTCAATCCCTTTCAGCCCTGATAAATCCGCATCTCCTCAGGTGAGCGTTTGTCTTACTTTGAAAGAATTTACAGTCCTCATAATTTGGTTATTCATAAATGCCTTTCTCTTCACAATTGGGATTTCCTTGGTTAAGACATGCAAATCACAATATCAATGGGCTTTAATATCTAAAGTTTCCAAAAATTAAGCTCTCAAATCAAAGATTGATTTACAGCATTTCCACAAGGTTTCATGTATATTTTCAATAATATGATTAAAGAAATGCCAGTAAATATAGCTGTACAAGAAAACGTGGTTGCCATTGACAAGGTCTTATTGCCTATTTCTAATTTAATTCTTGTCAGGAATTAGAATAAAAGTCATTGTTAAATAAGACTAAACAATTATAAATATAGATTTTCAAGGTCAATAAGTAAAACTTGTTTTACTTCATTAAAAACAATCAGTAGCTTACCTGAAAACTGTGTAATTACTAAACTAAACATTCACCAAATTTAGATTCATAAATAATAAATAGCAAGTTATTTAAATCTGTGCTGTATTTATTGTAAATAGTCATTTTAATGAAAATGTATAGTTATTTTACTTATCTGGATAAATTTTAATTTTAAAGACCTCAATCTGCATTAAAAACACAGTACTGATGAATATGCAGGAATTTGTAATATCTTTCTTTAAAAACCTTTTGTGTACAACAGATATGAACAAATCTTAATAATATTTAGGGCAATTTTCTTATTTGCAAGAGTTAGAACTAGCATCTAGGTGGTTCTTTAGCACTAAGATTTTTCTGTGTCACCTTTGTATTTGTCCTAAATCTTCTCAGCCCCTCTCCCACTTTTTGTTTTGTTTTCTGTTTTCTCATCTGGTTTCCCAGATAATTTGTCCCATTATAGCTATGGAGGCAAGGCAGGACCTGTCTCATCTATCCATGGAAGACTTTCTTCTAGAGACAAGATAAGATTTTTCTTCTTCCTCTTTTCTCCTTGCTTCCCAAGGAGAAATATGACTTATATTTCAGCTAAGTTTAGAATATGGTGGTATATTAAGAAATATCACCATGTGCAAATCTTTAAGCACTATGTTGTTCTCAGAAATTATCTGAATTCTGCTTCAAGATTCCCATTGCTCATTCTGTCTTTTCTTCACTGCAGTGAGAGGCATGGAGGTTTCATGCAGGTCTGTGGCTCTTTTTCCTGCAACCTCAATCTTGGGCTTCCCTGCCTTTCCCTTCAGTGTTTCTGGCAGGTCATCCAATCAGGTGTTTTTAATGTGTTAAGAACTCAAGCAATTTCTTTTCCCTCTCAAAGCCCATGTTGGTCATTTTGAAATGAATGTCATTTGGTACTTAAATAACGTGGCACAAACTATTGTATATACATTGATGCATATTCTCTATCTTCATATAAACCTAAAACATTCTAGATGATTATTTTTCTTTCGTACTCTGACTTTGCTGCTAGGCCATCTTTATAAGTATTATATGTAAGGTCCAATTTATAGTAGGGACATTCTTTTCAAAATTTGAGTTCATAGGGTCCTGTCTTCCTTGTGCTATGCATCCTTCCTTTTAAATTAATTAGGACCTGTTAGTATCCAAGAGAATGATTTTCGATTCTGGCTCTACCCCAAAAATGTTGTATGACCTTGGGCAATAGACTTTACCTTTCTAAGCCTTAATTTTTCATCTATAAAATAAAATAATTATATGTCACTAATTATTTTCCAAATACTTTTTCTACATTGATGTTTCATGATAAGAATTATTTTAAGTCAAACAATAGAATCTTAGCATTGTGTTTGATAATCTGTACAGCTCAGCTGTCAGAAGAATGTATACATGCTTTTCTTTTGACAGTATTTTTATAATGAGAAGTGCTGGGATTTAGTGGGAAAGCATGATTTGGTTCAAATTTACCTATGCTCAAACCTTTATTTGGCTATGTGATCTCAGGCAAATTATTTAAACTTTTTGAACTTTGATTTCATCATTTGCAAAAAATATTAGAATATTAATTAATATTTTCAAAGTCGTGAGGATTAAAAGCACCTATCACATTATCTGGTGATACTTGGCATTCAATAAATGTCATGTACTTTTTTTGTTTTAGCAATATCTGTAATAAAATACATTAATAACTAATTAATATACTACCTGTGAATAATTATAAAAAATTTAAGATACTTTCCACTTTTTGGTAAATAAGAAAGACTAGTTTTCACTGAAATTAAATAAAAGGATGATAATGAAGTCAGTCATAAATATGACAATAGAAATGAATTATCACCGGATATCGATGCAAGTAAATAATTTTATTATTAAACAAAACCACGAAACAAACTATGTCTAATACTCTTCAAGTTAATAACAATATTCATGGATAAAGAAAGATTTGTGAGTCCAAATAGATTGAATGGATGATCCCTTAAAATGTATTTGGCACGACCTGAAAATGAAGCTGACCCTTCGACTGATAATTTATTTAATCCTTTTTCCCCTAAAAATGTTAATGTGAATATAGGTAATGAGATAATCAATGTTACAAACTTTAATTCTGGTTGACTGTCTCCATCATAGCAACAGAATTTTGACTTTTGCAATACAATCTGCTAATAGAAAATATATTCTCTTCCAAATCACACCAGAAACTTTTGTCACTCTCAAACATCACTCTTCTTGCATGCACGATATGGTAGGCAATATACGTGATCTGGAATTACTGACTTTATTTTATTTTCATTGCCTAATATTGTTACTTCTTTTTCACTTAGATATATTTTGATGTCCAGTGAGACTAAAAGGCCCTTGAAGTTGGGTACTATTGTGTGTCTGTCCCAATGTCTGGTCACAAGCATGCATAAAATGAATTTCTTCAGTACTTGTTGGATCCGATTTTTCAATCGTGAATGTGCATTCCACAGACAGCTTTATCTGTCACAGTCTAGCAATCTTTTATTCACAACTCTGTGTCTGATGGTGTTTATTTTCTTGTACATCAATATGGCATCATGGAACATTGCTATAAAAAAGAGTTGTTTCCACAGTGCTGGTAACAGTCTGAACAACAGAACCTCTATTTCCTTTCCCTTTGTCATATTATTAGACCAACAGTATTAATAGTTCTGGGGAATAAGGAGCCTTCTGATTTTTTTGTCCCCTTATATATAAGCTAAAGATGCTTCTTGCTTTAAGATAAGATAGGATGTCAATATTCATTTTACATCTAATGAGTCTTACATAAAATAGCATTAGGTATAAAAATATTCAACATGACTAACTACACTAGAGCTTTTTGCTAACAAAAAACAATTTTTTCTAAGTGTCAGACTAATAATTCAAAGTCATAAAAATCTGAAACTCACAAGATCATTATTAAAACCGAGATATTACAGCTAATCCAGATTTCTTTTGCTGTTTTTCTGAGAAGAGCATATTCAGCTACTAGGAACAGCACGAGATTTCCTTCCATGCTTAACAGAATTTAGCCTAGGCAACTGATAGTGACAGACATATAATGAAGCCAAAGATGAACATTAAAAGTTATTCTTAACTTTAATATTAGTATTGTTTTTTTTTTCTCCCATGGATTCTGTAGAAAACACAAGGCCTGTAAAGAAAAAAAAATGAGTGGGATATTATACTCACTCAGATACAAATGATTTATTCATTGAGTGAGAAAAATATCTAATAATTATGAATAAAACTACTTATTTTTTATTCTTTAAAATTTTCAACAATTCTTAAATTTAAAAATAAAATTGATTTTGGTTAATTTTGTATAGGATAGACATAAGTTCCATCAGAATATGCATTTCTCTGTGATTTTGTTTATAATTGTGAAAAGAACAAATGAACTCTCCCCCATACCTCATTTTCTTATTTGTAGATTATTATTAATATTATTGTCAACTACCATGATCAATAATTTACTTGTGAAGCATTTTAAAACCACCAGAAAATGTTTTGTCATTTGAAGGCTTTATTAAGTTTATTGACAGTAGATTATTGTCGGGAAAAACATATTTCATTTTTGGATGCCTAGATTTCTGACAGATTTAGTTACAGGGGAAATGAATTTGATGGATAACAGAGGAGGCTTTGAGCTGCATGAAAAAATAGCACGATTTTTCATAATATTACTGTCTCACATTGAACTATTGGCTGTCTTGCTGTCCAAGGTTGAAGCAAATATTTTATTAGAAATCAAATCAGTTTTAGATAATAAAAACCCATATTCTATCACTGAATGAAGTACAAGCTCCTCAAAGATCCTCTTTTAAATTAATAAAATATATCAGTTTATGTATTATAATACACCATCCAAAAATAATAAAGGATTCAGTCTTCGCCCTTCTTCTTAACCTTGTTCCTTTATGTGAAGTCTACTGATGCCACTGTTGATCTGATATAGAAATGCTTTGTGTTCTATATCACTGAGGTTTTCTTTCTTTTTTAAAAATGTTTGTTTTTGTTTTAGCTTTTTTTTTTTTTTGGCCCTGCACAGAGATAGTCAGAATTTATATCTTTTACCCTTTAGAGTACCATTTGCCTTTATGGGCCAGATCTGTTCTATTTCTATTGGCACATGGATTCTATTATGAAGCAAAATATAGAGGCTATGGAGCAAAGGAGAGTGTGAAGAGGGAAGAGAAGGAATGTGGGATGCATCATTCTCTAGTTCTTTTCTCCATTTCATGTGCCTCTCTCTTTAGTTTGCACAAGCCTTTCTAGTAAACTTTCTCACCTACAGCTCCTCTCCCAGTTTCTGCTCACTTCTCTCCTTCATCCTACTTTTTTTTTTGGCAGGTCTACTTACGTTCTGGTTTTTTTCCTCAAGAGACCTTCCACTTCTTTCTGATGCATGTGAAAGAGAATCATGGTGCAGCTCTAGACTGACAGCAAGGTTTGGTTTGATCCTAAGAACAAAGCTATGGTCTCTACCCAGACTCCTAAATTGAGAATCTCTTTTCAAAATTCCTCCTTTTCAAATTAATTAACAAAACAATCAACTCTTTGCCTAATATGTATGAACTGTGACATTATATATAAAATGATATCAGGGATGTCAGAATTTGTTTTATTGATTTATTTTAGCTACTTTATTGACCTCGATCACATTTAAGAGTAACTTCTTCCACTCTTTTCCTTGTGTCATGTCTTCTACTGTCTTTCACATCATCAGGATAGAAAGAACACTTGAGTCTAGTTCTGATGGCATCTAGGACATTACTGCAGAGTTGAGGAAGAGTTTAGAAGTTTTCTCTATTATTCATTTTAGAGGTGGTTAAAGATTTGAAGGAAAATATTCCAGTGTTTTAAACATTAATCATTAACTGCAGTTGGGATCTGACAGATGTATGATATGTTCTTTCCGCAAAATTCAATTTACCATTTATAGGAAAACAATTCATTCAGATATCTCTTGCCTTTTGCTAGGATCAAAGGAGTAGCTGCAAGGGTCTCTTTTGTAGCTTTATTTTGGTTTCTGACTACTTCTACCTAAGTGGTCAAGTTGGAATTACACGGGCTAAATAATTTGGAAAAAAATATTGTCCAAGTTATTATTATTACACACACAAAAATCTGTATCTATATGTATCATGTATTTTCTATCTTTATCTTCATCTATCTAATCCATAATGTAGTTTTCAATGGAAAAGGAAAAATGTAACAGTTTTATTTTAAACTATATTTAATATGAACGAAAGGATTTCTGGTATTCATTGAACAGAGATGAAAATCAATCTCCAAAAATTTAAGAGAAAATGATTATTTGTTTCAAAGCCAATGCATGAGTTACCATCCATCTTTCAAATTAACTATGCTATTTGTTTAATAAAGAGCTAATTTAACTTAGGGAATGTTAAAAAAGCTGTCTGCTTTTTGTGATTGTCATCCAAATTTCTCACTGAATTTCCATTTTCCAAAATAAAAGGAAAGAAAACTTACCATGACTGATTTGTTAAAAAAATTTATAACCGAATATTTCATACTCAGAAAAATCGTATAGTCATACATTTGCACAATAATTATAGTTTTGTTTTGTTTTTATTTTTTACCAGATTTTATTGAGAGCAGTGTAGGAGACATTTTTTAATCCCTAATATGGTAACATATTTTTGTTTCTAAATGTATGTGGCCTAGTATAAATCAAGTGGCCACAATCAGTATGCATTTCTTATAGAATAGAAATGTAAGTGACATTGTGAAATATTTTAATTGCATGTTCAGAAATGCTAGTGGATATGCCAAAGTGAGAATAAGATCTTGAAACTAATTAATGTGGCTTCATTTATCAAGAGCACTAAAGCTGTTATAAATACTAATAATAGCATTGCAACAGTATATTTCCGTTTGTCTATTGATAGTGCTGTTATAGTGCCCCACACCACTGAATCGAAGAAAGGCTTTGTGTGGGTTTAACAAAAATCATACCTCATTGCTCTGTAGTAAATTCATGAGACTGCTTATATTAAGGCTTCTTACACTAGTAATGATCTTACTCTAGTATCTATAGTACTGAGAATGATAAACTTGAAAAAAATTGTGTTCATTGTTTATAGAGCTGGAGAATTAAAAGAATCAGTTAAACAAACTCAAAGTTCAAATACATTAATTAATAAAAATATGTAAAATACCAAAAAAACCCTCATGATTGTTCTTTGAGGGAGGTAAAGATGAGCTAAGAGGAATTAATGTGCAAAGGTTAATTTTAATATAAAGTCTTTTGTTATAATTTGAGACTAAATGAAAACAGAAAAGTCTTCAAAAAGTATACTAAAATGAAGGCTAGTCTTCATTTTTCACCTTTAAGCATATGGGAATCTTTCCCAGTAGATTGCTTGCCACTATTTTTGTGAGAACATATATAAAGAGCACTGGATTAGAAATTTTAGATTTGGCCTTGAAGCTTCCATTCCTTGTTAATTTTTTTTAATCCAATTTTATTTCTCAGGTATTCAGTTTCTTCATGCATAAATATAAGGGAGTTAGACTCACTAAATTATAGGTCTTTCAACTAGCTCTAAAAGGCTGTGATTCTGTGATCATTAACAGAAGATGATTGATGTCTCAAAGGAAAAATAAAGTGAGAGCAAGACTTAATGGTTAGAATTATATCCAGGAGAAAATCACCTGTCAATACGTAAGTCCAAAAATTATTTGTGGGTCCTTAAGAGTCACCTACAAAGGCAACCAGTTTACTACTTTCTATGACAATGAAATTTCCAGATCAACTATGAAGAGATCTCTACAGGCAATAAAGTGATTTAAGTAGAATATGGCAAAGGCATGTTAAATCAGAGTAGAATGCTAATAGTAGACAGAGAAAGAAAGTCAGCCATGGTGAATGTAAACCTGTGTGATGAGAAGTCCCCCTGAAACTTGAAATATGCTCGTCATCTGTGGCAAGAGACTAGATTAGTAGCACTATTAAAGGAAGGCAAGGACACATTCGTGCATTGTTCTATATGTCTTCTTGCTTGCAAGCTTCATTTGCCTTTGTTTTGAGCCCCAAGTTCGGCTAATTATTTATTGAACTTTATTTTTGGATTCTTTTCCAGGAAGCATTATACATCATCATCTTCATGATCTCAAAAAATATTCTATACTGGGTTGGTTACAGAACAGGCCCTGAACTTTTATTTTAATTTGTGGTAAAAATGAAAAGAACATGGCATAGAAAAAAAGAGTGTCCTGTGTTTTAATGGTGACTATGCATCCAAGTTACTAGTTTTGTGACCTAGGACAATTTATCTAGTCTATCTGACATTCAGAAATACCATTTGAAAAATTAGTAAAACCCTTCATCTCCTGAACTGTTAGGGTGAGAAAAAAAAATGTATAGGAAACATGTATCATGGCACCTAGTACAGACTTGCATTAATTTTTAGTTGATTTTCCTATAATTTACTCATTTTCATATTGGAATAATTCTCAATTCCTGGAATTTGTAAACCCGTTATTTAATATCGGTTTTGCTACAGGAGAGTGATCTTGCACAAACCATTGTCTTTTTGGCCTCCAGTGTTTTTATCTGTAAAAGGAAAATTTGAGCTATATAATGTTAAATACTCCATGACTTTTTATGTAATTTTATTTCTTCTGGTCTATTCAGTTTTAAAAGAACAACAACAAAATAGATTACTACAATTTCCTGAATATGCAACAAACTATAATGGTTTTCTATGCAACATGTTAAAATTCAAAAATATACAAATTATTGTGGTCTTCTTAAAGCAAAGCCTAGTCATATATAAGAATCACCTCAAAAAAATTATAATTTTCACCCAGAATAGTTAAGACATGAGATGCGTATTTTTAATGTTTCTTAACTAAAAGAAACATTTAATCCACATATTGAGTTCTTCTTTAAAAGTTGAAAATTTTCTTCTACTTTTAATAATTTCTAGAGTTGGAGACATCTAAATTTTAGTTATTTTTTTGACCTGCAGTTGATTTCTCCTTGTCTTCTAAATGACAGCTACTGATTACATTATTATTCAGATCTCTGTCCTGTCTTTCTAAAAGGTCATTTTCAGTCTTTTTAAAAAATTAAGTCTTTGTATTTCTGAGAATAAAATTATTATTATATCTTATGAAGATGGTTTGTTGTTATAAGTGGCCTTCTTACAGCATACAAATAAACACAAAATTACCTCCACTTTAGATCATCGAATGATTCACTGTTATATAAATGTTGTAGCAAATATGCAAAGCTAAACCTGTGAGAAATGTATAGACAACCCCTATTTCATCTCTCTCTGTCAAAAAAAAAAGACTTTATAATATTATTATGAAGAAATGGTTGAACAATGACAAAGGTGATCCTTGTACAATTTAAAAATTTTACCTAATATTTGATATTATCCTAATATAGTCAGATGCACTTGAAAATATCTTTGTCCTTGGGCATAAAATTCTATTATACATTGTGATATTTTTTACCTATATCAAAATTACAATTTTATAGACTGTAAATTAGAGATTCTGACTCTTTCTTCAGCCTATTCTTTTATGATTTTATAATGGAGAAAGCTAATCAACATTATTTTTCTTTGATACTCCAAAATCTTCACTCTTTTCTAATTCACAGGGAAAAGCAAAAAAAGAAACAATAACCACAAAAACAAGATTTAATCTAAGGATAAAAATTCTTTCATTAATAGATCAATGTAATGCTTATTGTTTAGCCTGCTTACCTTAAATAATTATCATGTAATTAACTTACAGATTATGTAAAAGAAGGTAATAAACTATACCTATTCTGTTCCAACTTTTTACATGAAAATTCTCTTTTTCTTGTTTACCTCTTCCTGGTAGATCTTTTCTGTAAGGATACCTGGCTAATGCCTCAAAACTTTCCAAATATAGGTGTCCAGTTAGCTGCATGAACCCCATTTAGTAGCTATAAAATATGGTGAATACTATTTCTAGTATATCTAGGACATTTCATCATTAGTATTTCTCAAATTCTGTTACATAATTTTAAATAATGAGAATGGCCCATAGAATAGCATTTCATTTCTTTTCCAAATACACGTATAAGATTAAAAAATAAAATACATTTGAATACATCAAATTCTAATTTTAGAAATATCTGAAAGCATGTTAGTACCATAGAAATATATTTTAGTTTAAAAATTAGTTGGAATCTGAAACTATAAAATAAAATAGCAGTGCATAGTTATACACTAATGACCTAGGAGATACTTCTCGTATTAGGGCAGTTTAAGAGTGTGTGCCAGAGAGAAAAGAACATCATGCCCCCTAGATATATTAGGTGATATTTAATATCTAGGGAGGACATTACATTGGAAATGGTGGTCATTCTCTAGGTCACTGTCAGTATAAGACTGAGCTAAGACTGGAATGCAAATTATTATAAAGGCTAGATTGGCTTCTATAAAAACATGCTATCCTCTGGAAAACACATAAGCATGGGTTGAATAAAATGTCCATTTATAAAAATTGTGTGTTTCTCCCAATTTGGCCATATGAATCACTTTGTGAGAAAGGTATATTAAAGCATTAGCCACTGTGATAATGAGATGGAAACTTCATGATAATAGCATAAAATAAAAAAATGAGAAATAATGTTTTTTGGAAATCATATTATTTTAGCATGTTTATGCTCACAATGTATCAAAGCCACTACATTCTCCTACATGGTGAAATACTGAGAATAATTAGAGTTATGGTATTATAATATGTTAGATAAAAGATAGATTAGTTGATTGATTGGTAGATATAGATTTATCACCTACATACTCTGAGTTATAAACAGTCGTAAACACTCTACTCTGAAATAAATTTAAACAGAATTCTCAGAATATGAGAAACCCAACATTTTCCATATGCACTGTCATATTCCATTCTTTTTCTAATATTCATATTTCATTAGCATTTAGTGCACAGGCCTTGGGATTTTTTCTGAAAAGAAATATAAATATATTCAATTTTGATATTTGTGAACTATTTATCATTTAATTTACCATCAAGGCCTACTTAGTTTTGTTTAAGACACTAAATTAATCTAAATCCCACCTTTTTTACTTTTGATATGCAAATATTTTTACTTTGATGTTATAGCAATACAAATTGAAGTTTGCGACATGAACTGCTAATGCTAATTTGATTACTTCTGTATTAGTGTTGAGTGCTACAAAAATAGAAAGAGATCGTTTAAAAAATGAAACTGGGAATGGAAGAACTCTCTCTGCAGGCCCTCTGCAATGATGGTAGTATTAATGCATGTACATTGATGCTTGATGATTCTCATACAGCAGTGAATGGAATTTTGAAAACAAATAATTTAGGATTTTGAGAAGATCTGACAGCTTGATTTTGTAAAAATTTGAGTTCATCGAAAAGTTCTCATTTTATTTTTTAATAGCTCAGAGAGTTCAAATCTATTTAAAATATTTATTGCAGATTATTTAGATCATGATTTATTTTCGGTAGTAAAGATTTTTATCTAATACAGCATAGACAAGGTGCCTGAATTGTGAATTTAATACTTTTTGGATGGATGTGAATCAGGCTTTTTAAAACAGAAAGGATGAACCAGGTTTTAAAAAACTATGATTGATTTATTTCATAAATTTGAGATTTCTAATGACCTGTATCAAAAGAGATGATATAACTATCTGGTTGCAACTCCAGCTAAAATAAGTATGCCTAAAAACTGTTGGAAAACGATTTTCTCCCTCTTTTAAAATAGTAATTGCAAATGGTATCTCACCAAGTTGAAAAAATACGTATATACATTATCTGTAAGCTATTCCACTGGTGGAGCTGCAATAATATCTGCCACCTGTAGTATGCCTGCCGCGTGCATGTTGCTTGTCTATTCATGAAATGTTCATGTAGCGTCTGTCTGTGATTTGATTACGCCTGAACGTCTCTATGCTCGTTAACCTTTTACAGGTGCTGCACCATTCCAAGGAGCTGCAGGTACTAAGAGAATGAACAATACTTATCAAAGCAAGACACGGCACACTTGTGAGCTCCAACCTCTTCCCATGCCTACTTTAGGCCGTGTTTTGGAGGTTGTTCAATGAGTTAGGTATTATTGACCAAGGAGTAAAACAGAGGAGTGTAGCTAAGGATTGAAGGAGCAACATGTTGTATATTTATAATACATTATTGATCATTAGACCAAAAAAAAATGATGTATATAGAGAGGGGGAGAGTGATTGAGAAATTTTCCTCAGGATGTGACTAGAAAAATGTTTTAGAGTGTGTTTATATTATGTTGATTTTTAAAAAATATTCCACTTAATGTATGTGGCATATGAAAATTTATGGCAGAGAGATTAACTGTTAGAATGTTGGGGAATAGAGAACAATAAGCTGATGGATGATAAAATTAATTACATTAAAGATTAAACATTGAATTCTGTTTGGCTAATTTTTCTAATAATTATAATAGAATTTTTAATGTAAATTAGTGAATTAAATAATATCAAACATTGGCCATTAGTCTGTACTTGTGGAAATTCACAATTTGTACACACAGGGAGGAAGTATACAGTGATAACCTCAAAAAAGTGAAGCAATATTTACATATATACAATATAGAAATTCTTTCAACATCGTAACTTTAATAGCAGAGAATTCTCTTCCAGAATGCTATGGTTTTGCCATTTATACTCAATCTGCATATATAGAAAAAAAAAGAAAAAAATTTGTACTCTTTCTAATCTTTGCTTCAAAAAAACAATTTTCTTTTTTCAAAGTATTCCCAAATTTCTTTTACAAATATGGTTCTTTTATGCACAACATAATGTTTTAAAAGAATGTAAATCAATCTGCCTTGAGTAAAGCCTTATTAAATAGGTATTACCTAGACTTGAGCAAACCACTTACAAAATCCAGCAGCTTTATTAGAGTTGGTGAATGCTATTGTGATATGAAAATCATTAATGCTCTTAAAAATAATGATGCCATTGATACTAGTCTTTATCATTGAAACCATTTTCAAGGGCTGAAAATAGGGCAAAGCATAACATGAGCTCACTTCTGCTTAATGGGTTCACAATCTAAACTACTTTCTTGCTCAACCTTCCATTTTAAAAATGGGAACTCTTTTATAAGTCACTTACAGAAGTTAAGTATAGTAATTCTATCCTCTTTCTTTCATAATGGGTGTAAAATAATTATCTTAAACTCTTTACACTTATAACGAAGAAAAATCGGGGTGGGTATAGTAAGGAAAGAAAGCATCCTATTTTCCTTATTTTTAAAAAGGAGATTTTGCAGATGTAAATAATCATTGTTTTGTTCGTCTCTTCATCTTTTTCTCACTTCACATAATTTCTTTCAATTCGAATGGAATACTTTTCAAAAATGAAATCTGTTTTAAAACTCTTCTTCTAATGTAATTTGGAGCTACTCGGGTAACCACTGAAATGTCGTGTCTTAAAATTATTTCTCCTGAAATATGCTGTTGGCTGCTGCTAAAAGAAAACTGAGGCCCACTCCTCACCCTCAAGTCTTAATGTCTTCCTGTTTTGCTAGCCTTCATTTTCATTTAAACAGACGACTTGTCTACTGGATGCTATTAAACATAATGCAAAAGTGGCAAAAGTTTATCTTCTTCCAAAGTGTATAGTCGTGAGGTGGGGAAAGAGGACAGAGACTGCACAAGGGGAAAGAGTTAGGGGAAGATATCATTGATGAGAGCGTTACTTAGTTCAACCATCATTCCATTTAGACCACTGCTCAAATGACCTAGGAACTGATTTTTAAAAATTTTCTTCTATCTTAATTTAAATTTAAATAGCTACATTTGGCTAGTGGTTACCATATTGGACAATGCAGATTTAGACTCTGATTTTCTCATTTAACTTTAAAAGGCAGATTAAATGGTTTCAATTTAGCCTCTAAATTAGACCCCAAAGAATAAAACTGGTCATTATTCTTTTGGAGATTTAGTGTTCCTTTCGTTAATTCCAGATGACTTATCTTGGCTTCTATGTTTTTATCCTCCTCTCTCATTGAATATAATTAAAATATATCCTGCAAATTAGTGTTATAGACATGTAGGCATATGTGTTTGTATATATATGTGTGTGTATATGTACATATGTATAATTGTTCTTTATTAGTGAACTTCAATAAATATATACATAGTTTGGATTTTATATATATATTTGGATTATATATCTTGAGATTATATATATATATTTACCTAATATGTATTCTTTCCATATATATATATATATATATGGAAAATTAATCATAGAAAATTAATCATAGAAAATTATATATATATGGAAAATTAATCATAGAAAATTAATCATAGAAAATTATATATATATGGAAAATTAATCATAGAAAATTAATCATAGAAAATTATATATATATATGGAAAATTAATCATAGAAAATTAATCATAGAAAATTATATATATATATTTTATATATAATTTTATATATATAATTTTATAAAATTATATATATATAATTTTCTATGATTAATTTTCTATGATTAGCCATAGAGCTGTCTGGTCCCCCGTGTGATGATTAAGGCCTTGGCTTTGGAGTCAACTAGACATGAGATCAAGTTCTAGTTCTGTGACCAGATGAATGACCTTAGGCAAATAATTAAGCTTCCCAAGTCCTCAACTTTTTCATTAGTACATAGAGATAATGATGCTTCATACATTGTAGAATTGTGGTAGAGATTAAATGAGCTAGTAATACAAAGCATGGAGCACTGTGCTTCTCTCACAGTGTTTGTTATGTAAATGTCAGCATGTCAGCCAGTTTCATTCTTAATGTTGCACAAGGGGTCATATGAGTACATGTCCTTAAAAAGAGCTTTTTTTTTTAGTGGTTAACAATGGATGATTCCCAATCCAGCTGAATATAAACAGTGCCAGTGGGTTTTAGCACTTCTTCCTCCACTGATTACACAAAAATATGGATTGATTTTGTAAGGTGCCTCAGTACAACAATTTTATACAGTTTGGGGAAAATAATATCATTTTCAAATATTTAAAGAATTATACTAAGAAGGAGGCAAAACTTTAATGCAATAATGTTTCCTCTTGAGCTTCTATTTTTTAGATTTTACTTTTAGCCATATACCTATTGGCTTTCAGATGGGGACGATTTTTTTGTTTTTCTTATTACAGCCAAATTTAGGGAATGGTCCTTGCAATTTAGGAAGCCTTCATCTGTGATTTTATCAATCACAATGTCAGCCAAAAGAGAAGGAGCTGACATTACCAACTAGAGTGGGCAAAAAATGACTAACATTGAAATACATATAAGTTCATTCCTAGCCTTCCAACTTCCGTCATTAATGTCAATGCCCAATGAAGGCAATTGTCTCTTTTTTAAATAAATAATCCCAGACACCAAACTTTTTCAACTTCCTAAGATGTTAACATCTTCTCCCTTCAACTTGATGTAAAATTGGAGAAGCTGAGATGTGTGCCAGCCTATGCTTCTTCCAACCCTAGTTTTTGCATTTCCCATCAGTAGATTCTATATTGGATGGAAACTTTATTTGATAATGCTTTTGAAGTAAACCTAAGATATGTACTTTTTCATAAACTTTGAAATCTGGTTATGGTGTTTTCTTTCTCCAAAGTGAATTATGATGTCTTTGGATCTAATGTATCTATAACCTAAACTGAATTAAAATAAATAGAGAAGAAATCATCAGAGGGGCAAGATACTGTGGTGACTGATAATGCTAATGAATGACATTGTACATAAAGTGTAATACTTTGTTGATTGTGGGGAAAACCTATTCCAAACATAAGTATTAAACAAATGTCAAAAAAGAGCATACTTATATCTGGGCATCAGATATGCTGTCTTAGGTTTTGTTACAGACTTACAAGAGAAGCAAATTAAAGCCAGGGCAGTGAGAAAACATGTAGGAGTTTTATTTTTATACACATATTTTTCTACAAGAAAGAAAATATTTTAAGAATTTTGAAGAACACCTTTAATTTAAGGCTTTTGCCACATGGTGAAAGTCCTAAAAAAAAGTCTAAGGTTGGAAGATTTAGTTCATTACAAATTAAATAGAAGTTTGGCATAAAATTGAAACAAACAAACAAATGAATATATCTTCAAGGCCAATCAAATGTTTAGAAGAGAGTGCTTCTGTGTGGGTGTATGGTCACAGTTTATAACAGCCCCCACATGTTTAAGTCTGGAAATTAAAAATGAAAAAGAATGCTAGGTTGTAGTTATTTGGCTAGAATGTATATTTGGGCATTGAAAAAGACTTTACTGCCTAGTTGATATTTTAAAATATCAGTATAGTTATTTAAAATGCTATCAGCTCTCTTTAGGAAAAATAAGCATAATAAGGAAAGATCCTACTTCCTTCTTAGGTTGAAAAAAATCTCAGAAGGATTATTAATTATCATAATCCACAATCACTTATCTTGCTGTGAAATGTCTGTTTAAAATCTCATTAAGAATAAACTATACATTTGCCTTCACATAAATTATCCCAAATTATAAGAATTAGAAGCTATAGATTTTAGCCAGCCATGGGAAAGGATGCATTGAAGTACCTGTGTATATACCTGTGATACTCTGGCTGTTTCAGTTCTGTATCTCTGAACAGATACTATGACCCATGACAGCTTTGTGGCAGCTATGCTGTGATATGAATAAGCAACCATTCAGAAATGGATGAAAAGAGCCAAGTTCATTTAGTGTTTGTTTTGTACTACAAAAATTTATTTTCTAGCTTTTAAGTGTAAAAATAGAGTACATAACTAGAAATTCCAGTTGGGAAAGGTAGACAATAAAAAACAAACTTGTGCAAAACTCAAAAATCAACTTTCCAATGTGCCCAACTAAATGCATTAAAGATATGTAAGTATCACACATTTCCATGTATCCTAAATAGTTCAGTTGTTGAGACAGTTTTGTTACCTTCTAAATTTTTGTGTTCATGTTCGGGTTATTTGTGCAATGTCTTGGTGAAAGTCAAAGTACTTGCACTTTGAAAATCTAGAAATAAATCACCATCTTTTAAAAAATAGATAAAATGTAATTTTATCTATTGTTTAAATCATATAGATATATTCAGAACCATTACCAAAATTGGCTTGGAAAGCTAAAATATCTCTGTACATGGATCTGTGCTGTTCAATACAGCAAGTACTAGCCAATTGTGACTAGCAATTGATACGTGGCTAGTGCGAATTTAGATGTGCTGTAAGTTTAACATTCACAGATTTTAGAAGACTTAGTATAAATAAAAAGAATGTAAACCATCTCATTAGTAATTTCATATTGATGACATATTGGTATGATAATATTTTTGATATATCAAGTTGAATAAAACACACTAGAATTAATTTTACTTGTTTCCTTTTATTTTTTAAACATGGCTACAAGGAAATTTTAAATTATGCTGGTGACTCTCCTGTGTGATTTGTATTATGTTTCTATTGGTCGGCAGTGATGCAAACAGTGTTTATCTTTAAATATAAAAGAAAAATCCTGTAATTTAAAGATAAACAATGAGCCAAGTTTATGTATGTTCATTTCTTATTTCTGCTTTCACAAATTATACCAAAACTCAGTGGCTAAAAACAACATAAATATATTATCATACAGTTCTGGAGGCCAGAAGTCCAAAGTGGAACTCACTAGGCTCAAATACAGATATTAGCAAGTCTTCATTCCTTTTGGAGGCTCTAAGGTAAAATCCTTTTTCTTGCCTTTTCCAGCTTCTAGAGGTCAACCTCCCACATTCCTTCTCTAGAGACCCCATTCCTCCATCTTCAAAGCTATATACTTCTAAAGATGTCATCTCTTCAATTCTCTCTTTGCCTCATTCTTCTACTTCTAAGGATACTATGGTTACATTATGTCCATCTGGATAATCCAAGATAATCTTCCCATCTTAAGGTCAAGTGATCTGCCACTTTAATTCTCCTCTTGCCATATAACCTAAGATATTTCCAGGTTCCTGGGATTAAGATATAGATATCTTTGGGTGGCCATGATTCTGCTTACATGATGTGTATACATATATTTATATTTGACGTAACATATAAATATACAAAAATCTATTTATCGATTCGTCATCTATCTTTGTCCTGTTTTATGAAAAAAAAAAATTGTGTTTTTCTTCAGACTTTTTTCTTGTTTCCCCTTTCAAAACTAATTATTCTTATCATTACCACTCCTAAAAGCTTCAGATAGTTTTTGTCTCATCCAAATAGTCATAGCCAAAGTCCAGTAGATGATACCATGGAAAACTAAGTTATTGACTTTAATTTGATAGTATTAATTAGGGAAGTAACCTCAGAATTTGAAATTGTTTGCTATGTTCCTCAGGTAGATTAATAACTGACACAGTAGCCATATCAGGAAAAAAATTAAAAAGAAATGTGAATTCTAGTGGAAGAGCACATTTTTCAGCATGAATAAAATGAGTAGAACTTTCATGAAAAAGAAAAGGCTTTGAACAAAGTCAAATAAAAGAAAGGAAAAGTGCTTCTCTGCCTCTCCAAGGGATTTTGTTAGTTTAGCACTCCCACTCAGACCTTTTGAGATTATCTTGGGACAGGCTACTGTTACTTCAAAAGTGTGTTCCTAGAGAAACTGTAAAAACATGGCAAAGGGCTGGTAACAACTTTTCGCCTCATCAGATATTGGAAAAATTCAGTCCTATTTTTAAAGTTCAATCAACTCTTCATATCCACAAGTTTCACATCCAAGGATTCAACCAACAGTGGATAGAAAATAGTTTTTTAAATATTACATTGTTGCTGACAGGTACTATAAAGTTAAACCTAGGATGGTTTCATCTGTACAGAACTTGTACAGACTTTTTTTCCTTGTCATTTTCTCCTAAACAATACAATTTAATAATTATTTACAGAGTATTTACAATGTATTAGGTATTATAATTAATCTAAAGATGAGTTAAAGGATACCAGAAGATATGTGTAGTTATATGCAAATAGTGTGCCACTTAATATGCGGGACTTGAGCATCCAAGGATTTGGTATCTGAGCGGGTCCCGAAGCCATTCTCCTGAAGATACAGATAGAAAACTATATAATCGATTAAACAAAGTTTTCACTATTGCTTTTATAATATTGGTGGATAGTGAAGCTTAATTATAAGATAATTGATGAGAGTAGTGCTCAGGAATCAGAATTGGACCATTGCATTTTACACAAAATGACTTAAGACTTTTTCAAAGGTAATAATCCATAGGTTTAAATTAAACCTATCTTTTGAGATCGTATACCCTGAATTGCAATATTTAAATTGTTTTCTTCTTTTCAGTAATGAAAATGATTTAAGTAGGCTTAGAAAACTGTTAATATACCCTACTTACTGACCTAAAAAAAATTGGCTACTAATTGCCACAGAGGTATGACAATAAAATCAATACAGTAACTTAAACACAGGCTGGATATTTTACTTACTTTCTTTCATCTTCTTCTTTTTTTTGTTTTGCTTTATACCAGTGTAATTAAAGCAACTTTATTTTGAAAGTTTTGTATTATTTCTGCATAGGTAATTTTTATGGAAAAATGTACCAGTTAAGATAGATATAATAAAATTAAGTGATTGTGGAAGGCAAAATGCATTTATTCTATAATTCTGTAATTTATATAATTCATTTTAATCCTATATTTATTAAAACTATATAAATAGTTATATCAGTAGTATTAATAAGTCGTGATATTGAAGAAAAAATTTTTGTTATAAATTTAGTCCATAATAAAATTTTAATCCTTGGTTGGAAGAAACTTTTGTTAGATTTTAAAATGCATTAGCATAGGAGATATGTTTTAATAGATTAGAGTTTAGACTATATCTATATTACTTAGAAAATATAAGTGTGAGTGGTAGTAAATTTCAAACATTCATGCATCAAGTAAAATCCTTAAAAACTCAGTGTGAAGACAGGCCAAATCTTGAGGCATTGATCAAGATAAAATCTGGATATATTTATAGACAGTGACTTAAATCACACAAAAATAACTGTATCATTTAGATATTTGTATCTCAGAAACACATGCCTACACAAATTGTTTTTCTAAAATCATGCAGATAACATCGAACTCTTTCCTCAGTCACAGCTCGGCATTAACATAGCATGTTGGAGGTGATAATATATGCTGAATGATATATTTGTAATTGAGACATTTTTAAAGAACACTTAATAAAGTAAAGTCAGCAGGATAGACAAATTATCTGTTTTTTTCTTCTTTATTTTTATTGGGGGATAAAAGACAGAAATCATTATAAAGTTCCCTAAGATTGTTACATTTTTTAAAAATTTAATGGAGAATTGAGAAAATAAAAATAACTCTCTAAAAAGACCAAAAGTGACATTAAATAAAGTATAATGAGAAATTTAATATAGTTAGTACTAAGCACAATAGGAAACTAGAGTAAGGAATTATGAACTTTGCTAGGGGAAGCCTGGACATATTTTACAAAAACCATGACCTTTGAAATAGACTTTGAAACTTAAACAGAAGTTGGCCAGCTTTTATGCAGGGAAAACCGCTTTCAGGCAGTGGCATGCCACTGAAGAATTCAAGAGGTATTAATTAATAGAATAACTTTACAGAATTGTGTTTTTAGATATTTAAAATTGTACGAGAAAGATGAGGATGATTGGTTTTTTTTTTTTGCCATTATCTGTCCAAGATATGATGAAATAACATGATGCAATAGCTGTGTACAAGAAGTGAGAGAATGCTTGGAACCATGCTTCTCCAAACATGGTTGTCAGATCAGAAGTATTGACATCACCAGGCAACTTGCCAAAAACACCCACTGTCTGGAGCCCCATCCCAAGGCTATTAAATCAAAAATTCTGATAGAGTCCGGCAACTTTTTTTTTAGTGTAATCGAAGCATAATTAATAACAAAAACTGCTATTTGCAATGTATACATCTTGTTGAGTTTGGATATATGCATATTCCTGTGTCACAAGGTACTAAACATATTTATCACCTCCAGCAACCTCTGTTTTCACAAGTCCTCTGGGGAATCTGAGACACACTAATATTTGAAGTCAATTGCCTTAGAGATACATTCCCAGAGCCGAAGTCCTGGAAACTGAGGAATTGTTTGGATTTAGAGAAACCAGGAACAGCTAAAATTTCTGTTTTAGGCAACAAAGTGAAGAGTGATATCACTAAATGAGATAGTATATATGAGAGGAGAGTTAGGCCAAAAGGGTACTTTTGAAAATATTTAATTGGCAAAGAAGCTGTCATTAGTAACAAAATTATAGGTCTCTGGTCAAATGTCAGGAATTGGTCTTATTAGATCAAATTTTGGTCTTCATTATACCATACAATTAGTTATTAATTTGCTTGTAGTTTTTATCTACAGTTAAGAAGCTTACACAGAGGCTGAAACACTATTAGAATATGTGTTGTAGAAGAAAGAGACTTCGGCTTGGGATCAGAGGACCTGAACTATGGCTCTGATGTAGAACATCTATAATACTACCTGGCTATGCACACTAGTTGTGCTCCCTTTGGGAAATTACTTAACTTCTCACATCTTTAAGTTTTTTTATTTTATTTTATTTTATTATTTTATTTTATTTTATTTTATTTTATTTTATTTTATTTTATTTATTTTATTTTCATCTTCTTCCCAATCAAGACAATGGAAAATTGCCTTTTATAATTATTATAAAAATGTATAAAAACATAAAACGATCTGCGGCAATGGAAGACATTTAATAAATGGTAGATTTGTTTATCCCTTCTCAGCTGTTTGCTGGTTACACAGCATTTCCTTTTCAACTTCCAAACATTTAGCTGAGAATTGGCAAATTTCAGGGAAGAGGATTGAGGAGAGAAAAAAATATCTCTTAGGATATTCTCAGACGTGCAGAAGAAATCAAGACCAAGTATTTACCTGGAAATTTATTTGAATAGTGCATCCCTAATATAGCCTCACATAGTTAGTTTCCTAGAGAAAATTCTTGAGCAATACATCTGAAAATATTTACTAAGGGATTGTAGAAAAAATGGGCAAGGTTCCTTTGGGGAGACATGTGACCAAAAGAGACATTACATTTTAAATATAATATAGCAATGCACTATAATGTTTGCTATCAGATATACCAATTAATGCAGATGATGCTAATTAAAAGTAAATTTGGAGAGTGATTAGATTCTCTTACCATTGTTAGGGAGAATTGATTCTTCTATAGATCTAATATGTTAAAATAAGAAGTTAATGATATATTGATGGATTTTAAAGCACCTAATTTAGATAATAATTCTGAGGAAAACATTTGTGTTAATATTGAATATTAAATGACAAACGTTTTCTCTTGGAAAAGGAATGGCACAGTTTGCATAACCTTAGAGACACATACATGTTGATGTTTCAAATAAATTATTGTGTATGGCTGTGTAATCTCAATTTCGGTCTAAAACATACAATACAAGAATTCTATTGCACATGTGCTCATTTATATGGCAGTATACAGCTGTGTGTTGCATAATAACTTTATTGAACAAAATTATGTGCTGTAGAACTTGCAAAAATTCCATGGTCCCATCTGGACTAGCTTTGCAACTGAGAAAGCTAAAGTGGGCAAAGATTTTACAGGATTACTGAAAACAGCAGTAGGTTTCTGCTGTCAGTTTTAATATTTAGAAAATAAGGTCAATAGATGTTCAAACTGGAAGGATGTCTTTTTTATACTCAAAGGGGGTTTTCAATGAGAAACAAAAGGTATTCACAGTGTATGAAAGTCCTCAAACATAGACAGACATCTAGTTCATATCTGCATGTATTGACCCTCATGTACTAGGTTCCTGAAATCTCATATCTTAAATTCAGCAAATCAGTTGATTCTTATATTTCACCAACAAAGACAGTTAAAATATCTATGATCTTAAATAATTGTTTTCTGAGGGCTTAAACTGGTTAATGTTATATCAGATTTAGTTATGCTATTTGCTTTTTTTTTAATGGAGAAAAGAGGAAAAGATTAAGATAAGTATGAGGCAGGTTAAATGGCAGGACATTACCATTCATTGCTTTCTTCTAATATCTTCCATCTTATTTTTTTTCTTCTGTCGTTCATTCTCTTTGCCTCCCTTTTTTTCCTTTCTCCCAAACAAAACATGTGACTCAAAAGAAAGGAAAAGAAAGAAAGAAAAAAAAATAGTGCAAGATTCATTGGTATAAAATCTAATAAAACTGAGTTTAGAACAAAAAAATGTGTATTTCCAAAAGGTAGTTATTATACCTAGAAAATGGTAACAAAATGGAGGTGCTATTATTATTATCCTTGTATTGACTAATCTTTATACTGTGATGATATATTTTATGTATGTTGGAATATATCTATACGCACACATATTTACTTTTATAAAGATGGTGAAACTTCAGAAAATATATTAGTTAGATGGTAAAACTAGAACTGTAAGTGGTGATAGTGTGGGAAAAGGTATGGTGATGATAAAAATGTGTGTCTAATAATTATTTAACCCCGGTGTAAGCTATTATATTTAAGGATTATAGTAAGGACAAGTTGTCTGGATATTAAATCATTATAACAAAAGCCTATGGGGGAAAAAAAGTCCATACAATGTCCCACAGTCTGACTTGACTTGTTTATTCTCAATAAAAAATATAATTAGGCAAAGCCAGGTAATATATTTTGATTTTAAAAACAAAATAATAAGACAAATATTGTGTACTTGTAGGTACAAGTTCTGAAATTTTTTTCAGAATATATTTTTAAATTGGCCTAAACATTTTTAAATTGGCCTAAACATGTTTAATTGTTCTTTAATAAAACATTAAATATACGCTTTTTCATACATAAGATTTATAAAATTACATTATATATATATATACCATCAGATATAATGAATGTACAATTATATACATATATTTGAGATATAGTTTCACTGAATCAGACCTCAAATTTTGTTATGTGATGGTTTTTATGTATATGCTTACATACTTGATGTGTTTGTATGTATATATTTTTCAAATATTTAGGAGCTCACAAACTTCTATTCAACAAAACAGAGCTCATACACATACATTTAGCAGCATGGATTCACGTTTTAAAAGGAAGCTAAAAAACCTACCTACTAACACAGTCATTAAATCATGAGGTGAAGAAAGAATGAGCCAAAACCTGATTATAGGGAAGCTGTCTGGAACAGTACCTTTTGTTGTTATTTTTATTGTTGAGAATAGTTTCATAAACGAAGGGAAAAATTTAGTAATATGTTTATATTTGATGTTGAGAACAGAAATACTTACCCCTACTTTTATGATCAACACAGTAATTATTTTCTTAACAAGTATAATATTGAAGTCCAATTAACCAATCGTACACAACAACAAAACAAAGGCGTCATTTGGACAGTAGTATTAAACAAAAGCATCATTTGAACGGTAGTAATTATAAACTCCTGAAAATAATGATCAAGTATGCTGAGCTAATATGAGAGAATATAGATTCTTTTAATATTTAGAGCAAGCTGTTTTGCTATTATAAACTACCATAGCAAACAACCTCCCTCCTCCACCAACACTCCTACAAATTCTGTTCATAGAGCTTTTTTCATCTAATAGAGAATCACGAACATACTTATAAATGTATGGACTTGAAAAACATCAACATAAAGAATGATTTTAAAAAAAAGAGTGATTTTTATTTAACCTATATAGGCAAAGAAAACAAGCAAGATTTGGGTCAAAATTTAATCCTGAGGGTTTATTAGTCTCTCAAGGGAATAGAATGATAAGTATTCAGGCATCGTGTGCATTTCACACCCAGTACATGTTCACACAGTTCTGCATCAGACTATTGTTATTTAAAGCAATGTGCATGATTTAATAGCATTAATGGCCCAGCAGTTTCACTGAACCATTGAAAGTGCTCCAATATTAATGTAGACCTGTTTTTCAAAGTAAATTGGCATAAATAAGCTTGCTAGAGTTATAGGCTCTACTCAGATCAGATGGGTCTTGAGAATAAAGGCCAAGAATTTTGAAATGATGCTAAAAGTAACAAAATTAGTTTCTAATGCATGACTTGAATAGGAATAAAGATATAATCTAAGGAAACTTAAAATATACTATTTTAAGCCAATAAAATTTCACTAAAGTAGAATATTTCTTTAAATAAAATTATGCTTTACTAATTAAAGCAAATTTTACTGCAATTTTGGCACTAAATAATTATTCTTTGAGGCAGTCTCAGCTCAATTTAATAGAAAAATCAAGGGAGAGAATGATGTTTGTGTCTGTTATATTGATTCTGTCTATAGTTATAGCCCCAAATATTTTGACATGTGCATTCCTGTAATACCTGAAGCTCTGTTCCATTTATAATCATAATTCTCCTGCTGAGAGCACAGCTTGTGCTGATACCAGCCTGTGCCTCTCTCCTTGAGGTCAGAAAAAAATGTAATTTATATATTTTAATTAGTCTAAACTTTGGCTCTGAATAGATGACTTTATCTTAAACCATAACACTTCCATAGATAAATGCATCCCTTTAGGAATAATAGCTATTTTCTCATTATTCATTCACATGCAGCTTACTGAAAAGTACAGTTGGTATAGAAAAAATAAATCATTCTTGTTTAAAATTTCTTTAAAAATACCAAGTGTTTATGTGTTTTAAGCCCTTTGATCACCTCCCAACCTCCCTACCAGAAACATACTTTTAATAAAATATGTTACTTTAGATAGTTTCTTCGCAGAATTTCAAAGGGTAGGCTTTTACTTATAAGAACAATGAATACATACGAAGTAAATCTTAAGTAGTAGTATCTTATTAAGACACGTTTCTGTCAGGAATGACACCTGAAAGAATCTTCTACACTGTAATCATTTCACCACAAAAAATGCTAATTTTTTTTTTTTTAGAAAGTGTAAATGTCCTCTTTTGGTTCTAACCTTCATTTGCTCATAAAATATACGAAACCAGTTTCTTCACTTTAAGTAACACTAAATGAAATAGGTTTTCATTTATTTTGTACAGATTTGGCACCAGTATTTTGAAAAATATATAGAAAAATAAGGCCATTCATTCTCCTCAAACTCATTTGGGTCCCAGAAGGGTGAATATACAAATCCTGCTAAGGTTTCAAAGAAGAGCTTCTTTCTCATCCTTACAGATTTACATCACGACTATCATGACCACATTTCCTGTTATTTAGTGACTGAAGAAAATCTTTCCCATCTTCAAAAAAAAAAAAAGGCTTTTGTGGAAAAGACACATTTAATTGCATCTTGTCTGTAATTGGTGATTATAGCCTATGTGCTGCATTATACTAAGGTTTGTATATGAGAGAGAGATAGTGGATAGATGATAGATGATAGATAGATAGAAAGATGATAGATAGATAGATAGATAGATAGATAGATAGATAGATAGATAGATGATAGATAGATAGATAGATAGATAGATAGATGATAGACAGACAGACAGAGGACAGAACCCTGCCCTAAAAGTGCAAGAAAAAGCCCCGCATGAGTTACAACTAAGTTTTAGTACAAGGCAGAGCACCCTTTACTTACTGACTGTAAGGTATAGGCAATACTCAAATAAGAAGTGAGACTGATCAATAAGAATAATAAAAGTTATAATAATATCTAATATTTATTGAACATATGAACATATATTACTATATGCCAGTCACTGTTTGATGTACTTTCTATTAACTCAATATTTTCAGTAATCTTATGAAATATAAACTGTATTATTCCCGTTTTAAAGATCAGAAAACCAAAGCTCAGAGTGATTAATGTATTTGCCCACAAGGTCACAGAGCTAAATGGCTGAAACAACAATAAAAACCAGGCAAGATAGCCTCAGAACACACAGGATGACTTACTGAAAGGAGCAGTCAAAGGGAAACACAAAAAAGCAAAACAAAACAAAAACTCATAAACTCTTCATTGGTGAGTTTACTGTGTGAAATAGTAAGTATTTCTGTGAAAACTGGCAAGTCAAATTTCTGAGATTAACTTCCCCTTTCAAATGAGTGTAGTTCATTGTATTTGGCCTACAGTTTACAGAGCTTCTTGAATTTCAAACAGTTTATCTCGTAAAAAGAACTTGGGAAAATTGCTCTGCAGAAGTTAGTTTTATCTGTTATTGAAGTTTTGTTTTGTTTTTTATTCTTTTTCTTTTTTTTTTTAATGAGAAACTAAGTGTTGCTTGAACTATTTATAATGGGGAGGTTTGGGAAGCTGGAAACCACACTTCTTTGCATTTATTTGCTATGAGCCTCTCCCCAGTCACAGGGCTTAGCACAAAAGTGATGTGGAAGAAAATGCACATGAATGGAGATGCCACAGGCAAAGTCACTTCTGCAGGTAGGCCCTTAAAGGCAGAAGGAAGCTTCCTTCACTTGGAGAAATGAAAAAAAATTCCACGCAGTCACATTGTATCATTTTTCAAAATAGGACCCTCCTTGAAAGGGAAAAAAACAGATTCAAAATAGGTTTTGTATGTGAAAAAAGTTAAACTAGGATAAGAATGACTTGCAAGGACTTTCTCCCTAGTAACATATTGTTAGGTTAACAGCATAATATGATTTCAAAGTCATACAAGATTTTTCTCACTGTGTTAATATTATTTTGTTGAGAATCAGATGAAAGAATTTAACCATTTTGCAAGTAGAAGCAGAAACAGGTCTGATGCATATACTTTTGTATAATAAAACATAGGAAACAGGCAGTGTAGCAACATTATGCAATAGGTAACACTAGCATACATATGGCTCTTAGTTTTTATTAATTAAAATAGAATAAAATGTAAATTCAATTTTCAGTCATACTAGCCATTATTTTATAGCACACTTTTATCACAGCAGAAAGTGCCATTGGATGGCACTGGTAGAGTTGTATTTCACTCGTCAACCTAGACTCTAATTTCCTGCGTTCCAGTCCAGCTTTATCACTTATTAGCAGTGTGACCTTGACAAATTCATCTTGAGCCTCTTTATCTTCAAAATGAGGATTATGATATTACCTAACTTATAGAGTTATTATGAAAATTAAATGAGATAATATTTGTAAAGTGCTTAGATAACTGTCTGGCACAAACAAAGGCTTAATGAATGTTTTTAGGAACTAGACATGTTTTTAGAATCATTAAATTAAAAATCATTATTGCTTAAAAGGCATCAATTGCACATCCTAGGATTAAAATCAATAAGATCATAGGTTCCTAAAAAATTTAATGGTAACATTTAATTTTCATGTATTCATATATGTTTCGCCCATTTCAAAAAGGATGTGAGGTTACTAACAAATTTTTAAAGGACAGATACAACAGAACTGAAAATTATTAACCTAATTTTAGAAAGATAAAACCAAAATCAATTTTGAGGTGGGGAGGTCATATGGAAGACCATGGTTAAAAGAAGCTATTGCAACTGAACAACAACAAATCTTAGCTGAAGCCCCTGGTAGCTATGATCAAAGGGAGACATCTATTTGGGCACAGTGTTAGTTGCTGTTATTGTTACTTCTTTCTTTCTTTTTAATTCAAGTGAAATCCAGATAGATGTAAGAAAAGTTTCAGAGCTGCATTCACCTCCAATGTGAATCTAGTTCATTCTTCTTTTGGAATTGCTAAAAAATGTCCCATTACACATAGCTATTTTAAAAACCTACTATATTTGTGGATTTTTTTAAAGCAGGTATAATCAGTAGGCTCTAATAATTATCTAGGAGAAAGCTATCAGAAATTATCTTAGGTAAATTCGAACTCCAAGCTTCCAGATGGAGCACGGGTATGACATAGCGGCTACAGACCTGAAAGTGATGTCTCACTGCATGGACCGACTCTCTCTCCTACATTCCAGGCTGAGTGACTTGGAAAACTTCTTAATCAATTTCTCATTTCTAAAATGGACATAATAGTTGTAAAGTCTCATGAGTTTTTGTGGAAAATAAATTAACTGATGCTTACAAGGTAGACTGCCCGATACTTAGTGAATAGACAGTACATGCAGTCTTTGATATTTATCAACAGCGTTGAATGCTGACTGTGAGTTTGGAGAATTTTACTCGTTCCTCTCTTCTTTCATTTTCCTCCTGCAAATCTGATGTAGGCTTGTCAATAGTCTACATTGCAAAGATTATCATAGTATAAAAGAATACATTACAAAATTTTAATATAAATATAAGAATTTAAGAAGTCCAGTTTTAATTCCCATATTTTTCTTAAAAACTCTATGTAATATTTGTGTGCATTTTGATGCAGTTTCAAGAGGGTATAGCTTTGTTTTGTTTCTGTTTGAAATATGTGGGCCATATTTAATAAATAGTTAATATTTGCAGTTTTTCAACTTCAGGAAAAAAAGGCTGAGAAGAATATATCTCTTTGAAGCTGGAGCTTTTTTTTTTATACCAAGTAGAAACCACTACAGGTAAAAAAGCCTTCAGTAATTCGTTATATACCACCATCTATAGTATTGTGGAAGATAATGTGTCGTTGCACTAAAGTGGTTCAAATATGGTATGTAAGCCTCATGACTATGTCTAAATCATTTACTGGCTTTGCATATATGACCTCCTGGGACTCTAAAAGCAACCTTGACATGGTAATTCTGCTGCCTGGGAGAAACTTCCCTGAAAAGGAACAATTCTGGAATCAAACTTTCTTTTCTCGCTACTGCCTTTAGACATGCTGCAACCCAGGAAGCACTCTCGGTAACATAATAAACTTTCCCTGTGCCTACTTTTTGTGGCCTCTTCCCTCTCTGCTGCAGGCCAGGCACTTCTGATGAAGAGGTTGGGGAACCTTGAGGAAAGCAATCGCCTGAAAATTGAAAACCTCTGAAAAGCTCCTAAGTCTGAAGAAAGAGGCTACCTGTAGATGGCAGATGATATATGGGCATGAAGGTAGGCACTCTCTACACAGCTGCTAAAAGTGGAAGGATATTGATGATGATCAAATGAATTATAGAAAAAATAAATAAATTAGTGTGATGGTGTGCTCACATTTCTTTATTCTATTATAGGTTTTTTTTTTTTTTTCAGACTTTGAGATATATAAATTAGTTGGGTTTTTTTGGTAGTGTATTACTTAGGGGAAAAAAAAGTAATTTGAATTTTAGCTTTTGGGGAAGAATATCGAACTTAAGTGACTAACTTAAAAAATTGACATTATGTTTCATAAAATATAGACTGATTTGATTGGATAACTTAAATGAATTAACTTTTAAAAATCACATTCTCACAGATCATGTTCAAATGTTTGTTTTAGAAACCCATGAATTAACACTCTGGATGCATTTTCTTACTTTGTAAGCTAGATTTCCTGGGCAATATGGTGAAAATAGAACTACTACACAAATTTTAAATGGATGTTAGTGTTTCTTTTCCTTTCTCTTGTTAATTTACAAGTTTTTCTCCTAAAGAATAACAGTTGTAAAATATCCTTTGAAGATCCAATTTACCCTCTTTGTCCTACTTCCTAAAACCAAATGGACTAGTTTTTATTATTCTAACTCCTCCACATACATATTGCAATGCTAATATGTTCATCTTTCTTTTTATTTTCTACAGTTCAGTAAAGTTTGCATTAAGAAAAATCGTCAAAAAGTAATTTTAAGGAAAAAAGTTTCCCAATGGTAATATAATTCTTATTTCTTGTATTTCCACTTCAGTTCTTAACTTCTTTTCACCACATTCTCAAATTTGCAGAGTAATGTAATTTTAGATAAGTCCCTTGGCTATTACCTACTGTGCCACACTTTACATTTCATCAAATAATATACCAAATCATTTTGCACCTGTGACACAGTTCAATTTGGGTACTTTGGTACTTTAATAGACAAAATAAAGAGATATTTGGGGAAATCATTATCATGTAAGTGAGAGGCATTGAAAATGAATCCAATTTTCTATAACATTGTTCCTATGCAATTAAAATACAAAATAATATTAACATTGAAATATTGTGTGATGCCTAATATTTTATACATTAAAATGGCAGATTGGCTTTTCTCAAGTAATACATTGTCAAATATACCATTTTCATAGGATAATATTTATTCTAGGCCATTTGTTCCACTTGCTTCCACTTTTTGTTGTTGGAAACTTCACTCCACTTGTTGGAAATAGTGAGGCAGCTGTTTGCAATGTCAATAGAAAAATATTTTTATTTTTGTTGAAAGTGAGTAACTGATTCATTAATGGTGCATATGCACATACACACACAGACAAATTACTTATTTTTGTTAGTACGAAAAAACTACAAAATCTGCACAACATCTGCCAGGAGTCATAGCAGAAACCACCACCAATTGGTATCAAATTCTGACAACTTCTAATTGACTAAAATTCCGATCACTAAATTGGATATATTCTGAGAATTAGAGATTTGTCATTAATTTTCAATTAATTATATTGTTGTCAGGATGTAGTTTCCTATGTCTACATATATTCACCATCTTTATCTCTGGTCTGTACAGCTCCTATGTATTGGGACATTTTTAGAAAATATACTTTGGGCTGACTTTCCTAATAACTAGCCACAAGATTTTTTTTACGCTAAAACAAATCCGACCTTTAGTTTTGCCTGAAGTATATTGCCGTGGATGATAAAGATGGAGCTGAATAGTTGATATTCATTGACTGCTGAGGTGAAGATGAATTTTCTAGTAAAACTACAGAAAACAATTCCTAAGAGGTAGAACTTTTTCAAATTTTATTTATTTATTTTTTTATTGACAGAGGGCCAAAGGTGAATATTTTGGGGAACTTAGATAAAACTAGCTTTGCCACTTTTGAATTATATGCTAGAAAGGAGGGGGGAAATATATTGACGTTTGAACCATAGGACTCCAACAGTTTCTTATGCCTGCAAATTTTAAAAATGCCTTGTGGTATAAAACTCAGACTCGGAACATTGTCCTCCTTATTGTATTGAGCAAAATATATTGAGAGCAAAAGCCATGTACATCCACATGTATAAAGCTGTGAGGGTTTTGAAATTCATTCCTGGATGAGCACCATATAAGCATTTTTCTTGGATTCTCAAACCAATCTTTCTGTTATGGGACTATATTAAGAATTAGGAACTTAAGGGAAATCAAAGGTTTAATGTAAAATACATGTTTGCTCAAAGTCTCTTTTTTAGGCCTAATGGGGTTTTTCATTCATTAGTTTCTGTAAATCTTTATCTTTTTCTTCTTTACTTTTTAAAAGTTAAAATAGGTAAATTAAAGCAACATTTTACTCGGTTGCAACAGGTCTAAATAAATTGGAAAATGTAAGGTTATGTGAGGTTTCTTAATAAGAATTAACTTGAACTGGATCTGATTATTTTCACTCTTGGACATGATGAGTTAGAAGTCAAAATTGCATTTTTAGAAGTACTCTAACTCAGAGCTCATGCTTTTATATTAAAAACATATTTGTATTTCACTTAATATGATAACAATATTCTTAAGCATTCTGAAAGAAAAATTGACTATTATAACCTCTCAAATTTTCAACTTTAACTAAATGTAATAGTTTCAAAACCAGGCATCTAGGAGCATGCTTAATCAGACTTCCACCTACAGGAAATAATAAAGAAAACTCTGGCGAAAAGAATTTGATAATTTTGAACCTCATTTTTCTTATCTGTTCTCCCTTGGACCTACACAGAAAATCAAGCCCATTATCTTTTTGTGGGTTCTGATAATATGTATCATATATCTCAGTTAACCATTGTAGTCAAAATAAGTTAATGTAAACAGCATAACTTGCATTGACAAGGGCAACCATAAGTCATGGTTGTATAGCAGGTGTGGAATGTATTGATAGATTATTCATCATAGAAATAAAACGGGAAGATAAAAATGCATTAAGTCGTTTTATAGGAAGATATTAAAGAACTGTGCTGCTCTAAGAAAGTGTATCAAATTGCTTTTTTATTCAGTATGTCAATTGAAATATGGACACTTGGAACTTGGTCTTTTGTAAAATTCAACAGGGATTTTTTATTCCTGATATTTGGTTCCTTTCCAAGCATATAAGTGTCTGGTGCAGTATCTTGAATTACAAGCTTATTACTGATACTTTTAATAGAGTCCTAGGCTTTAAAACCATTTATTTCTCTTCTCTTTTTTCCTTTGTTGCTCCCTTCTGCTCAATTAAGGCACTTTTTAATGTTTGGATGTATTTTAAATCAGAAACTCTACAACCGAATGTGGTAGGAACCATGAAATGATGACCACGGAGAACATAAATTAAGAACATAAATGGATAACTTGAAAAATTTTTTGAAAATGAATAATCAGGTACAGTTTAGTCAGCTCTCAACATTATAGTGATTAGCTATCATAGCTATCAAATAACTATCACATTTCAAAATTATAAATGTGATTTATTTACCTAAAATTAACATTTGAGACTATACTGGTCAAGGAAATTTATAAACCATATGTGGAAAATGGAACATATTTTCAAAGTTTTTGGAAACAGTATCCCCACTATATACTGGTTTCTTACCTTTCCAATGATAATGTTTAAGTTAAGGCAAAGGAAGTATTATTTTTATCATAACATCCTTGCCTTTTGGTTAAATGTTTTAGTTATATAAGCATTTACTAAAAACAACTTACAATTTATTCACGCATCAAGTGAATTAGCAATATTTCAGTTATCACCAAACTCTCTTATAGAAACAACAGTTTCATTTGAAGTTGTGATAAGTGGATTAAATGCTAGAGGACATAATCTCTTGTCAGAAAGTCTTTGTTTTTTGTAAAGTATATCTATACCTATATCTATATCTATCTATATATCTAGATATATGTCACGCTCTCTCTGAAAAATGAGACTATAAGGCACATAGAGAGCTATTATGAATTACTTGTCACATAAATTCTATATGTTTATTATATGTTTTACAATTAACAAAGATATATGATAAGGGAGGGCCCTGCCTTGGAGAAAAAGATTGAATAATTCTGGAATTTTATGATTTACATGTAAAATACATAATGTTTTTTTATTGGTCTGGTCACATAAAATTCTATTCTGTTCCATTGGTATTCATATTATTTATAACCTCTTGTAAGCGGAACAAGTTTTTTTTCTGGAGATTTTCTGGTTAGGCTGCGATTTGCAAGTAATTACCTCAGGAATTTAGTCTAATATTTATAAAGGAATAATATGGCAAAGAAAAGTTTATGAAGTCTTCTGAAAAAATGATATTTAAATTATGATTTGGGGGATAGTAAGTTTGTTTTCAATGTTAAAGTACCTAATCTAGTGTAAACTCATTTAAAATCCTGGTTGACACAGAAATGTTCATTGCTGTAGAAAAGAGAAAGTGGCCTATTTAAAATTTACAGCAAAAATCTAGCCAGAGAGAAAAAAACAAGGGAAAAAAAATCATAATTATAAAAATGTTTGGAATGCTGCTATTAAAGAGTAAAATGTAGAACTCCTTCTGACTTTGAAATGTGCAATAAAAGATACCTGTGTTTTAGTTAATGTAGCATATGTAACATTTAAATGATTTAGAATACTATGAAAAAATATGAACATTTCCTTTAGAGATGTTATAAGAACTTGTATTTCCATTTATTATCCTACTTTTAGCATACACCAGCTGAATGCAGAGCAATGGTCTTTATACACTGGATTTTTAATCTGGCCATGAAGACTGTTAAACTAAAATCTTTTATTACTAAAGGATCCTAAACTTTTCCTCCCCTCTTGTTGAACTTCTTTATAGTAATAGTTCATAAATATTTGGTTATGAATATAAAGAATCATTAAAATGAGACAATAATGATATATATTTAACTTATTCAGAAAGTTACCTGAAATCACTCTGTACTACTCACCAAAAAGGCTTACACTAAAGTATTTTAAAATTGTTTTTTTCTATATCGAACTTATTATAAATGACTTATATTATATCTAGTGAGATTTTTAGATAGGAAAAAAGGAAAGAAAAAAATATACAAAATGCAAAAGTACGGAAATGAAGAAGAGGATGAAGGGAGAGCCAGGGAGGGCAGAGGAGCAGATGCGGTGACTGATGGGCATAGAAGGGTTAGGAAAGAAAAATACAATGGCACATAAGCGACTTGAAGAATCACATGTTTTTTGCAGTTCCTCAATTTACCTTAACAAAAAAAAATTATGGCCCAAACATTCAATGAGAATATGTTTTTTTCTATCACTTTCCAAGGAAATACAGAAAGCTATAAAGGTTGAAATGAATTCCTTAAAACTGCAATAATAAACTTTCCTTAAATGATATCACAGGAAAATTACTTGTTAGTAATTTTGGGAATTGAGATATCATTTAGTTTCTGGATAAATATCTCTTTAAAAAGGCCTCTATGGCCCCTCCTTCACTTGGTATCTGTCACCGTATTTTATTTTTCTGCACAAGATTTATTATTACTTGATAAATACTTGCTTATTTATTTGTCTCATATGTGTGTCCCACTACTAGAACATAAACTATTGAGAGGACAGAAATTATTTTGCATGGCCTATCGAAGACAATATTTATTAAATTAATGAATAAAATAAATATGTATCCTAAATTTGAACAAGTTCCTTTATAATGAAGGTATATTTTGCCACGTCATCAATGACAGCACCTTAGCACCATGTATGCACCTGAATATACATTGATGGCTGACTTTCCAGATGTGCAATGAGAAAGTTCTTTTAGATTTCATACTTGTTCTTTCTCATAATGGCAACAACTCCACTTTGTGCTCTGTATTCTTCTATCAGAAAATCAGAATGTGTAAACTCAGCAAACTATCAGTTGCTTTATTGTACAAACAAATACAATCTAGCTATTCAGAATTCATATTTGCATTTTGCTACGAAAAGCCAAGTTCTAATACAAATCTACAGAGATGAAATGTGAATACCCAGGTGATGATTTCTGGTGTGTTAAATAAATTTTACTGACATAATAAGTGATATGTCTGTCAAATGAAAATACATAATATAAAACATATAGTACTTTGCCCATATCAATCAAAAATTATCATAAAAATATGTATATGGTAACATATTTTTCAAGCATGACATGGAAAATTCTTATGTCTCCTTTGAGGCTCAGTACAAATTCCATCTCTTCCATTAATTCTTTTAAAATCTCATACTTCCCAGAATATGTCTCTCAACTCCCACATAAGCCTTATCCACACCATGTTATATCACTTAACACATTCTTTTCTAGCAGAGTAAAATGTTTAAGTATATGGGCCTTTGATAAAACTAGTCCTCCCACCCTATATTATAAATCTTTAAAGTTACACTGTTCGTTCTAACTTTGTCCTTCTCAAACTACCTAGCATAATGCCTTATCCATAGTAGGAACTTTAGAAATAGTTAATTGAATTGTTAATATGATCATCTGTATAAGAATATACTTAATACATACAATGTCAAAATCTAACAAATTTATTTTAGAATCAAGTATATTAATCATGTTCATATATACATTTATTAATTTTCACTGATTAATTTTGTGGTTAGGTTACAGTTATCAAGATACATAGTTTGTGGCAACAGAAAAGGGTGGGCCTAGAATGATGGGTGTAATATAATCCATTATATTTTATTCAATTAAATTATTCAAAGCCATCATTTCACCTGCCAAATCCAAACAATTATTACAAAAATGTAATGAAGTGGTTTTTAAATGTCCAAAGATATTAAAGTAACACCTATTAAAGGCCGATGTTCAGGTTTTTTTACATTTTCAAGTTAATGTGCAAAACATGTTTAAATTCCCAAATGACCCAATGAAAATATATACTTAGATAGCTATAACTGGTGATGCAATAGCCACACATTCATAAATATTAGATTGCAAGGGTGATATGGGTCTTTAAACTGTTTTATAGAGAGAGTGCTTTGTGTGGGGTTTTTTTGAATAATTCTTTCTGAAAATTGGCTCCTGTTATTTTTACAAGCATGTAATGTACAATAGAAACTTGCAAAGCAACTAAAAAAATACAGATTTTGCTGACGGACCACCACTATTGATTTTAGTAGCAAGAGAAGAGAAAAAGCCATCATTTGCGCTTAGGTTCAACTGTAGGTTATGCATTGAATAGCTCCAGTGGGTGTCATTTACAGAGAAGACAATGAGACTGGTGTCCTTGGATCCATGCTATGCAGTAGCTTTGGTAGGGACTCTGTAGCTATCATGAGCAGTACTGTCGTAGATGGGGAGGGTTCATTGAAGAAGTTATTATTCTGTGGTCTTTTGTATAAAATAAAATTTAAAAATACTGAGAGTCAGTATAAGGATAATTTAGATAAAAAGACTCTCACATGAACTATCTCAATACAGTGTCTCAAAGCACATACTTGAGTTTAAAGGTTGCTTTGTAATGTGTGGGGAGAAGGTACATGTGTATGCGTGTATGTGTGTGTGCATGCTTTGTATTCCTTTGTTTACAACATTGAGTTCTTCTAAAAGAACTCATGTATAACTTGTAGTTTACTTAATTAATGTGAGAGTGCATTTAATAAAAATGGTTAGAAATATGGACATATGTAACTGAGGAGGACCAGTTGGTGAACATATAAAAACTATGAAAGAAAGTTATTGTATACCTACTTCTGGGCACAGTATAGATCTTGTTATCTTCCAATATTCTACTTTTAATCCTATCTTTTAGATTATATTTAATATGAGAGATAATTTAAGTGACTAATGAAAAATTGAATTAAGTGATAGTCTTTTGATTTAAATGATTTGAATGCATTCTGTACATAGAATTATAAGGGCTATCATGTAATCTCAATGAGGGCAAGGACCTCATTAGCTGTTCTCATTCATATACACACAGGTCCCATATACATGGGAACATGCAAACAGCTCCCAGCATACTGCAGAATGCACACTCAGAAACACTAATTGCCTGAATGAGGATATCCTGAACAGAAGAAATTTAGTAGGTCATTTTTACTTTTCTGAAGCTTACAGGATAAAAATTTCATTAACAAATGAAGTAGTAAATTAATTCATTTAATAAAAATTCACTTACACATACACACACATATGTATGTATGTATATGTTTATGTAAATAGTAGATAGTTAGATGATAGATAGATAGATAGACAGACAGACAGATATATAGACTCAATAAAACATGGTCATGGATTTCTATGTAATGTATCTCAACTGACACCCTAGTTTGAAATCTCACACATACACTAAATTTACATAAACGTTTGCATTAAAATGCAGCACTACACACACACACACACACACACACCTCACAAGCACCAAACAACAATTGTACAACAAAAGCAGTGCAGTCTATTTGATTAGTTGTTGTAGTGAAAACAATATAGAGAGGAGAAAATTAAAATTAAAATCATGCTTAGATCAAGATTGGAACAAACAAGAAATTTATTCTATGCTATATAATACTTTAATTCTATCCTTGAATATAGGTACAATGTTGATTGTTATCTAAGAAGCTTGTAAAGATAGCAATACAAAGCTGTACAAGAGACTTTATTTCTTATTCAAAATAAATGCAATGATGTCTCTACCCAATAGTGTTACAGAAATCAAACTTTCCATTTGCCTGAGTAACTTAAAGCCAATTTTAGCCTTGTTTTAATTAGAAATTAGACAGTTTTAATTGTTCTGAGATTTGTAACATCGAAGCCTAAAATTTTATTTTTCAAACCTTTGGCATTTATGAATGTTTGGCAATCTCAATTAACTTGGTGAAAAGGCTGGAAAAGATTATCAGCATGTGGTGATTGACAGGATAATGAAAATTTTCTTCTGTAAAATTCTGATATATTTAGACTGACTTGGGTTTCTTCAGAAATCATCAGTTACCTCATTTATTTTTAGTTCAGCTGAATCAGTAAAAGGAAAATGTTCACTAATGTAATTCGTGGAAAAAAAAAAAAGATTCTGATTAGCAAACAGAAGTCGCTGAACCTTGACCAAATTACAAGTATAAATGAACTAAGTTTGTCCAAGACAATGTTCTCGATTCTGTTCAACATTTTTCCTCCCTTTCTACCAGTGTTTTTCCCCTTATCTTTCAACTACACCTTCACCATCATATATCTATCTCCATATCCAACATCATCTTAGCATCTTTCAATTTAGGACCTATATATGATATCTAGCCTTCTCTTTTCTTGTTTTAGTCATTGATAATCTCACAAATACAGGTGAAGCCTTAAATCTGTGTCCATTGTATTCTGCATCCTTATAAGATTGAAGTAGAGATTTCTAAGTCAGGTATATTTTGGTAAAATAGGAAATTTGAGCCAAAATCTGCAACCACTCAGGACCCTTACGTGAAGCTCTAAATCCACTGAGAACTTATAGCGTCTCATAGATACTATGCAAATTGAGTCATTTATTTCCTCATATATTTGTTTTTGTAACTGACTTCTTCATGATTTCCTTAGATCTCCTACTGAATTCATAAAAGAATCAGGATATATTTCGAACCTAACATCATTTTTTTTAATACATATAAAAATGGCCAAAGTTGTAGGGAAATAAATGAATAACTCTAGTCTTGAATTTTCTCTTGATTTATACTATAGGAATAGTATCCAGTTATGACAAAACTGAAGAAAAATTAGCACTTTATTTGTATATGGTGAGAATATATAAATCTGCACAGACTTTTAATGAGACAATTCAAAAATATGTATCACAGGTAATATGTATGACTATTGACCCAAACAATCCAGTTTAAGGAATTTATCCTAAGAAGGAGATAAGTACTCAAAATGTGTATAAATTGATGTCTATTACACCATTTTGGGTAATTGGAAAAAAATAAGATAAATGACAAATGAGAGCATTATTAAATAAATTATGATATTTTCCTAATATAAAATATATAAACTTAGAATTTCCTATCATTGTATTTATTAACATAAGAAGAGGATTTAAACAATTTAAAAAAACATGATCGTGTTTTATTTCTTTAGTCAGTAAAAATATTTAATTTTACTTTGTATGAGGCCATATATTCCACATCGGGAAGTAAAATGAGGAGCCCAGAATGACAGGCTCCTACCTTTGTGGAACATACAGTCAACTGGAGGGGACATCGTTTGGAAAGGAGAAGTGCAGCTCGGGCCAGGAATTTAGCATCACGTGATAGGAATGCTATGTTTTCTAGGTCCGGACATTTTCGGTGATTGAAATACTAGAAACAGGATGCTACAAATAGAATGATGACATTTGTTTCCAAAGACTATCGATATACTAGAGTGATGAGAAAATAATAATAAAAGTGAGATATTTTGTACCAAACTTTGGGGTAAGTTTAGGACTGCAGCTGCAAGTGCCATTGGTGAGTAATCTCAAGGCAAATGGCAACACACACACACACACACACACACACACACACACACACACGCATTAACATAAAAGCAAAACTTTGATAAGTCCTGGAAAGATATTGTGTGGTATGCTGTGCTATGAGCAGGGAGCTGTAGGTTCCAATGAGAGAAGGAAAAAAGATGGAAAAGCATCAAGAGAAAAGGTAAAATAAGGGAGTGGCAGGAGAAATTCTGGAAGAATATTTTCCTTCATTTTCATGGTAGCTCTCTCTGGGGAATGGGATTCATGTTTGAGAATACTTTTCAGTGGTGCTTGATGTTTCAATAGTGAGCACATATATTTATAACCAGATGTAAAATTTTTCATCTTGAAAACAATCTGGCTGACAAAACAGAGTAACCTGTTATTAAAATCAGAGATAACTGCAGCTTAGTGGTAATTTTTTAAAAAAAGAAAGAAATTTAAATGTATCTAAGTGTAAAAACCATATAAATAGACCCCCTAAGTTGCATGGATATTATGCATCTCATAGATGCAAAAATAACCTAATTTCTAATCTACATTTCTATATCAACATTGTAAAAAGTGACCGAAGATCAGCAACAACATTGGCATTCTTCAGAAGACTCAAATACATGTCAGAATGAATGGAATCTCTTAATGAGGATTCTATCATTTAGTGATATACAAAATATATAAAATAGGAAATATTTATTCTATTATTAGGATATTTTTTCAAGCCGTATGACTGTGTGTGTGTGTGTATACATAGATGTATGTGTGTGTGTGTAAGAGACAGAGAGAGAGAGAGAGAGAGAGAGAGATGGATAGTTTACAGACACTGGTTATTGAAGTGACTTCTAAAGTGTTATGGACAAATCAAGTGCCATTCCAGAGTTTAACAGTAAATTTGGGAGGGACTGCAGTTGCTAAGACCTCTTCCGCTTCCCAACATCCAGTGCTATCTTTCAGAACAAAGACAACTGTTAAAGGACAGGGAAAGAGTTCAGGATGGACTGTCAGTAGATTCAGAAGCTAAATCCTTTGTCTGCTGTAAAGTGGTACAAGCTATAACACCCCAGCAGTCTTAGTTTAGTAAATTAACAGTAGGCCTTTGTCTGCTTTAATACAAATGCAATCCAGGCCTCATTACAATTGTTCACAGCAACGCTAACCATTTGTTTGAGTAATGAAAGGCCGTACGTATTCCCACTGTGAAATCTATGTTTGACTAGGATTCACATTGATTTCTGCCCCCTGATTGTGTGCAGAGGCTCTTAGCCAAATTGTTTTTTTTTCTCCCTCTCTTTTCCTTTATTTTGCCTTCTGAATGGTAGAGTTCAAGGAAGATGTTGGTTTTCTTTGGAAAACATTTTTCTATGCTACATTTCAAAATAAAATAACCCATTAGGATAGTATTCTGAGGAATGCAGGGAACGAACAAGTATTTCATTCATATTTAATCAGTCTGTATGATAAAATCATGCATGGAAAAAGAAAAAAAATCAACATAAATTTGTCAGTTTTGTTTGACAAGTAAGTGATAGGCATGAGCAAGGGGTTTTGAATGGCACAAGGCCCAGAGAATTAGATGTCATTACCTCTAATTCATTAAGATACTTTCGATTGTTTTCCCCAGTGGGCTCAGGCAGTCCCCAGGGAGATGCATAACTAACATATACTAGATCCATCACAGCTCAAACAAAAACTGGTAATTTTCCCTATCCCCTTTCACTGATAATTCAGGGGGATAATTCAAGATAATTCCTCCGAATTATCAATGATCAAAATGGACTAGGGAAAACACCCTAATCAAATAAAAGGACTACATATCTTTGAAAAAGTACTTCTAAAGTTTTCATGGCCAGTATAGATTGACTGTTTTAATTAATAACCCCAGAATTCTTGTGATGAAACCTGATAGACACTGACTTTTTGCTTATGTAATTATAAACTGATAATGTTCTGGTGTGGCTTTCCAGTGGACTCAGAGATCCTGGCTCTTTCTATCTAGAAGTTCCAGCCTCTCCCAAGACCTCAGAGTTCTTTCAGTTCCTCAAGGAGATAAGGACTGAGAAAAGGAGCAGCACCCATGCTTTTTTATTTTTAAATGAGTCATCTCTGGAAGTGGCACACATCTCTAGGTTCCGCATTAGCCAGTCATAGGACTATGTTTAATTTCAAGGGAGGTGGGGAAATATGGTCTAGTCCAGAGTCCTGGAAGAGTAAAAATATTGTTTGGATGAGCATCTACATAGTTGCTATCGCAGAAGAAAATTCATTGAGGGAGTTATTTATTTTCTTTAGTAAATAAATACAAAATAAAAACAAAAACAATAATGCTCATCTTTGTGACATATAGCTTTAGTTCTTTTGAAATTATAAAGTACATCTATCTCACATGTCTTATTTTGATTAACTGACATTCTGGGGAGAATTATTTTCATACAGAGATGTGAAATACAGAACATTTCCTTTGAAATACCTTATATGAAGTCAATGTTTAAATTGGAAAGGCTCCTTGATAGTTAACAGTAATGAGTCTTTTGATTTTCTATAGCAACAGATTCTGCTTACAGCTGATTATACGCAGGTGCCCTTTGGGTATTAATAATAATTTTTTATAAATCTCTTGTGTTCCACATGGAAAACAACTCCTAGGTTTACTGTTAAAGGTATTCTTAGCACTGCAGAGATTTTGTGATTTTACACAGTTGATGTCTGATTATTTTTAATGGTAGAGTAGGTGATGACTTTAAAAATTACACTATAAGCTCTAAAATTCCTAGTGTTTAGTTTTATTGTACATAATTTTGCTTACTGTATCATTAAATCTATTTAGGTAATGAAGCAAAACATTTTCTGAAGCATGGTGGGAAAGAAGAATACATTAAGAATAATGCATGACTGAATATTTTGTATGATTCTTATGCGTTTATTTAATATAAACACATTCTTGGAATGACAGTAGACCACTGAGATATTTAAAGTGATTTCAACCCAGATATTTAAACTGATAATAAGATTTATCAGCTTGAGAAGTAAGTGGAACTTTTAAATTCTTTCCCATTCTTAGGCTTAGTTATCCCATAGAAACTAATTTGCAAATACTTAATTTATCCTTATTTTGATGAATATTGCATACAAATTATTATGTGCAAACTATAACATTAAGCCTTGAGAAAAATGCAGTATTGAATCAAACATGGACCTTGCCTTTCAAAATCTTACACATAATAATAGAAATAATATCTAAATACCATAAGCTGAAGTAGAAGATAGATAGGAAAAGTATGACAAAGAAAGTGAAGATAATAGATCAGAAGTTAAGAAGAAAGAAAAAGATGGGGAAAATAATGAAAAGCATTAGAGAAAAACATATTTTATTCAGTGACGAGTAGAGTGCTCCAAACAGTTTGAAAAAAGTTTGAGGACAGGAAATAGAATTAAAATAGGAAAATTATGCCAAATATCTTTGCTTAGAACAAGCCACTTGAGTTTGTAAGGTAGAGCAAATGAGAAAGAAAAACTGGAAAATATTTGCAACAGATGTTGAAACAAAACTTAGAAAGTGTTAGCAAGACACTTCTGAGATGATTCAGGTGGTATGATTAAGGTCGAACAGCAGAGAACGAATTGATAAGGCCTACGTGGTAGTCTTTCACTTGTACATTCAGACTTGATTATTGGGAAGGCCAGAATTGCTATTTGCATGGAAGCTGGCCATGGCTTAAAATGCTATGGAGGTTGTAAGAAAACAGACTATGGAACTCAGATGAAGCTCCTGCATGAACTATATATTTCATTATCCCTATTCTTATCCTGACATCTAAACTTCCCTCCTCCTAGAAAATCGTCAGGAAAAACAAGAGCTTCAGAGTCAGACCAGCATCAAATTCTAGCTCTATCACAAATTAACAGTATAATTTCGACATTTCTTTTTCTCAACCTAAAATTACTCTTAAGTAAAACTGAGAAGATTTCCTCATTTGCAAACCTAATGTTAGGAGTAAGTGAAATAATATCTGTGTAGGCAAGTAAGATCCCAAAACAAGCACAAAAGAGATCTGGTGTAGTTAACTCATTCCCTTGCTCGCCTGCTTTCATGTAAGGGTTAATTTGTTTCTTCCTTCTCTTTCCTTTTTTCTGAATCACAGAAAATTGGTTATGTATACAACGTATAACATATATGCTACAGAATTTCTCTTTCTTATATTGCAATAAAGAAAGCCTGTGAATCCAAAACAAAGCTTCTAGGAATCATATTCAGGATTAAGAATGAGTCAGCTACAGAAATAATGCTCAGAAACATCTAAGAGCGAGAGAGTTCTAAATCCATCAAGAACTATGTTATAGAGATCAAGGTCAGAGAATGTAATGAGGTGTGGCTGAGGAGAAGCACTGTCGGAAGCTTCACAGGCCTTGATGTCCATTTGAGTGGAAGCATGGATGAATGCTTGTCAGTAATAAGAGCATTAAAACTTGAAATGCTAATCTCTGAAATTTGGATGGGTAGTCATTTGACTGAAGAGAGTGCTATGTTTTAGGAAAGATATACTCTAAAAAAGTGCAATGAGATAGAAAATTGTGGAATATTTGAAGAGTATATACCTTTTTTTGGAGCACTCTACTAGTCACTGAATAAAACAGAAAATTTTATAAAAATAAAATCTTGATAAAAAATTTAAATATCTAAATGTTTAAAATTAAAATTCAAATAGCAAAGGAAATTTAATGTTTGAAAAAAACATGTAAGGTAGATATTATTTATATTTAGTTTCCTTTTCTCCCTTGGGTTCAGTTTCTATATCTGTTAAAAACTAGGATAATAATACATATTTAATAGGATTATTGAAAAAAATAATCGGAGTTGATTATGCAAAGCACTTAATAAAGTGCCTGAAACATATTAGGCTCTCATCAATAAATTGTACCTTTTATAATTATTCTCACTATTTTCATTTAAGAAATACAGAAACTGAGGCTCAGAAGAATTTTATACTTCAAGATAATGACAGAAATAAATATCAGAATCAGTACCAGAATCTAAACCTGTTTGTTTGAGTGTAATATCTGCGTTCTTTCCATTTATTTTTCACTTCCTATACTGTCTCAAAGCATTTAGTCCTTCAAACTATCCATTATAGCAATATTATTCAGAGAAAGTACATGTATTTTTACTTAATAATTATTAAGTAAATTCTTGTAGGTACTTTGGATTTCTGTGATTTTTTAAAATCTTAATTATGTAATAAATTACTAAGAAATACAAATCCTATTTATGATGCTGGTAAAGTGTTCTTTTTGTGGGGGCACCTTAATGAAACACATGATTCTATGTAATTTTTCACTCAAGAAGTTTCTAAGTAAAGGAAAGGTTAACATAAATTTCACAGAATTTTCAGAAAATTTGCCTCACATATAGGACACATTGCATTTAACATCTTGCATAGCATCTGCCCTTAATTTTCAGCTATGAAAAGCTAAATAAAATGGCTATTACTGCACAAACAGCGTTAAGAGAGTGACTTGTTTCTTAATGTAGTTCTAATAAGAGTTGGAAGAAATCCCAAGTCTGGCAGAGAGTATAAGGGTTTGGAGGAATTTTTGTTTGCTTGTCATTCAGTTGAAATGTTTTGATACCACTTAACCAGGATTCACAGTGTTACATTGTACTTTAAGTACCAAACAAATCTCAGAGATTGTTTTGAAATAAATGATTTATTTCCTAATTATTATAGGTGGTTAACAGATGAATGAAGAAATGTTTCCATTTTCATTTCATTTCTATTTAATAGAAAATTTCTCTAAAATCTATGTATTCACACTACAATTATAGCCCCAAATATATATTTTTATGTTCTTTCTCAAATATATCAAGATCCAGTTCCTCCATCGTTTCATAGCTTCTAAGTCTAATGAATTTTAATTAAGCTGGATTCTGAAACTTAGTCTTTATAAGGGTAAAACTTAACAGAATAGATTTCATGGCACCCTCTGAAAATATGATATTACAAAAATCCTTTGTTTACTAAAATCTTTGTGGAAATCTTGGAAGTTTTCAGGACATACAGACAAAAAAATAATGGTGTTAATAGGTAAGATTCAAATATTTTTAGATAACCACTCATGAGGTATACATGTTTCTAGAATTTCACACAGTTGCAGTTACTAGTATATATCAATTTACCAAATGCTATTATGTGGCATATCTTAGGCTGCTGCCGTTACTGAAATTCCAAATAGTGTTGAGGTTTCACTGACTTTAATATACCTAAATGTTTGCTAGGAATAGACTTGTATTATAACTCATTAAACAACTTATATTTTCTCCCTTCATGCCTAGTCATCTGTAAGATTGTTTCTGAGTGTCCTCCAATCTTAGAATTTTATTTGAATTCTCTCAATACAGTTTTATTTTGATCTACTTTTGTGCCACAAGTTGTGCCTTTGATATATTTAAATGTAAACTTCTCATTTTGATGGAGAAGTGAAGTAACAAGAATTCCTGAGGCTATGATCTGAAAGACAACAGCCCCACTAGCAGCTCAAAAAGTTAAGATAACAATAGTGAGTATACCCAAATGAGCATGCTGTTAAGACACGTGTTCCTAGTTTTATGAACATATTATGGAACTGACAGATGCTATGATAAATTCGCATAAAGATATTGTCTGCAGCATAATTTTTATGTATTCCCTTTAAAGCTGTAAGTGTATGTGTCTGTGAGCAAATATGTATTAGCATACGTGCCGTTCTGCCTGCTTCGTTTTCTTTCTTTGGGACACAACATTCTGCCACCTTGGCATCCTACAGAATTAAAACGTTTCTACACATCGTTGATATTTGTAACATCTCTTATTTTTGCCATAAAAACATACATTGCATTATTTAGTTTCCCTTTGGTGGCGGGCGGGTGGTGGGGGGGGAGAAAAAGTAAAGCATACACACGCATGCACGCACACACGCATGCGCACACACACGTAGGGCTTAAATTTAGATCTTGGATTTGTGCTCTTAGTGTTGCTTGTCTACAACATTAAAAGAAATGCATTCAATGGTGTCACAGAGCTGATTGGTTCAAATTGAATTAACAATTTGGTTAATTAATGTAAGTAATCTGATAGTCTTCTCAAAAAGCTTCAAGTTATTGCATTTTAAGTAAAAGTAAGAGCAGTTATCCATTTGTAAATATTTTTAAAATGCTAATCTAATACAATTATTGCACTGGAATCTTTTACCAAAGTCCCACCGAACATTCATGATTTGCCATGAGGAAACCCGGATACAGCTTTGCTGACTGTTAAGATAAATTTGCCTTTTCCAGACTCAACTCTTAGTGCCTTTCTGCTACATCTTGATGAAGTAACTAAATTAATCTCCCCAAGGACTCTTTAAATTGCCAGCTGAGCTTCCTTAGAACCTTCTTAAAAACAGGCATTAAGAAATTTTGTGTGAAGAAAATTTCGCTTTGTATTTGATCAAACACCTCGGTTGTTTGAATGTTGATGAGAGTATCCTACACTATCCCTTATTGTATTCTACCTTACCAGTATTATTTTTTAAAATTCTGAAAAAAAAATCCTAGATTTACATTTAGATGTATGTGTATATATGTTCCTTTATACATGCATAATATTCATATATGTATTCATACATATGTAAGTCTTTAATAAAATATCATTACTAAAATGTATTATTAAGGGAAGCATGGCTCTAATTATAGGATCCATTGAAACTACTGTATGTAAGAATTTACAGTGTAAGCAAACCTGCTTTGTATAAATCTTGCTTATTCTTTATTGGTATTTTATCAACTTCATTCAATTTAACTGTGGAAATGTTTAAATTTCCAGTGGAAATTAAATGGCCAATATAATTTTAGGTATAGCATCTCTTTTTGTATTTAGATGACTTATTATTAATGTCCATGATCATTTTAAGCCTTTTATAACTTTTAGATTTTTTTTTTAAGTATAAGGGAAGTATTCTAGAAAGTATTTTTAGTCCAGCCAAATTATTTACTTTGTGTGATACTGACTTTAGTAGCTTAACATAATGTCCACTAACATGGCTTTAGTATACTAAGAAACATAAAAAATTGATCTGATACGTAGTGTTATGCATAGAAATATTCTTAGAGTAAAAGGCATTTAAGTATCATTTTTAAAAGCCCTGTTTCTTTCCTATTTTGATGCTCATGCAGTGCACTCCACTCATATTTATTTAAATGGGAAAATCTCTTTTAAAACAGAAGAGAAGAAGATAAATGTATCATTTCAAAATTACCCAAAATTCAAGATTAATATTAGAATTAACTAGATTTTTTAATTTTAGCCTTATGTAAACTGTTTTGCATGATGGATAACACATGAGATGAATAACATTGAGAAAGATGCTAATATTGTAAAAATAATCCAAGGCAGCTCATTGTAGAATAATCTGAAGATTTGGAAAGTATAATAGGTATGGAAAAGATAGAAAAATTGTTATGTCACAAAACATAACTACCCTAATGATTAGAAGCAACCCCAAACTGGCTGTGCAGCTTCAATTTATTTTGATAATTGACTATGCCCAGAACAGCTAATAAAGCAAGTCTATAAAAATGTTGTAATTTCGTCCAGGTGGCAGTAATTTTCATAGATGATTACAACATTTTATCTTCTATCCACTGAAATGTAGCAAATATGATATATATTTTTGATTTCAAAGTCCTGGTTAATTCATTTTGTTATTAATCATTGATATGTTTTTGTGACCAGGAGAAAACAACTTAACCTAAATTAAAAGCATGATAGCTTTACTTTTTGGTGTGGAGATGCCATGACTATTTTAATTAATGCACCAAAACTAATCATAAAATTAAAATGACAGTCTTCTTCTGAAAATTGTGTGTCTCAAATATCAAAACAGGATCAGAAATGTCCCAGATATTCAGACATCTAGAGTAGGTCTCCCCAGATGGGAGCCAATGGAATCTAGAGCAAGGTCCTTTATTTACGGTGGATCCTGAGTGGAGAGTGAAGATATGTTTTTAGGCAGAGCTGAGGTTCTTGAGGGAACACTGCTCCAGCATTATTGGAGGAACATAGCAGCACCTAGCTGTGGCACTAGCAAGCTTTTGCTCTTTGCTCTAGCAAGAAAGTTGATGGAAAACTTTGAATTCAGACATACTTGGATTTGCACATTAGATCTGCCACTCTTCAATCATATTATATCCCAGATGAAGTTGTTCAAACTTCCAAGCCAGTATAATGCGGGATGGAAAATTTGGACAAAATTTGGAAACCCCTAGCAGGCAGATAGGCCTCATAATTAGGGTCTGTTATCAAATAACAGGGCCCTAAGCACTGGGCTGAAGTCCAAGCATAAGAACTTATTTCCTAAGGGTCGTACTGTAGTCTAGGTGTACCTTGGCCTCCAGGTAGTTTATAAGAATAAAGAAGGAGTAACTAAAACTAATGCAAGAGTAGTTTTGAACAAAACAAAGCAAAACAAAAAACTTATTACAATGGGGGCTAGGCCTTGAAAAAATACCCAGTTTTCATGAATGAATCATCACCCCCAAGGAACTCAGTGCTGAGCTGCAAACTATAAATTCAGTACCTCTGACTATGAAAGAGGATAAGATGAGCTTCGGTTGGATGCGTGTGTGGTGAGCTGTTCACTGCCAAGGTTGTTGATTGTTTTCACTTGTACTATAAGCCCTACCTTGTCACATCATCTCCGCAATCCTTCATTGTACCCTCAGATGGCTTTGTCTTCCTTAGGACTTTACCCTGGAGTAGAGAACTCATCCTTCACATGTTGTAATTTCAGCAGAGGGAGAGGGCTGATAACATCATTCTGCCAGGCTGCCTCATTTTTAAAAAGATTTGCCTGTTCATTCACTTTCCATTTAATTCAAAATTTCACTCTGTTTAATTCAAAATTTCATTCATTCTGTTTGCCTTTCCTTTTACACCTTAATTCAGCAATTTAGCTCGAGGATGTTGTACATTCTCACATATTATAGAGCAAGACATGTAGTTATTGCTCCATTATTTATAATAACCCAAAGTTTTGCATTTAAGAATTCCATCCAAATACCCACCAGGCTTAATTGTAGACCTAGTAGGATAAAGGAGAGTAAGATAGAAAGAAAAAGAAGTTGATGTTTGTTATTCAAATTATCTGTCTTCAGACTGAGAGCCAAGTTACATTTTTATTCATATATTTTTTAATCATGAGCAGCATAATTTCATCTTATTTTAAATTGTTGATGCTTAGAAAAGAACAACTAAGGAAAAAAAAAAGACTGAAAGTTTCAGTGAATTCTAATTACTTATGACTTAGCAGCAGTAATTGAAAAGCTAATTTGTTCAATAATGAACTTTATCTGCAGAGAGAAAAGACAAGACCATAACCGAATTCAGCAGCAATGACTTACTCTCCAGTTTTAAGCTAAAAGAAAAATAAAAAACTTGCCTGTATCATTTTTCGGATTGGATAATATTAATCTTTTTTTTTTTCAAAATCTATACTAAAGACAGTGATGTAAAGGATAAGAACACAATGATGATAATATTGAATGTTAAATAAATTTTTGACAATTTTTGAGCAAATAAGAAGCCTAGGTTCTTACTGCAAGAAAGCTGTCTTGAAGATACCAAGGAAGAAAATGCATGATTCCAGTGTTCAACCAGATTTTGTTTTAGTGATATAGATAAGATTTTAACATAAATATTTGTAATATAAGAAATAATGGGATTATATGAATAAGATACAAGGAGATAGTAGTATGAGGAGATGGAAGATCATATTTGCTCTAGATCTGGAAGGGGAAGGATGGTTATGATTTAACCAAGTATGTATGAAGGGATTTAACAGTGATTCTTAAGAAGCAATTTTGACCCTCATTCCTCTCTCCTCCAAGGGACATTTGGCAATGTCTGGAGACATATTTGTCATAAACAATGAAATGAAACTAGCATTTATTAGTAGAAGTCAAGGATGCTGCTAAACATCCTACAATCCACAAAATAAGATCCACGGGAGAAGTAAGCTAAGAGGCAGCCAGAAGGGTGTAGTGAAGATATTCATTTTGCTGTTTCGTCATAATCTATTTTCACTGCATAAATGGAATCATATTTTTAATAAATAGAAGTAGCTCTCCGAAGATGTAAATTTATGTAGAGGGAGAATGCAACCCCAGTCTAGGCATAAGTAAGGAAAATAAAATCCTTCTCTTTGGAATTAGAACTATCAGAGAAGAAGAAACTTTACCAGTGGACAATGAAAAACAAAAAGCTGATTGTGAGTCAAAAAACTAAAGGATGAAGAGTTAAGAGACTAGACACAGAAATCCAAAAGTCATAGATTGATGAGTGATAGGATGATATCTGCTGTCTTGTCTAAATGGATATAACTCTGAAACACCCAGCCTTTTTCAATAGTTAGCATCATTCTTAGATATATCTAGAGAACCCGCAGAGATGGAGAAAATACAACATTTTTAGGACTTAGATTCAGAAAGAAGATAAACTATTTCTTATAGAATTATTTTATTTGAAATAAGTTGATTTCTTACATGTTTTAATGAATACTTGCTAAGTTTTCTATTATATGCTAACACTGATACGTGATATTAAATACATTCAGACCTTGTGTCAGAAATCTAATTACACTTTCCTGAATCTGTTTCCATAGTCATTCATATCAACTTAGCTCTGGTCAGCCAAGTAGGATGAGCATACTCTGACGAGTCTTTTTAGGACTGGCCTCAATCTACAGAACGTGATGTGAAGACGACATTAAGTTTCTTCTTCGAATGCCATTCTCTCATCTTTCTGCTCTTTCTCTTCTCCCAAGTAAGAAAGCAAAGCTGCCATAGAGCTAAATTATTTTATAATCCTCAGATGTAGCCCCTCTGTGTCCATTTTCTTCCTTGTGTTTTTATCTCCAAGATGCACATGTAGCTCACTTTTTGCAAATAACACACACAATATAGTTTAATGAGTTTCAAGTTATGTATTTCAAGTTAAGCTGAAAGTAAAACTAAAATAAGTTTGAAAATAAAGACAAAAGAAATATTTTCTCAATACCACTATGAAAACGGAAATGGTTATTGGGATAAAGAGAAAAAAAAGACAGCCTGCACAAACTGTCAATAGTGCCAAGGTTGAGAAACTCTGGGATAAAGACCATTCCAGGTGGAAAGAAGAATACTCACAAAAGCCAGGCTTTTGTGGGAAATCACAAATGGCACGATTTGCCTGAGGTATGGATTATGTGAAGGAGCATAAAGTAAGCTGAGGCTGGAAAGATAGTCTACAACAAACTTTAATGCCAGATTAAAGTATTTTAATTTTTTAGTTGTTAGCTTTCCCTATAGCACCTGTTAAAAATGTTTCATATCTGATAGAATGTAAAAAATAAAAGCAACAACAACAAAAAACTTTCATTAATCAAGCAATATTATTTCAAATCTTCAAGAGGCTTCTTCATTTTTGTCAAAGAGTTCTTTCCTTCTTAGTGTAAAGAATGAAGAAAACATATAGGAACATAGTCAAAAACTCCTTGAAAAAAATGTTCTCATAATGTGCCAGTTTCCTGCAAACTTATTTACAAAAAGCAAGAGATTGTTTCCTCAGATAAGTGCTAGAACTCTAACTTAAGACTTTAATCATTCTAGATGACTTTTCTCTATTAAATATTTAATTATTTTTACAGCATTTTTATGATTATTTTAATTATACATAAGTAGAGTGTAATATCTATACAGGGCTAACTCGCTTAGTTGCTCAACCTCAAAAAGAATAAACATAAAAAGTATAGTTACTTATTTCAATTATCTTTTTTAAAAGTTTTGCTATATCTTTGCCCTAGTAAAATTATTTGTTTGTAATTATTTGTGTGTGTCAAGTCATGATAAACTCTTAAGATCAAAGGAACATTTTATGACACATCCTTCTTAAAAGGTTTGTCCTCTAATTATAAAATTATGCATGTGTAGATTATATATAATACCAAATTTCTGGAGAGTTCTTAAATGACCTATATCCCCTTTCAAAAACCAATAAAACTTCTATGAACATATAAATATTATTGGGTTTAGGAAACAATACATGTCATGTTGAACATTGGACCTTTACATATAATATTAAATCAAAATAAATTATTTTAAAACTTAAATGAAAATGTGAAGCAACCCATTTTTTGTATAAGATCAAAAGATCAGAATTTTGCCATAAACTATTTTATCTTAGAATCTATTTAATGAACAGTAATAAATAAAAAAATAGATTTTATGTGACAGTTGTTTCCTTATTATTAAGACTGTGCCTTTTTTTGTATTCGTTGATGTAATAGTGTTTATAATTTTCTTTTGCAATTCTTCTCTCTTGTCTTCCATTGAAGGTTACTTTTAGATAGGGAACATGGTTAACTCAAAGCCTATTATGCTGGTAGGCATTCAGAAAATGTTCATAGAAGGAGTAACTTTAAAGTAATATTATCTGAGTTTTTCAAAAGACAGTTTCCCAAAAATACAAACTATAAATATCAAATGCAGAATGACAATATTTGTTTCATTAGTCTACTCTGTTATTTTTTTTTTAACTTGATGCCATGTAAAGCCAATAGAAATGTTATTTTTTTTAACTTGATGCCTTGTAAAGCTTCAACATGTAACCCACTAATAAATATTATTGGATTTAGTCCATTAGTAGTGGACCCCAGAGATATAACTTACAATGTGTACCATTAATAGACCCAACAGATTATGTTCAGCAGTCTAAAGAACTTTAAAGTACTGCTTGAAATTATAATATGTCTTTTCAAACTTTGCTGAGAAAAAATGCTAAGATTGGGGAATCTTTACTCAGATAACGAAAGGAGTATTACAATACATTTTATAAAAAAAAAAGTAGAAATTTAGCAAAGAGGAATATAGAAGCATCAGGGAGGTCTATTCTTGCTGCAGAATTTGCCTTTAGATGCTAACTCCAATTTCATTATTTTACACATCTGGAATCTACATCTGCTTCAAAAACTCAATTCATTAAAATAAACCTACAATTCTTTTGATTCAGACATTGCCCCTTAACTTGCATAGTCAGTTTAATATCAAAGGACTTAAATTTTGTCTTTTTTATATTTTTTTAATCCAAACTTGTTTCCATTTCTTTTGTTTTCTAAAGCTCACATTTCCTCTTTCATATTCATTCTCATCTTCAGTTGCTAGCTTTACTGTAGCTTTTTCTTTTATATTAAAACTGACCTGGACTTTTTCCACCTAGAAAAATAACCAACTCAACTGCCTGGATAGTTCTCATTCTGATCAATTTCTCCCTCCTCTATCTCTGACTTTTAAGTCTCTGTTCTACTTCAACCGAGGTTTCAATTCTTTCTCCTAGAAGGTTATTGAATGTATTTTTATTTTTTGTAAATGGCATCTTTAGAGTTTAAGGAAATATTTCTTCTTCACCAGTTGTCCTATTTATCATTATGCTCTGTCATCTTCTGTTTCTCTTCCTATTTCTTCTCCTGCTTTACCTCAGATTGGACCTGGGCTTCAAAGTCACTACATTAAAATACTTCTCTTCACAGAAAATTACCTCCTCCCACATAGAACTTCAGAAACTAAGCACAGTTATTTAATTTAAAAATGACATAATTATTCACTGTTAGTAATATATTTTAACAGTAATTGTGATATAAACAACCACTGTGTGCATTAAAATACTTAGGTATTTAATTTTCACATTTGATTGTAAATATTAGCATAAGTTGAAGATGCCTATTTTAAAAACATATTTTTAGAATGAAGACCATTGAAGCCAAAGCTGCTCGGTGTCTTTTCAAAAATTCAGGTAAACATTTGAATTGTGGAACTGCCATTATCTAAGTCTCATTTACCTACTGGTAAGGCTATTCTAGAACTTTCTTAGGGTTGTGAAAATCTATCTTCATTTCCCTGCCCATTGCTTCCACATTCATTCTGCAATCTCGCCATCTGTTTCACTGAAATGGCAGCCCCAGAGGGCAGGGAGCATATCTTATCTGTAAGTAAGTGTGGATTCTCTGTCAGCATTTAAAAAATAATAGAATTTCAAATAGGGTTGATTTAAGCCTCCCTAGTCAGCAGTTAGTCTTGATGACATGAATCACTCTTTCAAATGGTAATTTGCACCTGTTACCTTCATCTACAGGTTGGAAAACACTTACATCTTAATTAATTACACCCTTGCAACGTGGGAGATTGTATCCTCAATCCCGAGACAGGGAGACTGGGGCATAGAGAATCAACAGCTTTTCTGATATATCAAAGCAGGTATTTGGAGGAGAAAATTAAAATTCAGGTCACTTTCATTGAGTGATCGATGGGGCTCTTTAGGAATCTGTGTCTCTTGGGGCAGAAAACATGGTGATGGCATCCCTTCCAGTAAGAAATGTACTTGTCCTTAGCTTATTCTGTAGCATCAATTCAATATGACCTCGGAGAACATCTAATGCTTCTTAATAACACTTTCCCTCTCTGCTTTGGCAGTGGCTGATGTCATCTATGGAACCAAAGAGCAGGTTGCATGCAAATTACTTTTAGGTAAGCGTAGCATTAGAATATAATTCCCCAAATGGTGTGCTGCCATGTAATTAAGTGGCAACAAGTGACCAGTATCTGACATCAGATAATCATTTAATAAAAGAAAATGGGAGACAGTTTATTATTTTAAAATGTATTTTCTTTAAAGTACTTTGAAGATGAGGAAAGATTTTCTTGGCATACAAATGATCTTAAAATGTTTGTGTGTAATTTTTTTTGGCACACTTAGTAAAATGTTTATGATAGTGACAGGTGTTTCCTTGGCATACTTCATTAGATGTACATAAGAATTAATAGACTTTCACCTTTGATTTTTCACTATCAGGGAAAATGTCTGGATGCACATGTGTTTTTCCTTGAAGTCGAACAAGTCTTTAGGAAAAGCTAAGATAGAAACTTTATAAGGTACTATATATATCTTTTGCATCAAATATGAAGTGTGTACTTATTATTTTAATTAATAGCTCAGCCAGTATTTTGCTCAGTATTACTTTATCTTTTTCACTGAAAATAGAAGCTAAGAAATTATAGTTCTTGGAGTGTAGTAATAATAGATTCCACCTCCAAAAGACTTTGAAAGCAACATTTTAATGTAGATAGATAGATAGACAGATAGATAGATAGATAAACTTTGTTAAATTGTGAAGTAGAAAATAGAGTTAGAGAGTAAACCTTGTAATAATCATTCTTTCATTAAAATATTTTTTCATAATCTATTACATGCAAGGCAGTCTACTGTGCTGGTAACTCTAAATTAGTAAAACATTTAAAATTTCATACCTTATTACCAACTTTATCTTTCCAATGCCATCCCCTTTCTTTTGAAAGAACTTTATTTAATCCATAATTATCTCATGTCATTTTTTTCCATGTCTGAACCCCATCTCTGCCTCGTTCCATGCCCTGTTTTCCATCGTTGAAATCCTTTACTTGATCTCTCGAAATTCAGTTTCTTCTGCCATATATTGGGAGTAACAATGCAACCTAGCAATTGTTTGAGAATTAAATTAAAATTCTTAGAAGACATTTCACTCAATTGTTGGCAAATACCAGCTAAAAGGTAATTATTTGTTGATGTTATTACGTCATTGATATGACTCAAGATTCAGCTTAGATATCGAGAGCTCTCTTGGAAGGGCTCTCCCATAGGGTGACCACACTGTTGTCCACGCTTCTATTTCAGTTCTAGCCACATTCTATGTTATTCTTCTCATATAACAATTAGTAAACACTTTGAGAGAATGTGTTGTGAATGGGCCATGTGTTATTCATCTCTGTGTTTCGAATAAGTAAAACACATAAGAGTTTCTAAATGTTGGTCAACTAAATGACTGAAGAAATGTTCTGGGAAGTATAAGTATAGCTGACATTAGTTGGGGATATTTCACTTTCTCCTACTGAACACATTCATTCTTTCTTGCTTATTGCTTCTTTTCTAGAAAAAAAAAAAAGAAAACATGCTGAAGAATATTTAGGCAGCTCTCATTTCTCCCATTACTTCCCTGCTGTGAGGCTGACATTTGTGCTGTGGATTTTGCTTTAAATGGTAGAAACCCAGGTGAACTATAATAGGATAGTATGTTGATAGAAAGTGACAATGGTTCAATCAGACAGGTAGATGACAGGTGACATGTATGTTTCCTGGCTGATGATCAGAGTTTATTGACAGAGGAAGATAGCAACAAGCAATTCTCAGAATTTGGACAGGCAAGTAAATGGATTCAATAATGTCTGGGAGCAGATGATTGGGGCCAAGGCCAAGACTTCTGAGAATAAGACTGGCCTGCAATTCTAGAAGTATGGTCAAAGCAGAAATCTAATTGTAGAGAATAAATGATAAGATATTGAAAAGAAAAGTATTCTCAAGAGTTTAGTCAAGCTACTTGACCTTAGAGAAAAATTTAGAGTGAACTGATATTTAGTAAGTCATTCTAGGTCAGGCTTTGATTGACATTTATCAGTAGCAAAGGAACCTGGAAATACTTTTATTGAACATTGTTCTATATGATTGGTTTCTGATAGTTGGTGTAAAATTTTATTGTAATTATTACTACATTACTTATTATAAATCTGAACATTTATTAAAATACACTATTATAATCATAAAGTACAAGATGAAAACAACAAATGATATTTCTTCCTTGGCAAGAAGCTTAAATATAATAAAATAAAAACAAAGCTAACTAGCTAGGGCATTATTAGAGATGAAATTTTTAAAAATGCTGAAAATAAATAAAGTTTATTGATATCTTATTTTTCATTATAATTTAAAAAATAGTACACATCTTCACAAACCATATTGTTTTATGTTTTCCATTTAGTAATTGTGTACTAATTTTAGCATACTTTATATATTCTTCTGTAACTTGATTTAGTCACCAGAAATTTTGTTTGTAAGGTTAATCCACATTGATGTGAAGAGCTGTGGTTCACTGATTTGCAGTTATATGAAGTAGATCACTGAAGGCCTACAAAGAGTTTATTTATCATTTCTTCTACTAATAAACGTTGAATTAGTTCCAGTTTTTTGCTATAACTAACAATGCCCCTATGTATACTTTTCTGCAGTGTTCTACAATCTATGTATTTTAAAATCCCAGCTCCACCACAAATCTGCTGTTAAACCTGGGATAAGCTCCTTAATTTCTCTGAGTCGAAGACTCCTTGTGTGTAATTTGGGAATGACCACTGTAACTCACTACAAAAAGGGTTTGCAAACAGAAAATATTAGATAACACATTCCAAGTACTTACAACAGCGCCTGCTCATAAGTGCAAAACAAACATTATCTATCATTATTAATATTACCCCAAAGCAGTGAAAAAGTATTTCCATGTGGATTATTGAGCCTATAAATCAGAAAATACTGGCTTTTTAACTCCCTTAGTGTGATTTGAAACACTAAAATTATAGGTTCAATTAGGCATGTGTCTTTAGTATCATCGAGTTCACTGTACTTTCGTGAAAGTGTGAGGATATGTGAGTGTTCATCACAAATCCCTCCGCCATCAGATGTGACAAGGAGAGTCTCTGAAGACTGAAAGCCAGTTGAAGGCTCTTTCTCCTCAAGAAGAGGAGACACATGTCTTGAAGTAAAATAGTCTGTTGTCCACAGTTTATGATTTTGATGTCTCCTCTACAGATCCAAATCTACCTCCTAATACTCTCTGATTCTTGATCCTTATTCTTATCTCTGGAACAATGTAGAAGTTCTTGATGCTACACATTCTAACTTTGTTAGAAGAGCAATTAAAAGCCTTATTTTTTTCTACATGTTTTATTGGTTGGTGTGTGTGTAAGCACACTTCATAACTGAAAGAAAAAAATTAAACACATTTCCTCTTAAGTGAAGAGAGTAAATTAGAAGCAACAGTCAGATGATTACATATCCTCAAAGCAGGATGGGTAAATTTCAATAATTCCAAGACAATAGACAGAATTGCTAGGGCTTACAGACTAAGATTGAGCTAACCTGGAATCTGCACTTAGCTCAAAAATCATAGGATTAGATATAAGCAGAGCTTCTGAATGTAGTTCCAGGATTATATGGTGTTGCCTTCTGTATCAAGAGAGCAAATGCCCAGGACTGAATGGTTGGTTCTTCAATCAGTCAGCTTTATTGAGATATAATTTGTGTAATTCACATGCAACGACATGCACAGAATTTTTCCGGTGTATATTTCAATGAGTTTTGACAAATATATACACCCATATAACTAGCACCCCAATCAAGATGTAGAATATTTTCATTGCCTCAGGAAATTTTCTTGTGTCTCTTTATAGTCTCCTCTCAACCCTCTTCATAGCTCCCTGACCCATCTTGGTAATCACTGCTGCAATTTTTACTATTAGTTGTACCTGTTTTAGAACTTTATGTAAATGAAACATACTAATGTAAACTTTCATGTGTTTTTTAAAATTTTTCCCAACAAATTGTGTGACATTCATGAAAAGAAAGAATGTTTTTAAAATTTTTTTTGCTGTAAAATTCACTTGAAATTTGTACATGCATTTTGATTTAAATCACTTTAGTATATTGAATTAGATGAAATGAATGATAAAGTGTTTCACTTGAATGCATAGAGCATATCCACAATTAATCAGAAATTGGAAACATTTCTTGAGTTTGAGTTAGGTTGGCCAAACCAAGACAAGGCAAAAATTTAGTCGTTCAGCGATTCAGTACATAGGTCTTCACTCATTGCAAGCTTAACCAGGCTCAGAATTTAGAAATGTTCTTATAATTTGAATCATTTAAGCTAAACATACTGTTATTAAAAACAAGAATTACCCAGAATAATGGTCTGGGGTGTGTGTGTGTGTGTGTGTGTGTGTGTGTGTGTGTGTGTGGTTTGAACACTAAAAGTCAAATTAAGAAAAACAAAATCATATGTCATTTAGTAATGAAGAGTTTTCCCCTGAGTCACCATTCAAATGACATGTGTGATGAGAAAATACCTGGACAAGAAAAACACTTGTGGATAGAGTTGGAGAGAGAGTTTGGAAACATTTCCTAGATTTCTGAGAAAAGTTCAAGTGATTTTTGATAGTATTGACTCCCTTTAACAGGGCTTGCAGAAAAATATTAATTCTTTAACTTTTAAATTTCTATAATGCTAGCTTAATTGAGAACAACAACTCTGTAGGGATTTTGTTTTGTGGATGCTCATGCATTTACATGAATCTTAAGATGAGATTTTACAGCTAAGTGCTGATGAAAGAGGGTACAATGTACATTTTCTTCTGAAATTTGTCTCTTCACAAGAGAATTATCTAGTTAATGATGCTATCTATCTACTATTAGAATTGTTTGCTTGGTGATTCTTCTGGGGATGCTTTATGAGTGATGAAAATGTTCTGGCAGAGCACTGACTTCAGATAGTGGTCCTTTATTTTTTTCACCTGTCTTCTACTCAGTACATTTTAAAGAGCAAACTGTTTACCATGTTGAAATCCAGTCACTGCTGATTATCATGGCTGCAATTCTCAACCTCACAAATGAAAATCAACTCAGGGGTTCTTGAGGGCTGGAGACCATGAACAATCTAGAAAAATCCCTGAAGGAGCACAGCGTAGCGGATAAGTTCAAGTCCAGTGGGCCCTTGCATTGAGCAGTCCTATTAAAAAGGGGAGCTGCCCGCAAGCGGCCAGGGCTTCAGTTGGCATTATTCCTTTGCTAGTTACTCGCATTTTCATTAGGTCAGGGCAGTCTCCCCTCAAACAAGCTGTTCTGATTTGCTTATGTAGCTGTTTAGTCCAATTGATATGCTTCCTCCTCATGTTGAAGAAAATATAGAAATGACATTGAATGTTTTGAAATATTTTTAAAAAGATAATTCTGCTTGATAAAAACTTGTTTTACTATTTCTAAGCAACAAATACATGTTATCTAAGGGGCATAAAAGAAAACCAAGCACTAAAACAACAACAACAACAACAACAACAACAAAAACCTACCAGCTTTCTGTTCCTAGTATTGAATATTTCCTTCCAGAGAGTTGTGTGCAACAAGGGACAAATGATATCAATGGGAATAGGAAAGTTAATCAAAAAGGTGATCATGTGAATCCAGGCAGCATTCCCTCTGCAACTAGATACTAGTGTTTCTGATCAACAGACTGTTCAACGAGTTAGGGCACTAAGGTTTCCATCAGCTGAGAGTGTAGCCCGGCTCTCAGTGATGTGGAAATACAGACCACCCAGTCACTGGGTATCGTGAACATGTGCGTGTGACTCACAGCTTGATTTCTATTCATATGTTTGAGTCACTGTGATTCTCTTTTTTTAATTTAATTTATTTTTTTTTAATTTTAGGTAAGATCAGAAGAATGGCAAAGCCTAGCATTGCTTTCCCTGGTAATCATCAAAATATTAGAGTAACAGCAGTGAGTCAGATATTCTTGTAACTAAGACACTTTTCCCAACAGAAGTGTCTAATTTCCTTTTGATCTTTGCATGTTGAGTTGATGATTGTTAATTACACTGACGTGAAGAACATTCAACTTTTTTAATGAATAGCGTTGTAGTAATTCATCAAAGCCATTGTATGTATTTACGTATATCTGTATATATACACATAGGTTTGGGTTTATATATATATATGTATTATATATGTATATGTGTATCATATTTATAAATAGTTTATGCTTCAAGTAAAAAGAGACTCCTAGCTTATTTTCTTTGGAGCATTATGCCAGGCATTGGGGAAAGATCATATATGGATTTTGACCTCAAGGATTTTACTCTTTTGGGGGAGAAAACTACACAAAAATAAATGTGATGCTCAGCAAAGTGTAATAACTGCCATAAAAAAGTACAGATAATTTCAGTGATGAATAACAGAGAAAAAGCGATTGCTTTTAGCAAAATAATGTACATGAAGAACTTAGGTTGTATGAGTTACTTCTGTTGTGTTTATGTCAGAGAATTAAACAGGTTTTCATAGAGTAAGTGGCATTCAGCTACAGAAAAAAAAAGAATTTGGATATATGAACATTGAGAAACAGCAGGTATAGCTTAGAAAGATGAATAACAGTGAAAAAAAAATTAAACTCAAGTCAAGTAATATTACAATTGAATGACCATTGAGAACACAAACATTGAGAAGGTAAAATGGGGCCAGATTATACAAGGTCTTTTATAATTAACGGGAAGTTATGTATAAGAAAGAGAGTAAAGAAATCAAATGTATAAAATGTGATAGCTAATATGATGAGAAGACAAATTAAAGGAAGGCTTCCAATAAAATAGCCATTAAAACATTAGAGAACAGAATGACTTATAGAGGCATTTGGTGTGTTCAAGTTTTGACAAAATATTTGAGGTAGTTAAAATATTTTAAACCTAGAAGGATGACCAGGAATATAGAGAGAAAAGGGAGAATAAAGAATTGGAATCTAAGACAAAGAATCTCTAAGTTATTTAATTGGTTATTAGTAGTAATATAGATACACAAACCGTCCTCATCGGAGTCATTTTTAAAGCCATGACATTTCTGAAACAACTATCATAGAGAAAAACAGAAAAATATTGTGGAGAACAGTTAAACTCAGGGATGTGTGTGTTGGTGGATGGACATAAGGTCCAACATAACAGGGACATTCAGAGAAGGAAAACCAAGACTATAGAATATAGTTTACATTTCTCTAAGGATGTCTAATGATAAGAGAAAGGCAGCTTCAAACGGAATTCATGCCTGAGAGTAATACTCTCTAATAGATAATTTCTGCCTATTTCAATAAAGAAATAAATAGGTAAGTGAGTAAATAAATAATAGTGGTGCTTGCCATTGAGACAATATAATGAGAGGATTCATGGAATATAATTTTGGAAGGGGTAGGTGGCAAGAAATTAGCAAATTGTGCAGAAGGCCAGGTGTTCTCAGCATTAGCAAAGTGGATTTCAGAATTTGTTTTCAAGGCTGTGCAGAGAAAAGCCAAAACATGTAAACACTATTGGTACATATTTTAAAAGAATATTTTTTTACATCAATATTTTGTTAATTTTATATACCATATTTCTATAAAAATAGAGATTATGTAACAAAAATATATTTTGCCTCCTCCCTTCTAATTTTCTTTCTTAATTTAATTATCAGCAGTATGAACACATAAAACAGACTGACAAGACCCCGGTTTTATATTTTATTGATTGTTATTTCTCTGTTTCCTCATTCCAGGCAGCCAAAGACTCTCAATTTTATGTATTTTATCTGGATTTTAAAAAGATAATAACCATTTATTATATCTTGAATAATAAATTAGAACCTTACTTGTACACTACTGAGTAATTACTAACTACTAAGTGGTGAAACAATGTTAGTGTTCTTAGTGATATAATTTGGTATTTTAGTAAACAAATTATAAAAGAATCTCTAAGTTATTTAATTGGTTATTTTTAATAAGTTTGGAGAAGTTTCTTGGGAAAATAAATATAATTATAAGATTCATTGTAGCTTTCTTTCTTTTTTTTATTTTTGGTAAAGTTAGTTCCTTTTACATGTTTCTCCATTTTTCAGAGCTGGAACACTAATGAACAGTGGCATTTTGGCCCCTTACCCCTTTGCCTCAGTTTTAGCATCCAGCTACCAAGGTTTGGAGAGTTACTCCCAAGCATATTATTTTACTTTTTTTCACCTCTTTCATGTCTCTTCTATGGCTAAGAAGAAATCTAAATGACTAGTTAGATTTTTTAGGAAGTAAGGCAGTCTGTATATGAATGACTTGTAATTTCCTGAATGGCTTGTAATTTCCAAGCATTTTATGGATTCGTTCTAGTACAGGGTGACACATAGGAATTGTTATGACTTGAAGAAAGAAAACCCATCTGAGTTTTAGACTGTTTTCTTGCTTTCTTAATTTTTGATACTTTTCTCCAAATAAAAACTCTGAATTTGTTTTTTTTTTGATAAAACTTAGACAGCTTTTCATTTTAATTTTTTTGTCTTCTCTTTTTTCCTTGCTTTTTATTTTTTAGATTAGTCCAAAGTTAGTTCATGGATTTTGTATTTTGACTGCAAACATTTTATAATGTCAGATTTAAGGAAGGAACTATACATTGTGAATATGTGTGTGTGTGACAATATGAGGAGCCAGAGGGCACTCTTACTCACGTGGGAGCATAAATGTTCGAGACTAAAGAATTAGATCAAGAGTTTCACAAAACATTCAGATGGGCTATTACATTCTATCTAATAGAAGTCATGGCATGATAAGCAGAATGGCAGACTAAGAAAAAATATGGTAGCACATTTAGACTCTTGTTAAATACGATCTCTGATTTCCTAGTTTGGCATGGATATATATTTTAGTAAAACATTTTTGGTTGAAACTTTGATACTAACCCATAATGCTGTCTATATATTCATTATTGCAACATATCTTTCCTATAGTTATAAAAACAAAAAACTATACCATCTGTATCTTTGCATTAAATTTGATAGTATTACAAAAGCTTTCTTTTGGGGAAAAGTTTGAAGAATTAATTTGAATAGCTCTCTAACTGCATTGTGTATTTCTTAAAACTGTAAACATGAAAGGCAGTGTGAGTCCATGATACAGAAAAGAACATCAATTTACCTGTTGAATTCTCAGATAGGTAGCCGGTGTCAAATTTCAGTAGCATCCTCAAGAGGGCACTGTCACCTGTTTTATATAATTTATAATTTGTATCTTTTATTGATAAGACCTCTCGCAATATTTGAAGAATGATTTTAAACTATTTCTGTCTGAAATGCAATGTTTCATTCTTTACATCACATACAGTCTTGTTCCATATAACTCCCACCTGTCTATTGTTACAGAACATCAGTTGACTTGTATATCAGTAAGTTAGCAACATTTGACTGATTTTATACCAATAGCATTTTGTAGATTGTTCCACCTATTAAGACAGTTAAGACTATTTAAATATTAGCTATAAATGAATCAAAGAGTATTACTGAGCACCCCTTTTATGTTTATTTTTTATGAAATAGATATGTGTAGGTAGTTAAATTTCAGCTATGAAATTAGAGGCTTAGCTTGGATAAATAATCTAGTCTATGCCTGCTTAGTAAGTCACTTTTGCAACATTGCACTTGACATTAATTCTTTCCACTTTTATATTAAGATATAGCTTATAAATGATTTTATTTTTCATAATAAGTGTACACACATCACGCTTAACTCGAGTTATATCTTTTGGATTTTAATAGCGGTTTCACTGTTTATAGAGGATGTGAATATAGACAAATGACTTCTTGGGTTGTTATGAGGATTTCATGTTATGAGAATTATATTGAACTAATTTTATTCATAATATATTTCAAAAGTTCTCCATTGCACTTGCCATAATTCAAATTATCTAGCTTTTAGTTTGTGCAAAGTATGGTTGTTTTCCAATGTTTAAAAACGTTTAATTTTTTTTCAAAGTATACATATGCTTTTATTACTTAGGCATAGATAGGCTAAAAATCTCTCAAATTTTGAAGACATTTATAAAAGCATGTATACACATGCATACACATTTTTTTTTTGTGGAGATTCTGTTCTAAAGTGACAGATTTAATTATTTAAAGAGGACAAATTCTTTTGAATTAAGTATTCTAAAGTAAAACATTTTAAATAAATTGTTTTTGTTTAAATGGTATTTACATTCATCATATTAAAGTATTTCCTTTGCAAATGCTGTATAAAAGAAATAATTCTGACACATTTTGTATTTTTGCACAGAACTAGTTATAAATTTATACATTACAAATCCAACATAAGAATTTAAAAGTACACGAATTGTTTATTTATTAATTGGCATAAAGAGATAAAAAAGAATGAAAGTTACTATAACTTTTTGAACACATTAGTGCTTATTTATATTTGAATTTGACAGTATGTGGGTAGTTAAATTTGACAGTAGATGATTTCAAGTTAAGTAAAATACTCACAATTTTAAAAAACGGGTTTAATTTTCAAATAGATGAAACTTTGTTTTTCCTGCGGTTATATGGATACTACATAAAAGCAATTTAAAACGAACAGATAAAATGCACTCTAAATGTTCTCGAAGATTAAACTAATGAATAACTTCCTGTGGCCTTCTCCTCAGCTGTCACTGAGGGCAGCTATTCAAAAACAAATCCCCCTGCATTTGTCCACTATCTGATAACATGATTGCCAATTTATAATCTTCAGAGTACATAGCAGTACTCTCAAACTTGGTAGTCCTTACTTTTTTTCTTTTTCTGTTTTTGTAATTCCAGGATTACAAACAGTAGGGTATGGACAGCTGCATCTTTTGGACAAAATGCTCACTGTAATAAGAGCTACTGTCTCTGACTTTCTCTGATTATCTAATTACTATTACTCCATAGGAGTTAAACAATTGTCATTTCTCTATTCTCAAACTTACTTCTCAAAATGCACTCATCTATAACAAAAGAGAAATACAGTAGGGGCAAAACGAGAAATTCTTCAGTCAATTTATTGATTGATTGGATGGCTGATTGATTTTAGAGCTTCCTTTATGAATTCATTATTTCTACATTTTGAAACCAATGTTGCTTTATCAAGTTCTGAATGGTCCTATTTAATTAGGTGAGTATGTCAGATGTTTTTACCTCTACTTCATTCATTTTGATCATTTCCTTCCTTGAGGCCAGTATTTGTTTCTAAACTCAGAACTAACTTGAGAGTCATAAGAGAGTGGTAAGTTCCCATTTGACAGAAAATCTCTTTTATTTAATCTGTGTAGTGAATGCTTCAATTGACATTTCAATTTATTTTATTTTAGTTTTTTAACACTAAAAAACTAAATTCTGATCCATGTTTTACATTTCAACAGTCAATTCATATTTTAGAAGAATACTGTAAAGAAGCAGTGACACAGTTGTTTGTTTTACATTTTCTTCCAGGTTTTCTCAAGTCTTACATATGGTCAGCACTTTGAGAGAAAGGAAAATAGAATTGTCTTTCTCTGCTTCTAACTATCCTTTTTGCTGGCTTACTTTGATGCTTTGGAATTCTTACTGCATGCCTGATTAGATCTATCAATCATGCAATAAAGATGTAATGGAAGCAGCACTTATTCTATCTCATTAAAAAACATTCAGATAACTCCCTCCAGTTTACTGAAGTATAATTGATTGACAATTCAAATTGTGAGATATTTAAAGTGATGCACATGCATAGGTAATGTGTGACTTAGTTATATACATATACATATATATGTATATATATACATAAATAACATAAGAAGAGAGTTTTTCTAGTTTTATGGGGATATAATTGACATATAACATTGTGTTAGTTTAAAGTATATAACATGATTTGATATATGTTACTACTTCCACAGTAAGTTTAGTTAACAATCATTACCTCACATAGTTAAAATTGTTTTGGTTATATATTTTAATGATAATAAATATGTCACATAGTATTTGCACGCCTCTAAACTTTAAGTGATTATCTGCGTGAGGACTTGTTAGAATATGAATTCCATAAGGAGAGGGATCTCTACTTCCTCTCACATAATTGCAATACTACTCTTCTGTTCAAGATTGGTACAGTTATGGATCCCCAATTAATACTTTTTTGAATAAATGTATAAAATAAAGCTACTGCTAATTACTAAACACTATTAAATGACAGGTAAATGAATAAGACCATTTCAGGAGTTTTGAAAACTGAGAGATTTTTCTGGATTTGTTAACTATGGCTGTCCTCGGTTTCTAGACAAGGTGTATATTTACCAATTCAAAAGCACGTTAGTAATCAGAGTATTTCAATATTAGGTAAAACTTAATTCTTCAGTTTTTTAATAAAGATTACATCATACTGAGGGATATAAATATTGACACTTTCAAATCCATGGTAATATAATTATTACTGGTCCTTAGGCTTGATGCCAGTTAGAATCTTTCCATGTCAGTAGAATCCAAGACTAATTTGCTCTGATTAGCAAAGAATTACTTTGCAGACTTTCTCTTCCTTTATGCAAGGGCAGACCAGTTAATTCCAACCCAGTGAACTTATATGGGATGCCCACAAAAGTCATCAGAAGCCTCAAGCTTTTACTACGAATAGTTGATTTTTCCATATGTCAGACACTCAGATTTTCATAAGAAAACATCCCACTGGTGCTGTTGAAGAGAAAAAGGAAAAGCCTAATTCCTTAAGTAAAGTTGCTGTTCCCACTAAATAAAGGAGATGTACTTAACGCAGTGCCCTGTAAGTTCTTCCAAAGGATTTTGTAAGAATGTTATATCACAGTGTTGTCCTAACAGAGCCCCACAATGTGTAAGAACAAAATATCTTTTGAGAAAAAAAAAGTACTAGTAAGGAAAAAGACAATTATGATGGCATAGTATAATTCAACCATGAAACAGAAACGGAAAAGCATGCTGTGGGTATAACATATTTTTATATTGCTACTTGAAAGAGGTTTCAAGGAAGGTAAGCTGAAATGAGAACAGAGTGATTATGAGCGTCAGGTCACATGAAAGACCATTTAGTATGGATAAGCATAACTCATTCCTTACAAAGTCACTGATGGCATAGGACTTAGCAGTTTGGAGATGTAGGTTGTATCGACTTAGAGTGAGGGGAGCCAGGTATGGATATGTGAGAGGAACACAGACAATGAAGGGTAGCTGCAGAAGCAATAGTCAAGAAATAAGCTACAGATATTTTTTTTCTTGCTAGTAACAGGGATAAAGCATAAATTGTTAATATTGATTGTGCCTGTTAAGTACATTTCAAGTGACGGAAAACTTGACCCAAATTAGGTTTAATCACAGGGAAGTTCGTCTGTTAAGATATTTGAAAGTTTGGAATTTGACCTGGCATAGCTGGACACAAGGTCAAATGTGGTCACCAAGGCCCTGTTTTACTCTCTCCATATCTTGATCTCTGTTTACATACTAAGACAAATCATTCTCTTCTGCGATTAAAATATAGCCCCTGCCAGCCATTCCCATGTAGTCTCAAGGTCTCCCAAGGGTCATGTGGATAGGAGAAAGTGACATTTTGATTGGCTTAGGCCGCATTCACGTGTCTACCTTAGAACTAGGGATGGGACTCACTGCATAGAAAACATGGGCTAAAAGCTGAAAGGAGATAATATTTCAAATCAAAACTAAAAATAGGGCAAACGGATGCTGGCAGCAAAAACACAACAAATGTTTCCTACGTAGGTCCATATATCAGTAGTTACAGTGAGGACCCATTTCAGGCTGTGACACTGGGTGCTCCTCACTTCCTTTTAATGTCCCTGTGTTTAGTCTACAATTTTGGCTTCAAGAATATGGTTCAGGAAGTGTGCCCTAAGGCAGGCTTTTGCGAATGTTAGGTTTCTATTAGATTCATTGCACATCAATTTCAAGAAACAGTTTAAAAAATATTCTTACTTTGGAATCGGGTGTTGATTTTATACCCACTGAATTGGGTATAAGACTACAGAAGTATTATTTATTATACTAACTATATGTGGATGGGGGTAAGTATGAAAAAATAATTTTACATGATAAAATAAATAATTGTGCTTGCAATTACATGGAGCTCAAAAATAAAAAGAAATTGAGAAAAATAAAAATATATGTCAATGAGATTGCAAGGACAATAATTTATTCAGCTGCCATTTGGTTGTAAATTATGTCTCCTAAATACGACCCTTGCTTTATTACGGATGCCCTTGTTCAAGAATTAATTAGCTTTGTGGGCATTAATGACAATGAAGTAATATGAATTGTCCCCAGTTTTACTGAAATAATATTGATATTAAAGGGAAATATGCAATTTGCCTCTTGGCCTTTCTCCTTGCTGTTTCTAAGAAGCACATCTTTATAATGATGTAACTTCTCCTTCTACACTCTCTGGACACAAATTGGTGTAATTAGGTAAATAATCTTTGTAAAGTACTTTAGAACTCACAGAACAAATTCACATATTTTCCTCAACAAGTCTGTTAATCTATTTTTTAAATCTGTATTTTAGAGATTGAAAATGAGGCTACATACATTTTCCAGGAACACTTCACCGTTTTGCATTTATAGTCAGGTCCTCTCCCTTTACATTGTTTGTCCTCTGCTACACTAATATATTTTGAGCTGGGTATTATTTGTGAATAGCATCTGAATCTTAGTCACTTGATTCACATGGCTATTTATCATTTTCATTCATTGATTTTTATCGAAACTGCCTTAGAACTCCAATTCTTTTTTCAAAATATTGCTCACACACTACTTTCTGTTTAAGGCCTTCTTGAATCCCTAAGCAAATATGCCTTGTCTATCATCACAGCCCCATTGTACAAGCATCTGTTAGCACATCTCACTCTATTATAATGATTTGTTTACATCACTGTCTCGCCAACTGAACTGTGAGTTTCTTGAAGACAGAGATAGTGTGTAATGCATCTGTGTATTTCTACTTACTAGTATTGCAGGAGGTTGGCTCCTGAGATTTAAGTAATCAATGTGTGATGAATTAATGAATGAACCATAGATACTGAAAACAAAGCAGCAAAGCTGTATGGATAGAGTGCCTTGCTAGAGAATATTGAAGTTAGAGATAAGTAATTTATAGCCAATAGTAAAATAATCCCTGGATTTTATATATGGTTTAATTTTTTTTTCTCATATCGTTAAGTTGCCATCCTTATAGTTGAGTTTGATTCTATTTCTTAATGTACCTATTAAAGCCTTTAAATAATCCCCTTTGTTTTAAATTTAATTCTTAACAAGTACAATAAAATAGCACTAAATCACATGTTTTTCATGGATAGCAGCAGAATTTAAACCGTCACAGCATAAAAATAGCAACCTTGAGTTGACACCTCATCAGATATGCACTCTTCTGAAGAAAAATCTTACACTGTCTTAAATAGAAGCAGACTTGATCTTTTTAAAACTAAAGTATTATATGTGTAGTGTGTGTGTGTGTGTATGTGTGAGTGTGTTTGGGGATGGGGGAAGTAGTTCATGATACTTCATTTAATATATCTGCAGCAGAAAATAGATGACATCTAGTTCTGTGATGCTTGTATTAGAATATTATAACATTAATTTGCTTTCCAGTAGTATTCTAATAAACTACTTTTTTCTATGGTTTCCTAGAAAGAAGTGATTGTTAATTTGGCAAATATCTAAACTAAGTGTTAAGGTTGTTTCTTTACATATTAGTAGAAATCTAATGGAATTTTGTGTCTTGGTATTGAATATAACTGCCAGTTTTGTGTTTAAAACATTAGAGAAGTGTTGAATTGGTGTAGGAAAAGACGAGTTCTCACAGCAGTTCCTTATTAACCTTTGCTTAGCCAAAAGTATCCTCTACATACCATAATCTCAGGACCAATGTTTTGAGTTTTTGTTAAACCGATAACAGAATTCTGACTACTTTTAGTATCATTAACCTTTAAGCGGTACTATTATCTTCACCAGTAAACATTTGGAACTGCACAAAGGAATTTATCACTGTCCTATTGAAGATCAACAACTTACAGATTTTTGACTTGGAGTTTTCAAAGATCATTTTGTGAGGAAAGATTTAAACTATATGTTTTCTTGAGGAACATGAGTCCCAGTTATCTAGTCTTCGACCTCAAATCACCCTCCCAAAATTTTTTTAAAAAAAGGCTTTTTTGGAAGTAAAAATATAATAAATGGCCAAGAATCAGAAAAATATAAGCATGAGTCATTATGAAAAATCTGTCTGCATATGCAATTATAAAATGACCTTTGTTTCTGACACACTGTAAACTTTGTCAAATATGATGAGATGCTTATTATCTCAACATCTGACTGCTAGCTTATCATAGGAATCACTTGTGTTAGAAAGAACAAATTAAAATAATATAATCAAGCCTTGTCCCTTCAGAATAAAGACACATTTTCATGCTTTTGTTTTTGTTTTTACTTCAGGGGTTTTCTCCTCTTCTTATTTTATTTTTCTTTTAAATAATTAAATGCTATGTCGTGATGGCTATCTATCCTTCAGGAATTAAATTGCTTTTTTTTTACTGGAGTTTTGATTACTTTTGTTTTTAGAAATCATTTTCCAGATTCCTCTCTTTGCAACCGTTAGGATAACTTTTCTGTTGGCAGGCAATTCATGGTTTTTTTTTATAGATGCTGAAAATTAGATATGATTTTAAAAAGTCAGAACAAAGTCATATACTCCATTTTATTCTCATTCCCCTCCATACCCACATATTTTTTTTTCAGAGACACTCCATGTAGTCTTCCTACTTCTGTCTCTTCTCACTTCCCCATCACCAGGCTAATCCTGTGAAAACACAATTTTCGTAATGCCACCCTTGACTCAAAGCCCCGATCCTGCACAAAATTTCAACTTTGTTACCCAGTCATTCAGACTTCCCAGCGTATCCTTCCAAACTTTATATCCTGTCCTCCAAATGCAACTTAGTCTTCTTTTGTTTCTGTACATTTGTTCCAGCTGTTTCCTCAGTCTACATCATCCTTGTCTCAATGTCACTGACTTAGATCCTCAGCATATGAAAAAACTCAGTTCGATTCAGTTTAATTTCTTAATCTTCTGGTGAGATTTCTCTGCTCTTCTCACATCATTGCATGTACTGTCTTTTACTGGAACATTATGACACTCTGAATGTTAACATTCTCTTGCTATTTGTCACCTACCAACTATTATTGTCCTGCTACGTATGTATGCTCTGTCCTTACAGCTAAATTTTACTTCCTAGGAGTTGGTAGCTTCATTTTATAATTCTTTAAATTTCCTCATACCATCAAACAAATGATGTCTTAAAAATAATAGGTCATCCAACTGAAACCTACTAGTTATTTAAAATTACTTTCAGCAGTAATGATAAGAAAATGTTCACCTGAAACAGGTCGAACACATGGAACCTAGAACAACTTTTGATCCAACATTTAAAGTAGAATTTCTTGGGAGCAACATATAAATTTAAAACAGCCCAAACTAATTTAACATCAAAAAGAAAGATTGAAGATTATTAACGTCTAAGTTAATGTCCAAAAAGGGTTGATGATCATTAATCTTATAGCTGGAAAAATAATCAGCAAGTTAATAGAGCCTGACCTCTTACAATGGGTAGGAATTTGGAAGAGCAAGAGATACTTCGTTAAAACCACACCAACCTTGTAAAGAGCTGCCTTGCTTTAAAAATATCTAGGTCCGGTGCTTCCAACATACTTAAAATTTCTTTCAGAACCTTCCTTCTGTGTGAAGAGACGAGAAAGTAACTGAAAAATTTAGCTTGATTAACTTAAAGGAAGTAATCTGAATGCCATTAAATTAGTGAAGCTAAAGATTCTGGTTCCTCTTGATGGTGCCATTACGTGGGAAAGGCAGAATGGGTAAAGTTGCCAGATGTGTGCATCTGGCTTGATAGATCCTCAGTGCCATACTGTTGATTCCACTTAGGTTAATTTATCTGAACATTTCTCCTTAGAACTGCAATTTGTTTGAACCTTTCTCCTTTTTATGTTTATTATCTAATATATTTTTTTAATGCAGTGTATAGGGTATTTATCAAATGCCTGTATCAGCCTGCGATAATTTTAGTTCTATCCCATTTCGTATTATTTTCTAACTGCTGTTAATGTCTTATTTTGGCTTTCTTACAATTACTATTCTAAATTCTATTATCACTATTTGCTATTATATTTCTTTATTACTATCATGAATAACATTATCTCTACATGTTTGTCTCTAGATTTTATAGGAACCTATGAATAACAAAGCATTTACGTTTCACAGTAGCATATACGGATTTGACATAGAAACTCATTATTCAACTTTACAAATACCTTTGCTTCTTTTCTCTTTTACCGAGATTTTTATTTTTTCCTTTTTGTGATTAATTTTCAAGTGGAATATTATCTTTTAATGCTTCCCACCAAAAAAAAAAAAAAGAAAAGAAACCTTTAAAAAAATATGTTAACTTTGTTTTAAGAGACCATATTTCCAGGATATAAAGCATTTTATTTCTTAAAGTTTTTGGATTTTAGAGAAGTTTAGTATATTCTAATTGTTAAACTAAATAAAAATTTATAAATACTAATTTTTAAAAATCTCTCCTGTAGAGATGTGTATTTGAAGTTTGGCTGTTAATAGGTTTTAAAAATGTAATTGTGGACTCTAATGGCTTTGAGCAGTATCTGGCTTTTGAAAATCTCAAATAACAACTATTTCATTTACCTCAGTAAACATCTACCATCCTAGTAAGCCCTAGGGTTGAGACTTATAATATAAATATAATCTTCTTTCAGTATTTTTACAGGAGACACTTCATCTTTGTCGAAGAGGAAATGCTAGATAAATTATTGGCATTACATCATAATGCAGTTTTCAAATTTTAGAACAAAGTCAGTTGTAGTTAGTAATGTTTTTTCCTTTGAGGCTAAAAATTCGTCCTGGAAGTGACTAAGAAAATGAGAATCAAAAGGATGTGTTTAATTGCAAATTTCACCTTATTTTTAAGGTGTATGAGTCTGAGATAAAGAGAACATTCAGTGCTTTTTCTGTTTCTTGCTTGTAAAGGAACATTAAATTTACACCTAATTTTTAATATTATTGATCACTAGGACTCTAGCTGAAGACATTTTACCCACCTGGAACATCGCTGAACTCTACTGTGAGGAGAAATGTGTTTTATGCAAATGGATTCCACGTGCCATTTTCATCTTTATAAACACTAGGTGTTTATATTTTTTCTCTATGACATTTTTTAAAATTTTCATCCATTAACCAGATATTCAAATGAGACAAACTTTATAAATATGTACATGTGCCAATGAATGTCCCAATTTCTTTATTTACATATTAAGAATGGTTTATTTTTAGAAAATTCAGTGTTTAGGATAAAAATGTCATTATTTAATAATAAGTTTGGTCTTTGGTTAAGTCCATTCATAAAAGCACACTCAAATGTGCTTTATATAAAATATTTTTAAACATATGAGACTTTTTCTTTCTTACTCTGTTTTGCCAATTTTCAAAGAGATTTTAGCTTTTATAAGTAGAAAAGCCTAGTCACATTACGTTTTTCTGTTATTCTTCTGCACCTACCAGAAATTGACACTATTTTTGATTCTACTTATGTAGTCATCTCTTCTCCAATTTTCTTCAAAACAGAATCATCATGGAAAATAGAAAAACACAAGTGTGGTCCTAAACACAATCTATTAAGTAGAATAAACATTATCACTTTCAACAGATTCAGAGAGAACAACCTAGGCATTTAGGGGCTAATTGCATGAATTTCTATACAAAACAAAACAAAACAAAACAAAACAAAACATATATTAGCTTTGCTGTACTAGTGATTTTAGAAGAAAATAAAACTTTGTTGATGTGTCTGTGAATGAGTTGGACTCTGATGATACACCTGATAATAAAGATCGCCTGCCGCTTAGTACAATAGGAATCTGATGCTGTCATTGACTTAAACTATCAAAGTATCACTATATACTCCATGATGGATATATATTTATAATCTCCATTACTAAAACCAGTTACTTATCTATTCATTTTTTTTAGGAAAGGCCTTTTTAACACCTAAATACACATAACATAATCAGAACGATAAGCTATATGATATATCTTTACAAGTTCTTTACAATCTTGAAGAGGAGACAAAATATGTACTTAAAAAATGTAAATTTTTTAAGTGTCTTATGAATCATACAAAGTATATAGGAGTTTAAAGAGAGAAATCTAGTAGATACAGGAGATTCTTGGGATTTAAATATCTAATTAAGTTAAAATGGCCTTTGACAATTGAAAGCAATAAGATTCTGAACAAAAATATGCTATAAAATAAGAAATTGCAGCATTGAAAATTTTTATATAGCAGCACATGGGGAAATTTGGCTTGCTATGACACAGTCAAACACACACACACACACACACACACTCACAGAAAACAAAGACAAAAAAACTTCTACCAATTCATTTCAATTAATTTCTGTACTAAAAATAATGTGATGGATATTTTCACTTAAAGAGTTATTACTGTATTTTTTGTTTTAATCTGTTCTGTTTAACAGAGTATTCCCAATGGCAAAGTTGTTTGGAATTCATCTTAAATATTGGTGATAGTTGTGTAATCAATTTTAATTTATTTATTAAATATCCATTTACCTATGCCAGTCCATCAAAGCAAATTTAACCCAAAACATAAAACCCTCCATACAAATGGATAGTAATCTAGTTAAGTAGAGTGCATTTACCTGAGAAATAAATGATATATAAGACACTTATAAAGATGATTTTCTAAACTTTTATTACTTTTAATGAGCTTCCTAAGGACAAATATAATTTGACAAGTGATTTCATTAAAAGAGTGAAAGACCACCTTAAAATATAGGTAAGATTTTTGGAAATTACTGAATGAAAAATTTAATTGCCTAGCAGCCTTTCACACCAACCGTGCTGGCAATCTAGTGGCAAACCTAATAAATGTTCTCTTATGTACACAAATATGCTTCGGATAATGATAGAGTCTTTGAGTAGGGGATTCTAGATACAGTCATTCAAAAGCGGAACAATAGAATACACGGAATCAAGTAGAAGAATCAACAGAGGCAGTGATGCACAGAACTGTGAAGGTATTTACAGGCTGTCACTTACTGCCACATGTAACTGACTGTAGACCTAAAATCTATTGTTCCATTTTTATGGGGGAAAAAACATAAGCCCTAGTACAAGACTCAATAGAAACTGAAGCAACTTTTTTTTCTCTATACAGAGAAGTCCAATTAATAGAAAACATTTCAAGTTTCACTCAGAATTTATTTCTGAAAATTACGATATTGGTCTTGACTTTATATATCATATTATTATTTCTTCAGGTCATTTTTGTATTTGCATGCTTTTATTTTTGTTCTAGAAGTCTGTGATTATTTATATTTGAATTAACTTGGAATGACAACCAATTTTGAAGCCAACCTGCATTCTGAGAACAAATTTTCCATGAGTCCTTGAGGACAATAAGCATCTATATGACTTTCATATCTTCTCAGACAATGTGTTTTAAAATAATACAAATCAAAACACTTTTCTACCCAATGACATGTTTAACAACATTGTGTAATTATTGTTTTTAAAAATTATTTTGGTTAAAGTCCTTCAGCCTTATTTTGACTCAATAAAAACATGATGGTAGAATTGTCTAGAGAAAAATTATATTTTTATTCATAATATTCATAATTTATTTAAATATTTTTTCTACTAATTAAGCTTCATGTCACTTTAATGTCATTTTATTTGACCTCCAAATGATATAAGTTAAATAGTTTTAAATATATAATAGAATAATATAATTCTATTATATTATTATAATAAATGCATGACATTTGACATTGAGTTAGATGCATGACATTTTCATTTTCACAATATTTTAAGGTAAACAATAATTTTAGTACAAGGTAGTTGAATTAAATATCTCTGAATTCAATTCTGTTTCTATTAAGTTAAAGAAATTAGAATAAAGATATTTTCTTATTTATTAAATATTATCTTTATTATTTGTGTAAATATAACAAATGTTCTGCCTATTTACTGTATAAACTATTATTTTCTTACATGTATAAACTATTAAGCTAAAAGAAACTTTAGAGATCATCTACTCTAGGTTCCTTCTACAAGGTGAAGAGATTGAGCAATAGTGAAGCAAGATGGCTTAAAAAATCGCTCATTTATTCGGGCATAATGAAAGCTAGAATTGTGGTAATGACAGCACATGTGCTTGTTCAGGCATATTGGACCAAAAAATAATGTAGAGATTGTATTGACTTCCATTAAAAATGTGTCTTTATCTTTACACACAAGTTTATACAGTTTAGCTAAATCCTAAAAAGAATAAATCAACTGTAATAATAAATTATCTGGTAGTAAGCTCATTTCCTCTTTACTTGCATATACAGATAAAATATAGACTTTTTGTGGATGCATAGTTCCCAGTCTTGATTATGGAACTAGATAGCTTTCTATAATAATAAATTATTCCCCTTAACGTTTAAATAACCAAGAGCCCACCCAAAGAGAGTTGATTTACTTGAAGTCACTTAACGATACTTTTGCTAGCATTTAATTTTTAAAAAACTCTCTATTTTTTGCATCTCCAAAAGGCTCCCAGTACCATTAGGTTCTTAAATAGGTTTGTCTTGTGTATTGCCATATTGTTTGAAAGGCCTTAAGTGGCCAAACATTTAATTAAAGTCCCTTGAGGGGACAGTTTTCATGATGTGTTATTGGACATCTGCCAAAGATCATTTTATCAAACCTTTTTCATCTACTTAGACTACTTCTGAGTATATTTTTAATACTGTCTATATGCCTTAAGTTTTAAATACTTTTTAAGAGCAATCATTTCTTACCATTCCCATAGTCTGAGAATGTTCAATTTCAGTATATCGATAAATTAGGGTATAATTTATTCTTGTAATCTGATTGTAATTTTTTAATTAGTAGCATTTTCTCAGAACATGAACTCTTCACCATGTTGATGAAATTATTGATTTATTTAATATGTAATGTATCAATGCTGATAATGGCTATAATTTACTGAATGCAAATTTTTAATATCTTTTCGTAAGCACAGGACACATTATTTATTTTGATTAAAGATCATTATAAATTTGGGGAAAGTTTTCATTACTCTTAAGAAAACAAGATTCAGGCTAAGCGACTTGAGCAAGTTTATGTCTCTTTTAAGAGGAAATCTCAGTTTTTGTCCAGACTTCTCTGAACCCAGGTTGTAACCATTTCATAGTACAATTTTCTCTTTGAAAGAGCATGCCTGTGCTCTTCACTGCCTTCTATTTATTATCATGTTGGTTTCCATGGAAAAATAAAATTCTAGAATATGCATAGTTTGCATGATTTACAAAACACTTTAATTACAGTTTCAGTACATTTTTGCAAATCTGTGTTTTGTGCATTGGTGCTGTTCCCTAGATTAAAAATTTGTGATTTTACTTTAAAATCTATTTTAGCAGAAGCTACTTGCTGATAATTGGTAATTTAGGTTTGTCTCCCAACAGTGTCTTGTCCATGAAATCTTTCTTGTTTACTTTTTTGATTTGTTGTTTTTTTAAGTCATATAATGTATATGTTATGCAGATAGTGATATGATGATGCAAAATCCAAAGTTTATAGTTTCAATTTTCTTCTAGAGCATTCATCTTTTTTCTAACAGATCCTGCTTTGTTTTGTCTCTGAGCCTATAACTATTACAAAATATAAAATCTTATCTTCCATTGTTATAAAATTTATTGAGATTTTCTCAAGTAAAACTGTCTCCTCACATTTAAGTTAATTTCCTTCATTTTCAGTAAAAAAAATATCTTGAGATAAGGAGTAAGAATAATATTTAACAAAACAAACTTAAAACTCAATAATCTTAACTCAGTGTAACATAATTAGTGTTTTGGGTTTTGTTTTTTTTTTCCTCTTTTCTGGAATAATTGCATCACTTGTAACATTTAAAGCATGCAAATTGAAAGTTTTTACTGATTTTCTTGAATTGATTACTGGTTTGACTGAGCTGACCTTTGCTTTAAATCAGAATTGATTGACCAATTGAGTCAACATGGTTAAATTGGTTGTGCCTACACACAGAGACTTTGTTTATTGAATTTAGGATATTCTGAGTAACATAATTTCCCTCTGTTTCTCTTCTGCTCCAGGAAACACTCTGCTTTATGATTGCATTTAATAATGTGTCAGAAAGCAAATGGAAATAGAACAGTACACAAGGGAGAATAACAGGGGATTCTGCAACTGTTTAACATCTAAAGAAACAATCCTTACAGATTGTTTCAGATTCTCATATAGTTTCTATGTTACACTTATTTATTATATTAAAGATGATATCTGAAATTTGGCTTCTGTAAAGTTATCAGAAAAGCAAAAGCCATCGACAGTATGATAACTGTCTATTATAACACTATAATTTCCAGCATTTAAAAAATGTGGAGTGCATCTTAGAACAATTGAATAAATCTGAATGCACTAAGGATATTGCATTCTATCTCTATGCTTCTAAGTCAAGTTTTTATTGTTATAACAGGATAGCATTGTGTACGAAAGAAATTAAATAATGCATAAAAGAACCAATATAGATTCTAAGACCTTGGTGTAGGATGTTTCTAAAAATAATAGTTTTCTTGTTCACTTAAAATGTCTAATTTCCTTTATTTTGTCCTGGTTCTTATCATTTGAACATCAGAAACATTCCTGAAATTCAGAAATTAATAATCAAAAGGATATGAGAGCCAACCTTCTGTGTTCTAAAGGTAGCCTGCTTCTCACTACCAAAACAACTGATTTCATAAATTTAGTCCTCATGTTATAAACTGTACTGCCAATGAAAATCAATAAAAACAATTTCCTTCTACATTCATGATCCTCTCCTCATATTCTTTCTTCATATTCTTTTCAAGGCCATTTTGTCAAAATGCCACAGGGCCATACAAAATGTAATTTTGTGTTTCTGTGTGTACGTCCCATGAAACCTGATTTTTAATGTGTACTTTTGATTGGTATGAGTACAATGGAGGCTTTAAGCAAAATTTTTTTAAAAAACTATGTTTTGATAGTTTTAAAAATATTGAAAGAAATGCCAAGTTTTGTTATTATTTTTTCATAAAATTCGAAGATACAATTTATATACTATATATAGCATATTCATATAGAGACTGTATATGTGTTTATAATTATATATGTGTATAATATATTTGTCGCGTTAATCCTTAATGGATATCTGAAAAGACACTGAGAGAATAAAGATTGAAATGAAGTTATTTTTTAAAAAAGTACATGTCAACCTTATAAATCTTAAGCATAACTAAAAATTTAAATATCTTCAAACAAATAGGTTATTCATTCATTAATTCTCTCATTCATTAATTCCCTCATTCATGTATTCATTTACTCTGAAGCATTTGTCAAAGTTGAGGACTATGTGGATTGCTGTAATGCCAGGGAAAATATATGCATATCTTTTCCTTAAAAAATTTTATTGAGAAATTCAGAAGATAGTATAACTTTGATATAGACAAGTACACAATACGTCTTGTTTGTAATACCAACTAATTATTCCATTAGATTTATGCAGTTCTCCTACATTTAATTTTTAGGGATTGATTTCTCAAAATAATTCACAAAAATTTTGCAAGGATCGAAAATGCTGCTATGCATGCAGTGTTTAATCTAGGCCCTGAAACATCACCAGACACAATAAGTAATAGTAGCTATTATCATCATTATTATTACTCCCAAATATCAAAATATGATATGTATTTTTCACAGTTGATCAAACTGACTCTCAGGTTAAGTAACTTCTAAAAGAAACTGCACAAATTAAAAGGCAGTGCTTACATTTGAAGCAATCGATAATTGATTTTAAAGCATGCTGTTTTCTCCTCTTTGATAAGGGGATAAATATTCAAAGTGTTTTTTTGTTCATTATTGAAATCGTTTCACTCTGACGAGTAAAAGGAATTTTAATATTTAATGAGAAGGTATGTGTTAGACATTGGGCTAAGCAATTCCTATATGTTATCTTTTCTATGTATCATAACATCTCAACTCGTGTAAGTTTTTTTGTAAATGTCTACATTTCAAAGATAAAACTGAGACCGAGAAAGGCTTAATTCCCAAATCAAATAGTTGGTGGTAATTGGAGAATAAAGTAAACCCAGTTCCAATTGAAAAGTATGTACTACTTCTAAGCTTGATGTTGTACTGACAAAACATCTATAAAAATATGTTGAAAGGTCAAGATGATTTAAATTTTTTTTACATGACTGTCACGATATACTATATATAGTGTGTGTGTGTGTATATATATATATATACAATATATCTATATATGTATATAGATATGTGTGTGTGTGAGTGTGTGTATGTATATATATATATATATATATATATGTATATATATATATATATACATACACACACATATATATAAACAGATAAAGAGGCCCAATATTGCAACATTTTGTTTTGGATTGCATAATAAGTATCAGTACTGTTTTCATAATGAAAAAAAAATTAGAATGCTGGAAACAAATTTAGATTATCAATAGAAGAAAATCATATTAAATTTTGTTTCTGTCTACTTGGCCATGCTGGAGAGTAGCTCTTCTATGATTATTTATTATTACATGTTTTATTGCAACAGAATTATATATTTAATATAGAAGATTTGGAAATAACATGCATTTAAAAAGTCACCTTTACTCTTATTACTCAGAGGTAACTTTTAAAATATTGACGTATATCCACATATTCTCATTTTGTGTATGTGTGGAGGTTGTTCTGGGTGGGGGAGTAAGAGATGTGTGTACATCTTGGTATATATATACAAGAAAAAATATACTTATGTATATACATATATATTTATATTTGTTAAACATATATTTCGTTTGTCAAATACTGTGGTAATGTATTTTATCACCTGCGGTGCTTTTGTGAAGGAGTAAGACACACCTCTGAGGGATGCTATGTAAACCTGGTATGTTGTTATTTTCCTCTATCATTGCAAGAACACTAGACATCTAACTTTTTCTCATCTTTTCCCCTGCATATCGGCAGTAAATATAAGATCCATTGGGGAGCTTCAGTCTAGCGTAGTTGGCTCTGAGTCATGGTAACAACCAGGAGAGCGCTTCTCCTGTGAGGTGGAATGAGCAGCACTGTAATAGCAGTGCTTATTGATAAGGCTGTCTGAGAGGCAGAAAAGAGATTTTAAATTAAATGGACTTTATAGAAAATTGTCTTCACTTTGTAGTTTGGAGTCAAGGTTGCAATTTTCAACTTTTCTTCCCCTCACTTACCTGTTGCTAAGAGATCACATTCAAGGCAAAATTAATGCTTCTCCAATTACGAAGCATGTTGTCAGCAGTGGAAGAGGAAATGTAACATGCTGTCTGTTAAACAGGACTTTAGAAAAATATGTGGCATAGAGAAAAAATCATGCATACAATAGACATTTAACAAATGATTATTAAATGAATTAGCACTTAGTAAGTAGTAAATCCTTAAAGGTCTGTTATTGTGACTGTCTGCAGTTTGCCTCTTCTTCTTTGTTTTAGCTTCTTTAACTTTTAACTTAAGAAAATTGAGAATAATTCTATCAAGGTAGAATTGATAGTCATTATTTCCCACTAGAGTTCATCACAATATTAACAGGAATCTATGGCTCTGGAATCTGTTGGAACCAGGGGGGGAAAAAGAAAATATTACGTTAGGACACATTTAACTGTGCAATACAATTTCAGGGTTAAAAACTGAGTTCCATGGAAAATAGAGATGAAGCTGAGTGATGCATGTGATATAGGGTAATAACATCTTAGACCTACTTACTAGCACCACATTTTTTTCTAAAGTGTTCTTGAAAGCTAGCATCTCATATGTGAGTGTTCCTTCTATCTTCAAAAAAATAATGCTAACCAATGATCACTCTCCAGTTCCTCATCAGCCACATCCTTCATTTAACAAATGTTCAACATGTAATTCAAATAAGGCTTCAGTTGAAGTCCTGTGACATTACGACACAATATGAGACAATGCTACTTTTTTTAAAGATTCACTGTCATTTAGGAGATAATACCTGCAAATAATTAGAAGGAAATGCTTCATTTCTCCTATGTTAAATGAAGGGCTTATAGCTAGTCGAGCTTGGATATTGTTTAGTATGAAGGGTCTTATAATGTAATATTAATTATCTTTTTTATAAGGATAAATGTACTCTTAAGTCAGCTCCCCCACCTGAAAAACTTAAAGTCTGCTTTTCTCTGTTCGAACACTAAAAAACATTCAGACAATTCATATTCCTTTAATTTTTCTCTTAATATTTAATATAAAATTATAAACGAAGTGAAACTTCAAGTGGGAAATTAGTTCAGGTGTCATTATTAGCCATTCTCACTCACCATAGCCACATTCTTCAAATGTAACCGTGTCTCAAACACCTTTTGATGGGCTTTATTAACCTGCTCTGTGCACTTCCTCTTTGGAATTCTACTATGGTACTGCTCCTTTGAGGTGCTTTGACATAAAACTTGATTTTAAATGGGGTTTAATATGTTCTGGTCAGGCCACTGACAATACTTAACAACCCAAATATGCTTTCAGTATGGAGGGTATCATCTGTGTTATTAAATTTTTTTTTTTCCAAAAAGATTCAATTTCTCCTGTTTTCTTTAACAAAAAGAATAATAGATGAAACACAGTATTTCATGAACGTTTTTAAGACGTCTTTCCCAATAAATGCATTAATTTCATTTACAATTTTCTAAGGAAAAAAGACTGGAGAACAATGAAAGAGAAAAAAGTAATTATGCAATTCCAAGGACAGTTGAGGTACACACGAACTAGTTACTGATCATGATAGAATAGGAAAATGTTTAATATGAGAAACAGAAGCCTGGGCTCCATTTCTCTCATCATCACAAACACATCTCACTTGTCTCATTTATAAAATAAGGGCCAAGAAGAAATCTATGCTTTTTAAACCTACTGTACATCAATTCAGCTGTGAAGCATGTTCAAAATACAAATATCTAAGGCCCACTCAGCACTGAGGAATCTGAATTTAGAGCCGGTGTCCAAGAATTGGTGGGTTTTACTAAGTCCGTAGTGATTTGGATACACAACAAGGTTTCGGAATCACACTGTTCCAGTGACCTCTAAGATCTATTTCAGTTCATAACAGATGAGAATCCCAAAGTCCAATTCAGAGAAATTTTATCACTGAGATGTATGTGTTTAACTGGAATTGGAAGGACCAGGATTTGAGTCTGGGCTCTGCTGTGTGCTTGTCTGAGCTCTGCTGTGTACACTTTAAATTCTTGAGACTCAGTTTCTTGGAAAAATTAAGATAAAATCAGTTGTGTCTCCATGGACTGTTGCATTATTACAGTATTTAGCATAGTTTCGGTAAATGTTAGCTGGAAGGACAGAGAGAGTAAGAGAGAAATAGTGACCAGCTCATAAATGAAATTTTATCAAAGAACCAACAAAAAATATAAGTATCGTATATGAAAATGAATGAGGAACAAAATGTTTGCTAAGCTTCCATTATACTTGTTATACCAGCTTAATTAATTCATTTATGACCTTACAATACCCTTTTTAAAAATTGCAACATACAAACTTCTTTCTTTTAACATCTGTGGAGAATCTTTATAAGTTCATTGTTAAAATGTAATAGAAGTTTATCTAAATCAAAAGATGATAAATTGTTAGAAATAAATAATACGCATGAAGAAATAATGAGAACAGCAAAAATACTTCCCCATTATGAAGGAAAAAAAATATTTTAAACCTCACGCTCTCTCTCATATCAAATGATGCTTTTCAACATTTACTATGGACTCCTTAAAGAAATAATTGTTCATGACAGTTTTAATACATAGTCTCTTTTATCTATGAATTTACTATTTGAAATAGTCCACAGAAACTTATTTATAGAAAGATTAAATGTGAAGACTAGATGTTCCAAACACATTGCTAATTCTGTCTTATGGATAAATGAGACTTTTAATTTTTTTTCTACTTTCGAAACTACAATTCTTATCATTTTGGCCTTCTTTCTTTCCTTTCATTCTCTTAAGGGAAAATAGGAAAAATAAAATAAAATAAAACGACAGTAAACTAACACATCGTTGCTCTATAAATATTCCTATACAGCAAGATGACTTGTAAGTTGAAGGCAGACAGAATGTATAAGAACTGTATTTCGCTCGTGTGGTCCAATACATCTACCCTTGTACAAAGCACAAATAATTCAATAACCCGACACTTCTCTTGTGATGTACACTATTTTGGTGTAGAGAAAATTGCTATGGCCAAATTTTTCAGTGTGATCCAATTCTCTATACTAGCCCAGCAAGGTCAGACCTCAAAAAAAACTGTGACCTACCTGCATGGCCCCTCATAACTACAGAGAACTTCAAAGGAGGCAGGAGGTCTCCCTAACCTGTCTGCTGAGATCTGTAAGTTTAGTTCGAGTTATAAGAAAGGAGGTTGTGGCCATAGAACTCTACCAGACATAGATTTTTGGTTTTGTTTTGTTTTGTTTTGTTTTATCATTGTTTTCTTAACTTCTGAATATTTGTTCTGTGGAGTATAAATAGGATGAAAAGTGCCTAGAGCAGCCTCTGTGACTCATATAAGCCATAATTACACTGGCCATGCAACTATTTCCAGAACAGACATAAGGCCTATAATTCAGAGAATAACATTTGTTTTAAAATGTGGTTCCAGATATTCCTTGACTTTGTCCTAGAAATGTTGGGGGTGATAGGAAAGACGGCCCCTTTGTTAAGTACATGTGCCTTCTTAATATGTGTGAATTTACGTATTGGAAATAGCTGTCATATCTGAGCTAAATGCTTTGCTGGTGGACAATATAAATATTGTTTAAAATACTCTACTGTTTCCTCCTCTCTGTCTTTATTTTTAGGAATAAATGGGAGTTTTTTAAAAATACTCCTACCATAAGTCAACCAACCCTCTGCCAGTTGTAGCAGAAGAGGTGCTTCTAACTCTCAGAAACAGTATCCATGGAGGACTTGCATTCTGTTCAGTCCAGGCTTTAGCAACCTAATGCAATTCATTCACTTTGCAGAAATAAGCAAGTCTCCATGGTACCTCATGCCTCAAGTTCCTTAGTGAAAACATTTTTTTCCTTCTCATGGAATTTAGAGCTACTTCAGTGATAATTTGAGAGGATTATTTTTTTTTTTAGACCAAAAAATTAGCAGAGAAATTCCAGAAAGAAGAAATATGTATCATCTTCCACATCATTAAAAATGCTTAAGGAAAGCAAAACTAATACTGCAATATGCTTTTTTGAAAGTGATACATTAATGATTTGAATTCTTTTAGAATAACCTTTAGTTTTTGCATAAAGTTTGCAGTACAAATAATAGTAAAAGTTAGACATAATTATACCAAAGTTTCTGTAAAGAATTGAAAACTTTCTATGAATAAAAGGTGAGAAAATATTTATTAGTCCACCTGTCCATCTGGCATAATATTGTTCTAATATTTTTGTCATGGTTATATTTATGTTATTTTTTTATATCTGTCCTTCAGATAGCATAAGCCACTTTGAGGGATATTTGTTTTCTTTTTTCATTGTTCTGTTTATTTTTGAGGTATAATTGACATATAACATATTAGATTCAAGTGTACAATGCAATTTATTAAAAATATTTGTTTATTGTGAAATGATCACCATAAAAGTTTTAGTTAACCATACAGTTATAAGTTTTTAATTGTGATGAAAACTTTTAAGATTTGCTTTCTTAGCAACTTTCAAATATGCAACATAGTATGATTAGGTATAGTCACCATGCTGTATATTAAATCCCCATGACTTACATATTTTATAACTGGAAGTTTGTGCCATTTAACCCTCTTCACTCATTTTGTTTATTTTCTAGGAATATAAATTAATCTCAGATTTTCTCAGTTTTAGATTTTTTTTTCAATTAGCAGTTTCTCTCAACAAATCATCTCAAGGTGAATTTCTGAAGTTTGGCTTTCTTAAAAATTAAAAATATTGTACAATAATTTTCTGAAGACCAAAAACTCTGATTGTATTAGATTGTATTATTGAGATACTAAAAGTAACTGATCTGATTTTCAATCTGAAAATGAATTTATCTAGTCAGACTTTAATTTAAGCAGGTATTCCAATCCTAAAATGAATTTTCCTTTCCATTGAAGGTAGAAATGATATAAAGTGACTTCTAAGAAAAATGTGAAATATGTATGCATGTGTAAGAATTGATACTTTTTATCTACCATCAACTTCCATCCTGGGTGTTCTCAAGAGTTCACCCATAGTATGACTTATCAATTAACCAACACACACACTCATTCAACAGTGTAATTTTTGAGTTATCTAATTTAAACCAAATGGCCATAATTATTTAGACAGACATCTGACAATAAATACTTTTCAAACCGGTTGGGTAATGGTTTTAGCATCATTGATCCAGCAAAGATCCAATAATAAGACTGACTTTTTGTTTAATAGAATTCTCTCTACAATGTTCCACTCCATTAGTGAAAAGGGAGTTGTTCGAGTTACACAGATATGTTCTCAAAGACATTGGTTAATAAAATACAGACATTTGTGTCTAGATGGTGAATGTTTATATGCAGGCATTTGCTCAAGCAAACTATTTTGTTGTTTTAACAAAATGACTATAATATCAAACTTAGGCTTTCATAGAACTAGTCAGATTTTTTAAATCACTGTAGCCTATAGAAAATATTTCCCAAACAATGTCAATCATTTTCTCTTTAAGTTTATATACAAAAACTATAAGAACATACATGAAAATGCCAAAAGAATACATAATTAGAAGTTACTTGTAGAAAAAAGAGGAAGTTTTTTTTTTCCAGTCCTATACCTTTGTGTCTTAAAACTAAGTGCATTCAATTCATGGAGATGAACAAATATATATATTTGTGAATGTACCGTTGCAAGGTAAGGGCATTCAGAATTATATCAGACACAATTTATGCAGGGCCCTCCAAAAAGAGACATTATGTAGTGTTTCACTGAGTTTCTGTAAAATACTACAGCTGTCTCTATGATGGTTTTTCCTTGTGGGAAAGAAGCTTAATTCTGCCAAGGCAAGAGTGCGGGTCCCCTTCTTGCCCTTATTTGCTTTTAGAGACTCACACTGTCAGGTTGATAAATGGGCTTTGACAGAAGCAAAGGTAATTCAAAGCTCATTCACAGGTAGAATAGTCTTTAATAGGTTCTTTTTTAAAAGTCTCTGGTGGAAGAAAAATATATAGAAAAAATGCATAGTATTAACTCACCGTGAGGCTATTATTCTCCCCAAAGCCAAAAACTCATCATTTCTCTGAAGCCATAATTTAAAATCATCTTATCATGCTCTCTGTGTGCATATGTATCTATTTATTTACAAACAAGATTGTTTATTTTTTATCCATATGAATGAAAATCAGTCACCAAGGGGAAAATTTGTTTTTTAGTAGAAAAAAAGGTGTTTTTTGGGAGGTATCCTTTTATAAGCTGAGTAGAGTTGAACACATCTTAGACTAGAGCATCCTAATAGGATGATACTTTAGAATTACAAAAAAATGAGTTGAAGGTTTTAGCAAGTGCAAGTAAATTTTAGTTTTATTCTCTCTGCTTTTTATGTTTGACAAATTAATTCATTAGTGATAAAATAATGGGGTAAATCTGTAGAGAGAGTTCAATTCATTGCATTTATCCCACCCACCTTAGTTCATCTGCAAAGTCGTTGTTCTGATTTTGTGATAATCTACTCCCATCATCCTCCCTGGCACAAACTCCCTCACCTTTCACTTAGGTTTGCACTATTAAGTGAACCAATTCTTTTCCCTTTGCTCTTTAAAAAATACACAGGATTACAGCATTTAGAAAGAGCTTTGCCTGCAATGCTAAGGAGATTCTGTACATAAGGGTAGATAGAAATGATAGGATATCTGCGTCCCTGTATATTCTGAAGAGAGTGAAAACACATTTTTTAGTTGTTATTACTGTTAGATTAGCTCATATAAATAACTACTTTTAGTACTAAACTAGTGTCAGAGCCATAACTCATTTTTACTATCTTTGTTTTTCTAAGTTTGAAAACGTAACAAAGTAATTTTCTTCGGAAGGCAGTATTGGAAGTAATCTAAAACACACATGAATGCATATTAGCACATCTCTAGATGAAAACAAAACTTGATATAAAGCTCTAAAGAAATGTTTTTGGACAAATAAATATGCCTGATTCAGTGAAGGGTTTTGCTGAGTTTTGTCATCTTTGGCAGAAATAGTATATGAAATCTACTTTGAAATAATGTAAACAGAATGAAATTTATAGCTACATTAGTTATGTTGTTGAGCATCGCAGTTGCATCACCGTAAAATGTGCTCCTGGGCACACCCACAAGAGAATGGTACCAAGAAAATCGTATGTGATCTCATTTAAAGAGCTTATAATGGCACATAAACATAAATATTTGTGAATGAATAATTACAAGTTAACATAAGCAGACACGATATAGAAAGAGATTAGAAAAAGCACGGAATCACCAACAATGTGCAAAGGAATACAGAGGCGGGAGGAATGGCTCTTGAATCAAGAGCCAGGGAAGGCTCTGTGGAAGAGTGACCATTTTAGATGGGTTTTTGAAGATGTGTAAGATTTAACAGATACTGCAGTTAGTGGAAAGAGGCGATTATGAGAACAGGGAAAGCATGAGTGAAGACATGAAAACCAGAAATCTGAAACCATTGAAGAGAATCATTTTATCTTGATCACATTACACAGATCACATTAGGGAAATGAATCAAATAGAAAGGGAGGATGATAGCTGGCATGCATTTATCTGTTCATTCACTCATCCATTTAGTTTATGGAGTTCCCGCAATGGATTAGTCACTGGTATAGCTCTAGCAATAAATTCGGGAAAAAAAGTGAATAAAATGCAATGCCTATCCAGGAGAAGATCATTCTTTATTGTGAGGTATAGAAGTAAAAACAGATAATTATAAGACAATGTAATAAATTCTTCAGTTGCCACTTTCACAGAGCGTTATGGAATAAAACACATATATCAACTAAATCTGCTTCGGAGACTCAGGAAAAAAACTTAACAGAGAAGCTGACATTTGGGCTGGATCCTGAAGGGTATATAAATATTAGAGAAAGTATAAGATGAATTCTCAAATCATATGAAATAAATATTTGTAAACACAAGTGGAATAGAAGGACATAATTTGTCAGGGTGGAAGTCTTGAGTGCTGTGCTTAGAAGATTAGACTTTATTCCATAGCCCTCCTGCCTTTGCAAGTATTTGAGTAAAGAAGTAAAAGATCTTAGTTTATCTTCAGCACCATTACTTGGGCATTGATTTATAGCATGCATAGACAAACAAAATGGGTTGTAGTGTAGTCGACCCACTGATATTTAGTACCTTTAAATTATACTGATACCTTGAACTAAGTAGAGTTTGTAATGTATTGGTCATTAAAAAGAACCAAAACATTCACCTGACATACTGTTGGCCCAAATGCCTCATCTCTATTTACTCAGTCTTATATGAATCTTTTAATTTCAAAGAAAACAGAGCTACTAAAGGGATAATAACTCATTAAAGTCATAAACAGCTCAATGGCCAAATGAAAGACTTTATAACAGTTATGGCTGTTTCTATATAAGGCCACTAAATATGATAACTTTAAAAGAAACACATCTGCTATACATGATGAAATAGTAATTTCTCTGACTTCTTTCCCACCTTCTGTCTAGACTTGATACTTATCAAATGATATAGAATGGCTACATGGAGGGATATAGTCTCACTGTGTGTATATATATATATATATACACATACATATATATATATATATATATATATATAACTTTTTAGATCAAAATACAGTATTTGTCTTACAAGAGGTGTGGGGCACAGATCTGCAGTCTGTCTCCTTGAACTTGGATTCTTGCCCCATCTATCCTTAGCATTGTAAACTTGGTCAGGCCTCTGGACTCCTCTGAGCCTCAATTTCCCCATCTTTGAAATGGGAATAGAAAAAGTGACCTTTCCATTTTACTGTGAGGATTCACTAAGATGTTGGATATGAAGTCCTTGGAAGGGTGCGTAGTAGGTACTTAATATATTTTGGCTAAGGTTGTGTGAGATGGATCAGAAGAAACCCTGCCATGGAACTGAACTAAAATATGTGTGTTTTCCATTCATGCCATACACATTTCCATTTTTTAGGCTTTGCTTACATGGCTCCATATCCACCAGGCCCCTCCTCCCTTCCACCCCCATGTGCTCAAATCTGACTCATCCTTTAAGGCCCAACTCAAATAGTGGAATGGCAGGAACAAAGAGCCTGAGTCAGTCAGCCAACAAACTTCAGACCCATGCCTCGTCCTCACCTTTGTGGCCTCCTCCCTCAGCGCATTGGGCACTAAGCAGACCAGCAGTCAGTAACGATGGTGATAATAACACACTTCTGAGTACTTTCTGAGGGTAAAGCGCCCAGCCCGGCACTTTACATTCATTCTTATGTTGAAATCTTCTAACTACCCTATAATAGAGGTACAATTTGGACGCATGAGGAAATTGAGGCTCAAACATGTAAAGGGACTTGAAGAAGGCCTGGTTGAAGATGAAATTTGGATCAGAATTCAGATCTCTGTCTCCTAAGACACTAAGATATTTTAAACAAAGGATTCTGTCCCAGAACGTCATGATAAGGAGGTTGTGTTCTGCAGACGTGTGCCACAACTAGATAAATTAGGAATGCTTACTCCCCTTTTCCAGATGAGGAAGCCGAGGCTTGGGAACATTAAATAACTTGCCTGAGGCTGCACAGAAGGTAAGGGAGAAAGGCTTTGTTCCAGCCAGAACTCAAAACCCTGGAAAATGTCCCCAAGGTTCTTATTGACACATTCTTTTTCCCCAAGATGCACATGGCTGTTTTGTTTTTCAGCCCAAATGTCACCACCTTATCTATTTTAAATTAGTTAAACCCCCCAATCCCGAAGCCCCAGTCACACTCTATACTGACACCTCTTAACTGACACTGTTCTGTTTAGCTCCTTGCTTATGTGTTTATTTTCAGTCTCCTATTACCCCTCCCCAATGCATACACTCTAGATTGCAGAATGTGAAAACTTACAAGTAACTTGTCCATTTAGCTTGTGACTATTTTCTGAGGGCCTAGGGCAGTAGGCGGTCAGTTGAATGAATGAAGACACAGCCTTCTCGTATATTTAGGTCATTATTTTCAAAGACGGTATTAATCACAATGAGTACACACTATTTTCGGGTTGACCGAAAAGGAACAATGTATAACTCTTAGTCCTTTCTACACATTGTAAAAGATAAAGTTCTTTGATTAAAAGTTTCATCTATTTGAGGGGCCTAGCCCCGTCATTCTGCATATGAGATTCATTTGCACTGATACATTGTTCATCATTTGTACCAGGAAAATTAATAGGAATTAGAAGTAACGCTAGTGGCCTTTCCTCTTCCCCTCCTACTATAGCATATAATCAACCACGTCCTTCTCATCTGCAGAGTACTTATTAAAGCTCTACTTAAAAAAATATTTGAACGAGAGCCTGCATAAAAGAAATGGCATGACTGTCTGGACCTCACCCTTTCTTACAGAGACAGATGTGGAAAAAAGTGATGGTATCATATTTGGTATATACGTCTCTTTGTAACAATATGTTGCCATCGACAGCCTTTTTTCTGTTGTTATTCTTGTTGCCTTGTTGTGATGTACTCATCTCTGTTCTATAATCATGGATATGACCTTTGCATTTGCCTGAAAGTACTCCTTTTACATGGTATGATACTAATTATAGTGATGATATAGTGCTGTTTATAGATTAGCAACTGGCCCAGATAGAAACAGCTAGAGACTAAGAGTAAATAAAAAGAGAAAGTAACTGAGATCACAGAGCTCGTTCTGCTACCTGGTCAGCTTGAAACTTAGGCAGGAATGTCTCTCAGTCTCCCAGGGTCTTAGTTTCTTATCTTCCCACACAAATTAAAGAAAAAACACATATGCCTTAAATAAAGATTCTGATTCTTTATGTCTCTAATATGTATACTTTTGTTTTAAGATTCACAGGCAATTTAACTATGCACCAGGGGTGAAAACAGAGGCAATTTAACTATGCACCATAGTTGAACACCTCACAGGCAATTTAACTATGCACCATAGTTGAACACCTCAAGGCAGGTGTTCAACTATGTTCCTCCTTAGGTAATGCTGTCTCTGTAACACCAGCTAGCAAAGGTCAGTGTCTGACTACGTGGATATGTGCCTTATTGTGTCTCAGTGGCAGTGACATCTGTAACTATATTAAATTCAAAAAGGAATGTGATTTGTCAAAAGTTTTATAAACCTGAATTTCCTTCCTTCCAAGTCCTTTTTTTCTCTTTCCTTTCATCTGTCCTTCCTTCCTTTAATTATTCTTTAAATGAACTTTATGACTTTACTTTTTCTATTAAAATTTTCTCTAGTTTATCTCCATATATATCTCTCAGGAGTGAAGTTCAAATAGCTTTAAATTCAAAAGCAGGGAAGGTGTTACAAAATACTCCAGCAAGCCCCGGTAATAGTAGGTGTAGGTGTGAAACCAGGTGTGCTATTTTGATGTGTGCTTTGATCTCACATGAATATTTGTATCTCTAAAATCCCCCTAAGGCTAAGTGGCATGCAAATAATATTTGATGTATATATTTTATTCTAGTGAGGCAGTTATTTTGTTTGCCCTATGTAATCTGAAATATGAAAGCCGTGACCTTTCTAAAGCTTTTAGATTGGAGTAGAGTGAGCTGCATCTCTATTGTATAGTATGTCTGAGGGAACAGCTCTGGCATACTCATCAATAAGTTTATTTTACCAAATCTCTGCATATGTATTAAATTACATCAATTAATCCTACATTCAGAATACATGTTTACCTTTTGTGGTAACATTATTTATCAAAAAGAATCATTTTAATTCATACCTTACTTAAATAGCTTCTGTGGCCCGTTAGCTTGCAGTGTTCTAAGGAAAATCTCAAAGACAGAAACTTATTTCTTTCTAATGTCTTAAAACATAAATAACACATTAATTTAAAGAAATAATACTTTTTAAAATATATTCTTGATGTTGATATTTTCTTATCTAAATTGGTTTTTATATCTTTATACTTATAAATTTTCTTACAGCTTATTCGAACAAATGAATATGGAGTAAGCTACATTTTATTCTTATTTTCTCAAATTATAAACCAACAGAAAAAGCCAAAATTACACTTTTTCAGCATTTTAACACAGTTACTGTTATTATAGCTACTACTTTATGAAGATCTAAAATGTAAAGAGAGGTCTGGTATGCATCATTGTTACACAGATTATCTATTAATGTAATTCACCACATTAAAAGATTAAAGAAGGAAAAAATAATGATCATATCAACAGATGATGAAACAACTCTTATTCATGTTAAACAAAATCTTAGCAAACTTTGAATAAAAAGGAATTTCCTTAATCCTCATGAAATATTATAGAGATGAAACATCATAAGAATTACTTTAAAATTAGAAGCTAAGAAAAATACTCATTATCACTACTTCAAGACATTTTATTAAAGGTCTTAATTGAAAAAGAAAAAAAAACAAGAAAAGAAAAAATATAATGATTGCAAATGCTATCTACCATATTTATATATATATGTAAATATATATATATACATATGTCTGATTATATAATATATATGCAAAAATCTAATGAAAAACTATACAAGGCTTTTACAAAAGGATGTTAAGTTGGAAGTTTAGAATGAGTTGCAAATACAACAGATATCAGACACCAAAGAGAGTAATAAACAAATCAATTGGAAATTTTCAAAGGAAACATACAAAATTATTTATCTCCTATTTCTTAATATCCCTCACCATGGCATGTTTATTAAAAAGGGTTGAAAAGGGATCATGGATTGATAGAGAGTTGTTAAGAGCTTTCTTTGGTGAGAACTGATGACATATGTGCATCTCACCTGCTCACTAAAGTATAATTGATAGGGTGAGTACATCCTATGTGGCAAGATGCCCCAAAAGGAGGTCTTTCAATTACCCTCCTTGGAGAATTTGATATATGACTCTGATGTTTAGAAGGCACATGCTCCCCTGGCTGTCAGAAATCTAGAGTACAAGAGGAAAGCTGACAAGCTGCTTTGGTGGAGGAATTAAAATGAGGTAGCTGATTTAGGATCAGGCTGCATCCTGGAGTTCATTAGGTTAAAAGCATAAATGTTTCCCAAGAATTATATGTGAGTCATAAAGAAGAGAGACCTGCTTACTTTTACTTCTGTCTAAAAAAGGGTAAGACAGTGGAACATACTGGTACATATGTATACCTCCCTGGAAAACTAGGAACTGTGAACAGATATAGAAGCTGGAAGGAAATACATCATCCATGGCATGGTAGTTGTAGAAGGATAGGATCTAGAAAGGGAGCTTATGTGAAACTTATGTAAGATCCTATAATAGAGTCAGCTTTGAACATCTGTCAGGCTCAAACTAATTCTCCTCAAAGAATATACGTTTAATATAAAGCAATAAAAAACTTTAGATGTATGTTCAGATAATTTAAACTTATTTGTGATTAAAAAAGTCTAAAAGTTGGCAAAATAAATTTTAAGAACAAATTTGATGATAGAAGGAGCTTTCCATATATGATGATGAAATGTATTAGTTAAAAGTTGCTATTAGCATAAAGTAGCTATGAGTTTAAGTTAAACAAAATAAACAAAAGGAACAAAATTAGAGACTATAAAATATATACACGTATATGTGGGTAATTAATTTACAAAATCTATATTAAAAATCAGTAGAAAACAGTGGTCTATTGACCCTAATCAATAAATGATCCTGGGATAGTTTGGGGTGTGAGCTGGCTAGAACTCTACCTCACAGAATACACAAAATAAGCTGTGGATAGATTAAAGACCCAACATATAAGGATAAAAAAGAAAATTTATAGATCACACAGAAAAACATTATGACCTCTGAGTGAGGATTTTTTTTTCAAATGACATTAGAAGTACAAACTACAAAGAAAGTATTTAATAAACTTGACTTCAGCAACATTAGAAACTTCAGTACAACAGAACACTCCATAATCCAAGTGAAAAAAGAATGTCACAGAGTGTGAAAAGATATTTCTAAAACTGGGATATATAAATCACTCTTTGAAAATAGACAAAATGGCAGTGCCTGTGAGAAGATGTCCAAATGGCCAATAAACATGAAAAGATGTTCAGTCTCACTAGTAATCAAGTAAAAGTTGATTGAATACTATTTCACAATCATCAGATCCCAAAGAAGGCTAACATCTAGTAATATGAAGAGCTAGGTTGAGGATGTGGAGATACAGAAGTTCTCATACACTGTTTTACAAACAACAGTTTGGAGTAAAAGTTGGTGAGAAATTTGCCAATAGCTAGTAAAGTTGAAGATATCCACAGCTTACAACCCACTAATTCTTCTCCTAGGTAGACCTTGGGAAAGTTCATGTACATAAGCACATTTAGACATAAACACATTGGAATATGAACTTCAGCTTTGGAAACAGGCCAAGTGTCCATTATCAGAAGTCTAGATCAACACGTTTGGCTGGATTCACACAATGTAATATTCTACTGCAGTTAAAATGAGTAAACCTAGAAATAGAGGAGGCTTCAGTTCACAATGGAAGAAAAAGGAATAATTATAAATACAAAACGATCAGGAAAAGAATATAGTACAAAGAAAATGTCAGTAGTAAGAGTAAGCATTCAGTAAGAAATGTCGTGTTCTTTCATATACTTCACACAAACCCCTCACTGCCTGTTGCCACCTGCCTGTTTCATAGCATAAAAGCTGAATCCTTAAAATATGTTTAATTTAGGTACTAAATTCTTCATAGTAACTTCCATAAATCCTATAATTAGAAGTATTGGAATATAACTGGGTAAAGGCTCTTCCAATGCTTTAACAATGCTAGTGAAATGTTTGAGTTGTAAAATATTGCCTGATTTTGCTTTTTATCCCACAACTCTGCAGATACTCTCTACTTTGGTAGAAAGTTGTGTTTAACTAAGATATCCATTCTTTGGCTTAGACTTAATTAATCAATTTGATTTTATAAAAATAATAGTATGTGCAATTATATGATAAAAATGTTGAAATTTCTTGATTACTTAAAACATGACAACACCCATTATGTTTTTGGCTGTGATATAAAACAAAAAATCAATGTGAAAAATTATTAGTGAGTTAACAAGTTACTATTAAAACCCATAATATTTAGTCACTTGATTTACTAAAAGCTCTCACTGTTAAATAAATGACTAGGTACTGATAATTGAAACAAGATAGTTCTTTAGAAAAAAAGTAAAATTGCATTTATTCTTGTTTGAAAAAGTCATCTGGGAAAATTCTTTTGCAGAGGTGAAGACTCAGAAAGCTATCAAATGAAGAGTAAGTTGCTATAGGCCTTAACACTAGTACCAAGCTGAAATATAATACATGTATAACATGCAGTATTTTATTTTATTTTATTTTATTATTTTATTTTATTTTATTTTATTTTATTTATTTTATTTTATTTTAAACATGCAGTATTTTAAAATAAAGAAGAAAAACCTTAAAATGATTTCTGGTATTAAAATATCCATTCATATTATAGATTGCCAGAAAAAAAAAATAGGTGCTTTCAAATTCTATTTCGGTATGTTTTCTAAATAGTAAGCGGGGTCTGAATAAAATTATTAAACTCTAATTAAGGAAATATCAAACCAGCTAAACTATTAAGCATTTATTTCTAAAGCTGACATTTTATATTTCTTAGATTTTATACTCAATTAATTGTGAATAACTATATACATACACACATTTTGATCATTTTTGCATGTGAATTTATAAGTGGAAATGTGATAAATTTGGAAGCATTGGATAACATTTTCTTAATATGGCTCTTAAGATTTTTTTTGCTTAGAACTTAGCCAAAAACCCCAATAAACGTCTGTACAATGACTCATATTTCTGTCTCCTTCAATATTGCAACATTATTATTTTAGGTTTTGTTATATGATTTTTGGCCAAGATAGCTAAGATTACATGAGCTTATTTCAAGAACCTTATCAAGGTTCGTTTTCCTCCATTCCCCAACTTCTTACTTAAAATAAAGTCAAAACAATCAGCTTTGTAAGAAACCTGTAAATATAAAACTTGCTTAAGAAGAACATATATATATTTTTTACTTTCCCCTAATTTCTAGTTGAAAATAAATTTATAGGAACCGGGAAAACAGACACAGGGTAGTACAAAAAGTTAAGTGAACGACCTTGAAAGTCTTGGACTACAGGCACAAGCCCTGAATCCATATGACTTACAGGCTAAATATTGTTTAAGCTTACAACAAATTTCCTGTGTTAACAAATTAATATAGTCGAAATTCATAGTTATAATGACAATAAGACTAACATAAGGAGAGGACCGTATATTAAATATGCATATGAGACACTGTGGATATTTCTTTTTCTCCAACTACGAAACAGGGATTTTACTCCAAATTACACAGACTAAAATATGGTAAAATAAACATTTGTCCATTTATACTTAACGTAATTTGGATATTTACTAAAAGTTTGGGTGTCTCAACAGTTGGTAGATACTGATGAGAAAGAACTTTTATAAAAACAAGGTTACAGTAGATCTTGACATTATCAGAACTTGATTTTACTTGAGTTTTCAATAAAACATAATTAGAATATATTTTTTGGCAGTTAGAAATTATTCTTAATCTTGTGATACATGTTGCATAATGTAGATGTGAACTATAGCTTGTTTTAATCAATTTTTTAAAAAGTATTTTTAAAAATCATCTTTATTACACACTATCTGGGTTGTTTTCAAAATCATCTTTTCCTTGAAACTTACATCTAGAGTATCTTTATGCCATGCTTTTAAAAAAATGAAGAAACTAACTTCACTTTTGTGTGTGTCTGAGCCAAATTTTAAAGGATTACTTTCTTAATCTTGACATTCAAAGGGGACATCCTGCGATGTTATAAATGTTCCAGCAGGATTAAGGAGAGAGACTGCAGCGTCTCTAAGAGCTCTCCAACCTGTCTTCAATATGCTCATTTCTCAGTGGTGAGGCAGGGCAGGGCAGACTCTCTAAGCCCTTGACCTCCTCAAAGAAGTCAGTTGTGTCAAAGTGTGACTGCCTGTAATTTGTTAAGTAATTCAGCGGGAAATAATACAGCAATTTTTACTTGTAACACTTTCCTCACCAGCTTTATTCAATGATGCTGAAATAATAAATAGGAAATACCTATATCATAAATATTTTTCCTTAGAAATTATAAATGGAGATTAAATAATAGTAACTGTGAAAAATCCGTATCCATTTATTATATATGAGATACTCTGGGCCAATACTTGTGCCATTTACTCTCTTCGTTAGATTTTATTATATTCAAAGAATAAATATCCAGGAATTCCATGTAAAGATTTTATATATTATTTTGATTTGTTATTAAGAAATATCACTATATTTTCTGACATGAATATATCAAGCCTGATGCTGAAAGGCCGATATTATGGGTATGCAAAATAATAACTGATAACAAAAACTTCATTTGATTTTCAATAATGAACATATAGACAGATTGCAGGAAACATTGAAAAGCTGAGAAAAACGTTGAAGCTGATAGGTCCATTTACAGGGACAAAAATTTTATTTCCCTGTATTAATAGCCTGATATGTGAAATTAGTTAAAGATATGGCTATTGAGCTTTATTATGGAGAAGTTAAAATTGTGGTTGAATACAATCATTGGGTTTCATCTAAACAAGTGTAGGGCATTTTCATCAACTTTCCTAATTCAGCAATTAATGGTGACAAGTATTAAATTAGCATCTTCGCAACTGCTATAAGTGATCATAGAGTCAAAAATATGTTGTGACATCCTACATATCTGATTCTTCTTTTTTTTTTGTCTCCACTTCACTAAGAAATCACAGGCTTTATCTATAAACCACCATGTCAAATCTGTTGATGACAGATTTAACGCCTAACAGGAAGACACTCTTTAAAGAATGCCAGAAAGTAAAAAAACAAAACAACAACAACAAAAAAAACCCACTAAATTGAAACAGAGGAATAGTGGGTTTTGCCTGAAAGGAAAGCATCAGGAAATTGAAGGCTTTGAATCAATTAATCCAGTTCACTCATGGTTTTGCTTGGTTTGGAAAAGTAGAATCTTCCTGTTGCATTTTATAGAGGCTTGTTAGAGGAAGCAGACAAGTGAGATATGAGTTCCTGCTTTCTGCAAAGCTGTAATGTCCATAATGTCACTTTCTTCTTTTATTGTCTTTTTATTAAATACATATTTTATTTCTAAATTATAGTTGACGTACAATATTATATTAGTTTTAAGTCTACAACATAGTCATTAGATATTTTTGTATCTTAACAAAGTGTTCTCCCTAAGTCTAGTACCTATCTGACACTGTACATAGTTATCATAATATAATTGACTATATTCCCTATGCTGTACTTTACACCCTCATGACTGTTTGTATAACTGGCAATTTGTACATCGTAATTCCTTCCCCTTTTTCACTCATTTCTCATTGTCTTTTTGATATTCAGACCTATGTAAAAGAAAGGAGAGGAGACTGCTTTTATTGATTTTAAGTAAGTAAATTGAAATTGCTGCAAAAAGCCCAATTCTTGACCTACAGTATTTCAAAAGACTTTTCAGATTCTGGTCTCTCACACATATTTTAAGAAGTCTATTTTTGCAAGCACTTTGTATACGTGTGTGTCCTTACACATATGTGTACCTCATCTCATTTTATATATATAAATATATTATCTATACGCATAAGACTTTGTAGGTTTAAAGAAAAAAGATGCATATTTCTAAATCTATTATGCATAATAAGCATCTTGTTTGGGGTTTACAAGATTTGAAAACTATATGAATATTATATGGTGTGCAAAGAGAAAATAGTATAGCAAAAAATTCACTTTCAGAAAAAATCAATCCTTTAGGAATATTCATATGTAAATTCTGTCTCTATAAGTATAGATATATTTTACATTTGTTCACATAAACGTATAGTCTCGGGCATCTCTCTTAAGATAGGACCATACAATAATATGCCTCATATTTTTGCAGCTCATGGTAGATAGAGATCAGAATTCCAAAAGGGTCAGAGTGAATGCACAAGAAATAGTACATATTTGATCAAAATTCACTTGTAGGCTAAGAGATGATTGGCAGAGAACAAGCAATATTAAGCACTCAGTTCTGCTCAGAGAAACCACAGTGAATACATAGCCAAGAATACCATCTGTTGAATATGAAATTCTTGGATCAAGACATTGTAGATACATTTCCCCAAACAGCAGGGACAGAAGTCTTTCTGGAAACAAAATCACAATAGGATTGCAGAAACACCAAGTGAGAGAGAGGCAAATAACTGTTCACTGCATTGTGGGAAGCAGACTTTCTTACTGCTAGTGCTGAGCATGATTAATTACATGGCATGGTTTGTGATGCTAGTAGTAAATAAACGTACAGCAGGTAGTCACCCTGTTTGAATAATTTCTACATCAGTCTGTCAACTACAGGCCATGGGTAGATCAAAATCTTTTTACCATGTGTGTTGTCTGCACCTTTATTCACTCTCATAATTCCTGTTTTCCCTGTCGGTCATTATATTTATAAAGATAATAGAATGATGACTGTGAGATATTCAATGTGTAGCTTTATATAAACAGATGATGAATGATATTTGTTTCTAAAGTAAAACTCAGACACAATTTTAAACTTCATATTTGGATTTGGTATTCTTATAAAAAACATATATATATATATGTATATATGTATATATATGTGTGTGTGTGTGTATATATATATATGTATATATATGTCTTATAAAACACATATATATATATATATATGTGTGTGTGTTTTATAAGAATACCAAACAATTTATATATTGCCTTTACTAGAATGAGTCTGAATATGAGCCTACATTTTTTTTTTTTTTCAGGAAACAGCCTGGTTTCTAGGGGTAGATAATTGTTGACATGGAAATGACTTATGCTAATGAGAAGTGGTATAGAAGACAGGTAGGAACAATGACGAACATAGCTGGAGAAATAATAGTGCATGTACAGATGTTAGTGAAAGGACTCTGACCTCCTTAACTGTACCCATTAAGAAAAGTTGAAAACTAATGGGAAACCAATGACTAAAATGTTGATTAATTCAGAATTTCATCAGGTTGTTTTCTGCTTTTTTTTCCTTGAAGCTATTGCATGCAAATGTTTTAGCTTTTTTTACCCTAGAATTGTCTGTGTTTCTCTTCAGTTTTCTGGAGAACATGACTGTTAAGACACAATCAATCATTGTTAACATGTAGTAGGTGCTCAATAATTAGTTAATGGAGGGACCAGGATGATGATATAAAGCATCTTAAAAGCATTTTTAAAGAATTTTACATGTATTACTCATTTAATTCATGTAACAATTCTATGAAGTAGATGCAATCAGGATCCTTAATTGTTTTGATGGGGAAATGGAGACAGATTTTAGGTAAAATGCCAAAGGTCACTTAATTAGTAAATTGATTTGAACTCAGCTCTCTTTTTCCAGATCCTGTAATCCTAATTACTTTGCTATATTGCACATGAAGAAAGCCATAGTACCTTTTTAATATTATGTTTTTAGGCCCACAGCATACCACTGCTTGTATTCATAATGAAGTTACTTCCTATGTTTGGGAAGAGCATCTGGTGGGGACAATGCCCTGTGATTATCCACATAGAAAAGTCCACTTCTTTTTCTGACAATTCATTATTACAGTATAGGAACACTATGGATTTTTGAACATTGATTTTGTATCCAGAAACTTTACTATGTTTGATTATTGTTTCTAGTAGTGTTCTTGTGGAGTCTTTAAGGTTTTCTATTAGGGAATCATGACATCCGCAAATAGTGATAGTTTGACTTCTTCATTTCCTATTTGGATGCCTCATATTTTTCTCTTGACTGATTGCACTTGCTAGGACCTCCAATGTTATAATGAATCACAGTGGTGATAGTGGACAGCCTTGTATTGTTCCTGGTCTTAGAGGAAAGGCTTTTAGTCTTTCACCATTAAATATAATGTTGGCTGAGGGTTTGTCGGATATGGCCTTTATTATGTTAAGGTACTTTCATTTTCTTTTAGTAATTTTGAAAGATGCATAGGGCTTCACGAATTCCTGTTAATCTCCCTATCAACAGATTTCAAGGGAGACAAAGAGTAGCATAGTTATCTAGGTGAATTAAGATTTATAAAATAACCACTTCAGGAATGTTTAGTGACTTTCCCTTGATTTTCTCTGAGCCTTTTTTTTTATATCTCATACATGCCATGAATTGTGTTATGTGTTATATTTGTTTTATATATGCCTTCTCTTTCTTTCTAGGCTTCTTGCAGGCAAGAGTCATTAATTATCATTATAATTTCAACTATTGCTACTGAAAAAAATGCGTAAGTCAAGGATATCAGTGACAATTCTCAAAATTAGTAATGAAAAAGACATCTTACATTGTGATTTAACTTAAAACATTGCTAAATCGTTTAAAATGCATATTTGATTAAAAAATATTTTTTAAAACATACAACTGCTCACTTAGAATCTCTATAACCATGTCTGCCGTCTTTTCAACGTGATCAATTTATGAGAGTCAACTTTAAAAAATAAGTACTCATAATTATTTCTATCTGTCTATTAGAGTATAGTGAAAGCTTCAAGTATCTTAAATATTTTCAGCGATAATATTAAAATATGGTTTTATGTTCCAATACTTATTTTAGCTACATGATGCAATATATCATGTGTAACACCCCAAATATCTTACACTTTAGGTATTTTATCTTTACTTCCTAATACGGTGCATTTGCACTACATTTTTGAACTGTTTCAGACACGTTATCTTGTAATTCTGACTCAGTCAGAAAACGGCTAAGAGCACCACTTGTTTGCTTTAGATAAATGAGTTACTGGTCATTCATCACCTCTCGCACTGAAAATGACCACACTGCAGGAACATCGTGCTGTTAGCAAAAGTTGACACAATTATACCAGTAAGTATAATTGGAATAGGTCTTCGAAACATTATTTTTATAATTTAAACTATAAAGCTATTATAGTTTATAAGGAATATACTCTAATGTATTTTAGGAACAGAAAAATAATGTGTAATCAATCTAGAAAAACATTATTTTAGGTTTTAAAGTGACCCTATTTTAACAATTTCAGGAAAGTTTGGCTACTTTACCGTAATATAACATAGCAAGAAATTTTTTTCTCACTTTTTTTTCTTGGCATTACTTGCATGTGAGGTTATAAATTAATCTCTGTACTGATAGGTGTTGTGTTGAATGCTATCTACAAAAGACCAAAAGTTGCTTAAATCATAAATGTGTTTTTACATTATTCAATTGCCAGTATAGAAATATTAAAGATAATTTAGAATAGTGGCATATTTAGATATGTTTTCTTACTTGAAAATCTCTTTAAAGCAATTTACAATAGCTCCCTATAACAATTTTCATTTTTCCCCATAATTCCACTTAATGATGCTCTTTGAATAGTAATTTTAGCTAATGGAGAAACAACATTATTTTCAGAAAACCATGAACTATCAGAGTCTTACAATAAGGAAAGATCCTGAAATGGCTGTGTTAATGAGCTCAGCATTTTAGCTTTCATACATTTCTGTTGAGTAAAGTAACCTAATTTCCTTTCAGAGGCCTGAGATAACTTAGTAAGAATTTAGAGCTTCTTGTCAACTGTAATTTGACCTAATAATTATCCCTAAAGATGTGATTAAGAAACACCTGACTCAGATGCCAAAGTACATATGCAATCCATGAGTCATCACCTCTTCCTTTCTTCTGATTTCAGTGGCTAAACGCCAAGTCAGCAGGCTGAGAACTGGTCTTCAGCAGTCACCTGCCATGTTATAGTTTATTCAAGTCACTGTACTTATGCCAAAATGTGGCCAACAACAATAAAAAGGTCCTTGATGTGTGCATTAAATGTATACATTATTATGAAATATTTTATGGGGGGAAAATAAGTTCTTGTAAGCTGTCTTTAATATAAACGTTAATAAGTACTAAAAGAATAATTCAAATGGTAAGAATATTTGTAGTTTCACTAAAGTGAATATATAACCTAAGGATGCTAAAAAAAGTATTTTATTTCCTCTAGAACTTGATACCTACTTTCACGTATGAGAAGATTGTTTTTCGATCTTTGAAGTTTAAAAATTGATGAGAAGCACACTATTTTCATATTTATTTTTAACTTTTTTGTTCTGAATTTATTGTTTAATGCTTAAATAAAATTTAACTCCATGTCTCTTTTTCGGAATATCTATGGAAAGTGTTATCTAGATCCATTTTTTATGCCTCCTCCCAAAGCTCATAATGTATAGAAATGTTTAAGAATATAAAAGTTATTCGGTTAAAAAATCTTCATGAAATATACTTGACAAGTAGCATTATTAGAGTTTATCTCAATATAAGGAGTATTTTCAGTGAGACTAGGTTTAGTAATTTTGAATTTTCCTTTCTAGCTAAGTTCATTTTTTAAGCTTCTATTCTCCAGAAAAATTTTCTAGCCAACCACTATATTACATCCTGTCACCAAAATCTGAAGTCAACTTCCTGAGCCTTCTGATAGGGTACGGCCCACATGTGGAAGATAATGAAATGCTTACCTGCTTCCATGGATGCAATCAAACATATTAAGAATATCAATGGAGTATACCAAATAAATAACAGTGTAGATGTAAAGTATGCATATTTAGCATTCGTTTATTTCTTAGAAAAATATTTTAAAATAGCTATGTGGCTTTTTTATAAATGCTTAGGGATTTCGATTATTTGTGGATTGCTGTTAAAAAAACAAAAGTAAATAAGAAAAATATTTTGTGAAGTTGCAAAATAACTTGAATTTCTCTTTGTTAGATTAAAGATATGAAAATAGAAGCTTTAGGAAAGTTAATTTTATTGTTATCCTATTTAACATGTGGATTCACAGTGATTTTTCAAACTTTTATTGATCAATAATTCATTTGGGGTCAGTATTTTGAATGAATCATAGTATTAAATATTACTAAAATAATAAAGATAAAGTAAAAATAGTTTGATGAAAAAGACAACTTTATATCCTGGCTTAACTTCCTTTAAACTCACCATTATTGTGAGGAAAATTTACTCAACCAAAATATAAGATATAATTATATATAATATATAATTCTCATTCCACTTACAAATTATGAATAAAGTTTCCACTTAACTCAAGAAGAATTTCACAACTTAAAAACAGGGAGTGAGATTCTGGATGTATATAATTAAAGAGTGGAGCTAAATGCTTGCATGATTAAAGGAAATGAAAAATTAGAAGTATTTATAATGGTTGAATTGTGAAATTATAATCAGGCTCAATCTGAAGTACTATGATTTCCATTCCGGTGGTCGTTTCAGTAATCTCTTGCCTGATGGAGTTACTATTCTTTCCTCATGCACGTGTTGAAATTTTCTGCATACTTTACGTTATGGTTATGAGAAACTGCCTAATTCCATGTTCTCAGAAGTGCTTGGTACAGTGTTGATGTGTGATAAGTTTTCTTTATGAATAAGAAAAGTAATGTACAAATATTTTCCATAGATACATGCTCTAAAATATACATATTTCTATATCTCTAAGAAATGAGATTATCCTTTTCCAAATAAATATAGAGTCAAATATCAAAATCTTCATCTTTCTTAGACATAAGAATAAAATAAGTGGAATCAAGAGACTTGTAGTGGCAGACATAGAGGAAGTAAAAACTGAGGAAGCTGAAAACATAAGACATGTTTGGGATGAGGTTCTAATTTATCAACTGTGGCAACATTTCTGTGATCCAGAGAGAGTTGGTTACATTTCTGTGAAACAATATCTTATATTAAAATCATAGAACATTAGTATCAAAAGGGCCCTTATGGATCATCTAGTCCAGTCTTTCTTATCTGACTTGAGTTATGATACTCTTTATGAATGTGGTGAGGGTTAAAGACTCTCACTGGAAAATTACACATTTTCCCAGTGTCACAGTTTTGCAAACAGTTTTACATACATTTCTAGGAATTCCTGTTAGTGCAAGCAACCCACAGACACAATCTAAGAGTCTCTTATTCAAAGTTCATTTTATAAACGAGTTAAGTAAACTAGAGACCCAGAGAGGGACCATATTCTCTCATTTCAATTCAGTTGACTTTTTAATACCTCTCCAAGTTGACCAGCCATCTGCAGTGATAATGATTCAAATAGATTCCCACTTCATGTTCCCTTTTTCTATTCCTGTGACTGAAAAGAACTGGAAATATATGGAAACAACTTCCACTTACCTATCTGAGATTAGTCCAGTTCTATTACCTCATTTTGTATTAATGGGGATGGGAAAGGATTCTGTTCTTTCTCTTTTGCGTGCGTGTGTGTGTGTGTGTGTGTGTGTGTGTGTGCGCGCGCGCACACGCGCGCACACACGCGCACATGTGTACACGTGTCATCATTTCAAACTTTTGTCTGAACCAGGCCGCCCCACTTCTCTTTTAAGTGTTTACTTCTGCATCTGTCTGCCAAAGAATAATGTGTAGTAGGAAATTTTTTGTCCAGTGACAGACACTTGGATGCTCTATTCTTATTTCTCATAGAACCTGAGTTTCAAACCGAATGATTTTTTGTTGTAAACTACAAGGGATTATTTTGAACATCCTAAAATTCAAGCTCTGTGACTACTAAAAGATACCAGGAACATTCATTTTCATCACATTTATTTCATTACACTTTAAGGGGATGGCAATGATAACAATGCTTGCTTCCCTCTTACCTTGAGTAATAGTCAATAGGTAAATTCTATTTTTACAACACTCTTGCTAAAAAAAAATGCCCAGTGAAGTTTGATAGGGAGTCAATGACTTATACCTTTCTTTTCTCTTCTTTCTGCCATTTAAAAATGTACATCTTTGGAGTGTACATCTTGAAGTGGTGGAATATTGTGTGGAGCTGGGATTTTTCTGAGCAATATGAGAAGTATATTTGTCTTCTACAGTCTTGGTTGGAAATTATGGAAATAAAATTGCAAGGTATAGTGAAATTTCTATCTATATATTAGTTGGAAGATAAATATTTTAACTTAAAACTCAAACATAAGCTTTTCTTAAAAGTATCACTGTAAATACATCTAATTACATTTCAATTCATCTTTGATTCTTCCGATAACCAAGTTGATAGCTGTGTGGTCTTAAAGAAGTTACACTTTTGAGATGTTGAGAGGCAACGATGTGTGCCAAAGAGTCTCTTATTCCCTCTATAGTAGTTATGAGGATTAAATGAGTTAATATGTGGGAAATATTTCTGTGAACAAAATGAAATATCACAAAGTAATATCGAAACTGTTTATAAATCTTTGTGTTATTTGAAATCTTTACATGATCTTCCCATTTTCATTCTCCTTTTCAAGTTTATGGTAGACATGTTGTTGGAAAACATGAATTCTGAACTTATTTCTGTCATTATCTTTGGGGATATCCTGTAACTTTCATCTGCACATTTACACCTTCTCAAAATAGTGTTCATAATACTTGTATCTTAGAATCCTTAGAAGGATTGAGTGAAATAATATATTTGAAAACCATTTGTAAATTACTTTGACTATAGAGGAAATGAAGTGACAGCTCTACCCTCTAGAAAATCTCTCAGTAAACGAAGTCATCAAAGCTAATTCAATCTAGAACCAAATATTTGAATCTGTGCAGATATTTACAACGATCTCTAGAACAGCAACATTTGAGACATCTTGATATGAAGCTGAACCAATCAATTCAGATTTTACACAAAAAGAGAGAGAGTTGTATGATCATCATTTCTCCAGCTATTACATGTCATGTTAAAGACAAATTAATAAAAGGCTACAAAATAGCAAAGCATGTCTTCAAGAATAAAAATTCTTAACAATAGATTATGAGGAGACATGTGTCTTTTCTTGATAAAAAATGTTTGAGTTTATACTGCAGAATTGCAGACGGGTCACACTGAGATAACAGAAAATGTTTCTGATAAACAGAAACAAACCAGCAAGGCATATCCAGCAGTGGGACTGGGTGCGGTTTCACAGCATCTGTTAGAGGCAAATGGAACTAGGAAGAACATTAGTGAAAATCCTGCCCTTCATCCAAATACCACTGATAGGGAACACAACAACAACAAAAAAGTATGTGTGGTTCATCTGAAGGCCACTCCTCCAAAACATTGCTTGAAGCCAATGCACATTTCCTTTAAATCCTTAAAACATTCAACTTAAATTTTATGATCAATATTACCAAAACGTTATGTCTTATGGACGAGTTATTCAGAGTTAGCCTCGAATGTCAATTTGCCCTGTAATTCTTTTGTTGTTTGAAATAACAAGATCCTCAGGCTTAAATATTGACAGCCAAACTAGTAACCTTTTGAGTAAAGGTGTAGCTATAAGGTGAAAAATCAAATACAGTAGTTGAGCATATATTTTCAGCAACAAAAAAGACCTTGACCTGTATGAAAGCCAAAGATGTAATAGAGAACTGAATTATAGATCACTAGGCAGATATTTTTATTTTTTATTTTTATTTTTTTATGGTTGAAACCTTAGCTTTAAATATCTCTGGTACCATTTTCTTTCCTTTATTTTAGACTAGTAATTGTGGTTATAAGAATTGGTCCCATGGTAGATTTTGTACCTATCTTAAATTCATATATCTCTTTGGTCTAGTGAGTCCCTGCCTGCCACTCTCATCTTTGCCATGGAGTATTGAATCTGAGGATGATTAAGGATAAGGAACAAGAGGGAATGGGAGTAGGTCAAAGGGAGCACGTGCAGGGGATTTTATAAATCTTTGATTCCTACTTAGGATAGAACAACCTCAGAAATGTTCTCTGCAGGCCCATCGAGGAAACCTAGTTCTTATCAGGCACTTATACTTTCTCTGTCTTCTAAAATAACTTTTATTCATGTCTTTTTTTTCTAACTGTCTGCTTTATGGCAGAGAATTACAAGAAATCATTCTTTTTTATATTTTAAAAAGTGATTTTAGCATAAGTATTTATTTAAAAATCAAAAAACACTCCTCTAAAGGTGAAGAAGAGCATAGTCTTGACAAAGAGCCATGTACTGGTGGATGAGACCTGGGAGTGAGGCAATCAACCAAGGCTTTCTATAGGGAAAGAATATGCTTTTAAATCAGAAAAAATAAGAAGAAGCCTTGTACCCTATTATAACGTTTGGGAAATTTTTTTATTAATTTGTAAACTTGCTTTGTTAGTGTTCTTCTGATAATTATTACAGAATGATTGTTTCATGCTTGACCATTTATTGATATATTGTTACTTTGTTAACTTTGAGAAGGATATTATAAATCCTTACCTATTAGGCTGGAAGTAGTTTTGCCATGATGTTCCCATTACCAGATGCTGCATTTAACTTGGTGTCAGTGAACTAAGAGCAAATAGGAAACTTGTAGGGAAATAATCTGCCTAGCATTTCGGATCCCAAATAAGTCCTAAAATATTAATAGCATAACTTCTCTAATAACATGTATTGTAACATGCAACACAAGTAAAGATACCTGGAAGACCCCAAAATATTCTCAGTTATTTGTATTATATAAAATTCTTCTCCCGCCATAATAAGTTTTGAGCAAGAGGTTAGAATTATTTCTGATTTTTAGAATGTGTCTAGCTTAAATATTCCAGAATATCTATTTTGTACTTGCCTTTCGCCAAGATTCGAGTCACCTTTCCAATATAGAAAAGGAAAAGGATGTGACCAAGCTTATATGAAAATAGAAAGTTGGGTCGTAGGGGAAATAAATTAGAAAGTAATTGAAGGATATAAAAAGAACTGAGAGAGGAACCTCCTTTTCACCTTGTCCCAAAATGCAGGGTAAAATAAATACTCTCAATTAAATTAAAGGCTAGGGAATTTAGATTTTTTTTTTTTTGGTACCATATAATCAACCTGTGAGATTTATAGCCTCAGGAGGTTGAGTTAAATCTATGCCTAGAATTTAAAAACAAATAATTTCATGGCTTCAAAAGTTTAGGTAGTAGTAACCAAATCTCACGCTTTTAGGCATAAAATGATATATGGATAAAATAAACTTTTTCCCAAAGTAAAACATAACCAGGTAAATGATAGCTTTAAACCTTAGACATTTGACAATGTGAGAAAAAGAACAACCCAGGTGATTAGATCCTATGATCCTTGCTCTCTGTGAGCTCACAAAACTTGTTTTTGAGTTTATTGTGACCTAGGGGAGATAAATAAGCAAATATAATTTATATACTTTCTTTAAATGTCTATAATTGATCGCTATGAGAATATTAATGAAAAATAAATACATTTCTTTGATTTTTTTTTTCTGTTAATAGGTTTTTCTGTCAATATGTGTATGTATGTGCTTTTCTATTAGGTTATTCTTATATTGACCTAGTGTGTCCTTGCTTGCCACCCTCACCTTTGCCCTGAGTATTGAATCTGACGATGATTAAGGATGGGGGCCAAAGGGATGGGGAGTATTTCAATGGGGACATTTGCAGGGGATTTTATAACTTTTTGGTTCCTACTGAGAATCGATGGACTTAGAAAACCTGGTTCTTATCAGTCATCTATACTTGTCTGTCTTCCAAAATGACTTCTGTTGGTGTCTTTTGCCTAGGTCTTGCTCTTTGTTGGGTCATAACATTTGACTCTATATCTATATCACCTATCTATAAGTTGCTTGCCTGCCTGCCTAAGTATCTATCTTTCCACTGAGAGAACATTTTATACCACTATTGCATAATCCGTTTTGGATAAAACAAATTTTCCCCAAGTTGTCTTCCTATGACATCCACTAAACTCTGACAAAAAGATATATGCCTCTTGATTTTTTAGATGAAGACACACTGATGTCTTCCTATTTTTAAAACAAACAAACAAACAAACAAATCCACTTCTTTTCTCAACACATATGCACTGACCATATAGATTTGGCTAGTTTTTCCCCCTTCGAAGTATGTATTCAGTCTTTTTCTGGTGAAGCCTAATGATTTCACCCTCAAGTTATCTACCTGATGAATCCAATAAGTGAAATTAAAGTATAATGAGAAAAGAGCTGGCCTGTTCAAAGGCAGGTTAGGCTGACATACCTTTATATGTATATTTTTTCCCTTTTCCGATGTTGGCTATAATAACCTGCTCTTGTCTTATTTGTGAAATAGAAAATTTCTTTTAAGTTAAAGCAAAGTTATTGGTGGCTCAACACATCTAAGGTGTAAGCACTGTTATTTTATCCTTACTAAGGAAATTTCCATGTTTCGAGACAAGATGATTCTTAATCTAAATAAATGATTTTCTAAGAAAGATCTTTTAGGCCATGGATTATTCTAATGGAATATATTTGGGAGTAGCACTGTAACACCAAATCATTCATCTGCTTTTTAAAAAAAATATTTTGACTATATTTCCTATCTGTACATCTTATGACTTATTTATTTTATAACTGGAAATTTGTACCTCTTATTTCCCTTCACTTCTTCCCTTGTTTAAAATTTTCAATTATAGTTGACATTTAACATCATTTTATATTAGTTTCAGGTATACAGCATAGTGATTAGATGTTTATGTAATTTACACAGTGATCATCCCCAATCTACTTTCTATTCAGGCAACCTTAGGCTTGTTACTTTACCCAGAGAGAAGAAAAATGGAATCAACATTTTGGGATTATGTCCCAGTAGCTGTTGATTCCACTACACAGTGATGTCACTGCCCACATAGGCAAACCACAGACACCAGTTAGCTTTCCTGTTCCCATATTTAAACTATATTATCATCTCTTATGGTGTTTTGTTTCTAGTTTTTATAACTGACCACTGGAAAAGTCAGGCTTAAATGTCAGCTATTTTTATGAAATGTATTTCTAGCACAATCTGAGTCGATGTTTAGAAAACACCACAGAATAAGAATTGTATATTAAGCACTTAATGTTTACCAGTTTATATGCATTATTACTAATTTTTCCAATAATTATGCAGTATACATGTTACAACACTCAATTTGCAAGGACTCAAAAAGATTCAGCAGATTTTACACAGCCACAAAGCTAACCATTGCTAGAACTGGTGGGAAGAATAGTGCTGTGGATATACATGGGGTCCGAAACCAGACTACTTGGGTCACATCAGTTTGGTCACTTTAATTTTCCTCTCATTACAAAGTTGTTTAACAGGTAGATAGTAAACACATAATATCAATGTTGGTCTTCTTTCTTGCTTTGGTTATCAGGAAAGTTAACTTGTTTCCAATAGTCCCTTCTGCATCTAAAATAAAATAGATTAGCTAGATACATACTTGGCCAGCATTTTAATACAGAATGTAGTAGTATACTAGGGCTGCCCTAACAAAACACCAAAGGCCGAGGGGCTCAAACAACAAAAAATTATTTTCTTACAGTTCTGGAAGCTGGAAGTCCAAGGTCAAGGCATAGGAAGATTTGGTTTCTCCTGAGGCCTCTTTCTTTGGCTTGCAGCTATTTGCCTTCTTGTTTTGTCCCATGGCCCTTTGTGTGTTCATACCCCTGATGTCTCTTTGCCTTCCTATAAGGACACCAGCCCTATTGGATTAGGTCCCTACCCTTATGGCTCATTTAACTTTGCTCACCTCTTTAAAGGTCCTATCTCTAAATACAGTCAGATCAGCGGTTAGGATTTCCACATATGAATTCGGTGAGTGTACAATTCGGTCTATAACACAGAGAGAGAGATAATGATTTCATCTGCCATAGACGTAGTCTGGGTAACTCTGGAATACACTACAGAGCATGGATGTTGCATTAGTGATGCAGCCTAAAAGGAGATAAAAGTGAACTCACATCTAACCAATATTGTAGATCTGAGTTTGGCTTAATCTGCTGTCTGGGTAAAGTGGATTTCCATTACACAAGCAACATGTGTCTGCAGAGAGAATTTGTCTAAAGCTGTTTGGCCTGGCTGGATAGGCAAATAAATACACTCAGAAAAAAGTCAGGGAACCCTGGGCAGTCATACATTTAAAAATACTTATTAAATATCTACTACATGTAAGATACATGTTAGGAAAAGTGATTGATAGTGGATCAGAGGCTTTGCCCTCAAGATACATACAGCCACATCTTAGGCATAGACATATCTATAAACATATATCATACATAATGTATTTATTGCTTACTACGTGATATGTTATATGTTTAATTCTTTCTAAAAACTAAGGAGGAGAATATTATTTTCCCAATTCACATGTGGGGAAATTGAGCCCCTGAGAAGCTAAAAAACATCTCAAAACTACACAGCTAGGGAGTGGAGTAGGTAGGTCCCTTACATTCCTAAGCCCATGCTCTTACCATACTGACTGGTAACCAAAAATATGAAAAGAAGACTTGACATGTCTCCATTAGCATTTGTAATAATGTATTGTGATTATTTATCTTCATGTGCCTGTCCCTTCTTTCAGATTATGATTGATTTATGTTTACATTAACAGTGTTTAATCTTGTGCCTATATCATGGCTAGGACAAGGCAAATACTGGAGGAAAGAAAGAAGGAAGGAAGGAAGGAAGGAAAGAAAGAAGGAAAGAAAGAAGGAAGGAATACAACGTGGATGAGTATGTTTTTCACCCTTGCTACTTTGCTGTGGATGTGTCATATAAACTCCACCGCAGTCACCATACACAGATGAGAAATACAAGTTCATTCAAATCCTAGCTTGAAGCATAATCAAATATTAGCTCAGATTTCTTTCATTCAGGAAAGGTCCCAAAGACAAGTGAAAAAATGTAGCTGGGGTTTAAAAGAGAAGTAGATTTCAGTAAGTAGACTTGCTCAAGAAGAGCAGTTTAGCTAAGATACAGGGGTGCTGTAAGATCAGTGGGGCTGAAACAGGTTCAGAGAAAAAATGTGGGAGGTAATTTAAGTCAGTGTCAAACAAAAAAGTAAATAAACGCTAAGTATTTCTGCAGGCAATGAACTTCTGAAACACTGAGATGAGCTCATAAATCCTAGAAGAAATTTGCTATGATATGATTCTTATTATTGGAGCATATGCTATGTCCACTCTTAGTTTCAGAAGTAGAACTACTGGAGACATCTTAATAGAAAGCAGGTCACTCGCTAATAAGTAAGATACATGTTCTTTCTCACATGGATAAGCATTGGAAGCCAGAAGCAGAATTTTAGAATTCTGGCTTTTTTAGGGTTAATCTACTTTTATCCTCTCATTTTAGAGGAAACTGAGTTTTAGAGAAATTAACAGGGGCTAATTCAAGTTTATGAACTGGGAACAGAATTGTATTCCAAAACTCCAGGCTCCCCCTTCAGTGTTTTTTTTCACTCCAGTCCAATTTTCTGGGCAAGTTATAAGTGAATAAGTCAAGGAAATAGAACTGTGGCATGATATAAATTGTTTGTACTTAAAGTTATAGAAAAATACTGTTTTATCTAGATAGTTTTGCACATACATTTACTTATATCTTTGGCATGTGGGAAATTGGTTTTATAATCTCCAGAGAAAAATTGTTAATTTCTGCCTGGAGCATTCTCTTTGCTGATTCCTATCAGAATATTTGCAACTCTAAAATTAATTTTACCCTATTTACTGTGTTGGTTGTAATGAATCATATTCAAAATCACCAAAAAACTTAACAAAAGACTGCACAGGAGAGGAAAAAAATGCATTTGGTTTTCCCAAGCTGCTTCTCTGTTGATTATTACCAGGTACCTTTTTTTCCTCCTTCATTTCTTATTCTCATTTGTATGAAAATCCAGATAGAAATGAAAGTTATGTATTAGCTATTTTGGAAAAAAAAATGTTAAGTCAATTATACTCTTGCAAGATTTATAAGAACTAAAGTGAGTTTAAATTTGAATTGTCAAAGGGAATTTTACATGCATTAAGCACTCAGTAAAATCCATCATATGTATTTAATTATGAACTGAGTTTTGAACTGTTATATCTAAAGCAGTATTCTTATTTTAAAAAAAAGTTTTTTTAACAGAACTTATTCAGGCATCACTTTAAATTATACCTGTAGGTTTAATTCAGGTATCCACGCATTTTAATGAGAAGATTTGAATGTGTGTGTGTGTGTGAGAGAGAAAGAAAGACACTACTAAACAATTGTTGTTGTTGTTGTTGTTGTTGTTCCTCCTTGCAATAAGTATACTTAGGGAAAAAAACAATTAACAATTGTCAAGTGTGTCTAAGTGCAAGTGCCTTAAACCTTATTTATTCAGAGTTTTGGATAGCCTACTACTCTTCGTTATTATTTAGATTCCTTACAATATGTGAGTGTTGAATTTCTGCATATTACGCTATTATTTCTAAGTATGAAAAGTCTTATCTTAGCAGATTAAACACTGACCTTTAACTCTCTCCTTCAGTTGAAACATTTATAACTGAGCATAGACCATAAATGCATCAAACATTCTTTTTATAAATGCAAGGCACTGTAAAGCTTATTGAATGAGTCAAAGATATATGAGGTGGTCCCCTTGTGTGCATGTTGCATCTCTATACTCTCACAGTAAAATAAGGACAAGCCAAGCATAATTCTATATTACAAATGAAAGGACATAGTAGGAATACTTTGCTGTAACAAACTCATCTCTTTATGCATGCAAAACTTCACATTGCTCTGACCCTAATGACTTAAATATTACCCATGTGGAGCATTTCTCAAGCCCTATTAATGTTTTCATATCTGCCAGTAACAGAGAATTAGTTAAAATAGAATGAGTCATTGAGAATTTCAGCAATAGGCATCATTCTTAGAGTTGTTATTTTAAATGAAAACTTATAGGTATAGTAGCCCCAAGATGTAACTACTTTTGAAATGGTAATTTTATTCTTTATTTTATTCTCCTCTTCCCCAAAGTAGTAATATCATCTAGTATCAGTCTAAAGCCAAGTCAAGTGCAAAAATGTAGAAACGAAATGCTTTATTTTGCTAACCTCTCTGGGACTATTGAGATTAACGGAAAGAGGCCTCGTTTTCCAGAGCATCAGCGTATAGATGTTGAAGATTTACTCTTAAACTAGAACAATGAGGAAAAGCGTTTGTAAATGAAAGTGAAAAGGGCTTGTGAAAGGGATATTAGGATGATCATCAAGCATCACACACGCAGATACATGTATGTGTATCTGTATAAGTAATTTGAATATGATATTTTCATCTTCTCTGCCTTCTTGGGTTTTATATTTTAGAAGTAATAATAAAAATCTACCTTCTGGAGATAGATTCATAAGATCTAGATTATTCACAGTCGATAATGTTTACTTCTTGTTCATTGTAACTTATATAGAATTATCTAATAAAAATATAATGTATAATCACGAAGGGTTGTTAATGTTTAGGGATACTTTTTTTAAACTCGATGTTTACATTAGTACTCCCATTGGGGCAAACAGAGAAAAATAAAATGTGTATAATGCTACCTTCATGTTGAATATTTAACATTAACTATAATAAAGTTCTTACAAAGCATATGGCTAATTGCCAGACCAGTGTTCTTTACCTTTTGATAAGTATATTGCTTGAGAAATATCATCATTTTATACATCTGTTTTCTTATATTTCTTTGCAATATAATTTGAAAGTTTAAATGATGTCGAAGGATATTTTATGTATGTATGTATGCATGTATGTATGTATGCATTTGAGGGGAAAGTTTGTATAGTACTTTTGACTGTCAAATAAGTATCAATAACATATTACCTCTCTTCCACTTAAAAAAACTGATTTAGAGTGTTTTTTGTTCCCTTTTAAAAAAATTTATTAAATTTATTAGGGTGACATTGGTTAATAAAATTATATAAGTTTCAAGTGTTCAATTTAATGATACATTACCTGTGTATTGCTTTATGTTTTCACCACTCACAGTCAAAGCTTCTTTCGTCACCATATATTTGACCCCTTTACCATTATCACCCTTTCCCTCTGGTAACCACTCAAATATTTTCTGTGTTTATGAGTTTTTATTTGTTCATTTTATTCATTTGTTGCTTTCAGTTTTCTATCCCACATGAGAGTAAAATCATATGGTGCTCAACTTTTTCTGCCTTATTTATTTCACCTAGCGTGATAATCTCAAGATCTATCCATGTTGTCGCAAATGGCAGTATTTCATCTTTTCTTAGGGCTGAGTAATATTCCATTGTATATATGTACCACATTTTCTTTATCTAATCATCTATCTAAGGACACTTCATTTGTTTCCATGACTTGGCCACCATGAATAATGCTGCAGTGCACCTTGGGGTGCATATATCTTTACAGATGTTTTAAATTTGGGGGGTAGATACCTAGAAGAGGGATTGCTGGGTCATATGGTAGCTCTATTCTTAATTTTTTGAGGAACCTCCATACTGTTTTCCACTGTGGCTGTACCAATTTACATTTCCATCAGCAGTGTATGTGGTTTCCTTTTTCCCCACAACTTCTCCAACACCTATGATTACTTGTCCTATTGATGATTGCCATTCTAACAGGTGTGAGGTGGTATCTCATTGTGGTTTTGACTTGCATTTCCCTAACAGCTAGTGAAGTTGAACATCTTTTCATATATCTGATGGCCATTTGTATGTCTTCTTGGGAGAAGTGTCTGTTCGGGTCCTCTGCCTGTTTTTTAATTGCATTGCTTCCTTTTTGTTTTTATTTGTGAGTATATATATATGTATATACTTTGGATGTTATCCCCCTTATCAGTAGCCTTGGTCTTAGAAAAAATTTTTATGAATTTTCTTCTATTCTTTATTCTCATTTTCTACCTGTGTTTCCGAAGTCTGTCTTTAAACTATTTCTCCAATTTTCCTTCTACTCTCTAGCTGCACTGAGCTGCAACAATCTGTTACCTAACTTACTAGAGTATCCTCTTATCTGTTGTAGTCCACTCTTCTCTATGAACTATTTGGAAATATTAGTGATTTACCATTTTAATGGAAGTGCCTGAAGTAACACTAGCATAGCACTAAATAAAACCTTAAGTACCTTGTTTTCTCACCTCATTCTCTCAGATAATCTGGACAATCCATTCTGGACCAGTTTAAGAACCTCAACTACATAATACCATTTCATGTCTCCATACCTTGACTTATACCATTCCTTTCACTGGAATGTTCCCCTCATCCCTACTCCATTCCTTGGTAGGCAAAAGCCAATTATTTCAAAATCCAGATTAAATGTCATCTCCCCAGGAAGAATTATTCCCTCAGATATAAGTCTTTTTAGCACAACACTGCATGTGTTTATACTTTCTCAATATTTGTGTTATCTCACATACTGTAAGCTCTTAGAGTGCAAACACCAAATTCTGTTTATTTTTCTACCACCATAGCACCCAGAACAGTGATTGCAACATTGAATCTGATCAAAAAGTGATCTACAAATTGAACTGTATGTGAAGTTTTGAGTACATGCATTCATCCCTAATTGTATTAAATTATATTTTTCACCAGATATGTTTGCAGCAAGTGAAAATTAATCTAATTGTCTCTATACACCCTTTCTGTTCTGAAGCTTTGTGGTTTAAACTGGAAAGACATCAGTTTGTTCTTATAGGTAAATGATATAGGACTTAATTGAATTAATGCTCAGTGCTTCTTACCAGAATCTTATCATTGGCTATAGCGTTGATCTTGTCCAAGAAAATGTTAGTTTTTGTGTATAAAAACACATTATTATGCACTCTGTCTTCCCAAACTATTTTGAGCAACTACTTATAATGATTTAATTTGCAGGACTGTGTGCCTAATAAGCTTTCTGTTTAAAATCCTAGCACTGAGCTGCCTAAGAGCGACGTGGTCTACATGTAAACTCTTTGTAAACAGCATCTGAATTATAGCAGAGACACACATTAGGGGCTGCCAGAATTCTGTTTGTTGTGTCTGCCTGGTTAGCTGATGCTGGAACAGCTGAAGTATGAGAGTATTGATCGATTAGTGCCAGCTCAAACAAGGAATATGCCAACCTAAAGGGAAGTCAGAGTTGTGTGCAAAGCTGGTTTGGTAAATTTTGACTGGGATAGGTGGTGGGAGGGTTGGACAAGCTGTTTAATACGAAGGCACCGGTACCTTCAGAAATGTATCACAGTGTGTACATGCTATTTCAAATATAGCATTTTATTGGTACTTAATAAAATGGAAAAGTGGTTCATTTTTACCCAAAAGACAGTACTTGTCTTCATATATAAAGTAGGATGGGCAATGAAGTTATTTGTGGAAAAAGTTTAATCTAAAACCTAGCTTTGAACTGAACTATTCACTCTAACTGAATAATTGGATGTATTGCCTCGTGTATATATAGAGGACATTTTTAATATAAAGCTATTAACACAGTTTTATAACAATTACTTTATGAGCTTTGCAACAATAAAGTTGTATCTTAAATCAGGCTCATATGAATGACTTTAATAACAATATTATATGTAAAATATTATATGTGGATGATTCGCAAAATCAAGGTTGTCTATGTTAAATTTTGCCTGTACGTTAGTCAGGGAAACAAGAGAACTTTCTATTAACCACTTAAATATGTATAAGAGCATTTGAGTAAAAAAGTAAAAATCTCCCGTATAGAAGTGTTCCTAGGACTACATTCTATGGAAAAGCTTATTCTAGAAACTCACTCTGGTCACTGGGAAACAGCGGCCTCACTGCAAAGAAGAAATAGAGTTCAGCAGTCCAGAATTCTTTTCATACTATTGCTTGTAGGGGTGTGTGTGTGTGTCTGTGTGTCTGTATGTTACACTTGAGACTATAATGAGGATTATATTATTATATATTAATGAGTAGAAAATTATAGAGCTTATTCTATGGATTTAAGCACAAACATGGAATGTCTTTTTTAAAACTACAAATGATTTATAGTAGGAGTACTACAATAATTTTACACTTTTTAAAACAAAAACTAGTTAAAACAAACAAAGAAAACTGGGTATGTTTAAGGCAATCATCTATGTCCAGTTTGGATTTGATTTTGTTCTTCCTGAGTTTCTTCCGTCTCCCTCTGTTTCCCACTTTCCCTGATCTTGTGCTGGAAAGTGGCTTTCTTGAGCTGAACTTTTAATTTTATTTGCAGAAATGTTCAAACTTTATATCAGCAATTGTGCAAAAATTCCCTGAAAATACAGAATCTTTATGTGTGCTTCTGTGAAGGGTCTGCCTTTTTTTTTTAATCTCTGCAGTATGCTGGCTACCAGGTACATGTCATGCATAGAATAGAGCTTCTCTTCCTATATGCATAGCTCTTTCTGAGTTTGATGAAGTGAGACTTCCCTGTGTCCTCTGGTGATGAAAAGGAGGTTTTATACTCTGATCCTTCAGATGGAAGAATCCCTTCCTGATTGGGTTCTGTGCTAAAAGTGGATCTGCCTTTGGGCTGAAATATGAATGCCATGATACTTCCTATTTAACATTATAACCTTACTTCCTGGCCCCAGAAAGCTACAGTTTGACTATTTATATCACATTAATTATCATGAAATTATTTGTAAGACAAAAAGAGATAGTGAGTGAAATGGCCACATTCATGTTAAAGGGATCCTATTGGTCCAGAAATATGATATATTTAGAACAGTATTCTCTTTCTGGAGGTGTCACACTGTGTGATTTATGAAAGTCTGAGTTTCGTCCTTGATATTAATCAATAGATTAAGAAACTTAATTAAGGATGACCATTCTAGCCCCTCTTAGTAATCCATTATGGTTTTCTAACCATTACTCTTTTCACTTCTTCTTCATCCTACGCATACTTCTAATTTCTACTAGCTTTTGGATAATTATTTGCTTAAGACAACTACTCATAACATAGGAAGTTAATAGTATTTACTTATTTCTTTTTTATTTTCATACTGTTTTTCTATATTTCTTGTTGTACAAGTTATCTACAATTTTTATATATTCTTAAAGCAGTATGTGTGTGTGTGTGTGTGTGTATGATGAAATTATCCAGACAATTCCTTTTTATAACTAAGCACTAAAGTGTACAAGTAATGACACGAATACATGGGTGATAGAATGTAAATTGAAGGCTAAACGGTGATAGAAATGCATTTTGCGTTTGCATTTTTTTACTTTTTCACAGCGAAGCGAGGAAGGGTGATACAAATATATGTGATAGACGGCCCATTAACTGGCATACGAAATCGCTGAAGCAATGTAGTTCAGCAGAGAGACCAAAGACATGAAATGAGAGTGAGAAAGCAGTTTTGATAATTAGAATGAGTAAAAAGCAATCTCCTGCCTGCTTTAGCTTGCACAGATGACAGGAGAAGGAAAATATTCTTTTCTTCTGAGACAGAAACAGGACATCAGTCAAAATGATAAGAGATGTCAGTATAATATTCCTCTGAGTCAGGTACCACTGAGCTAGGCATCAGAGACAAGAGCTTCTAATCGTTTTCTTTGCTTCAGTTTTACTTTGAGCTTTGGGGTAATATATTCCATATCGGTATATATCTAAAAAAGTTAACGGTTCTTACTTAAGAGGAATAAAACTAGTTTGTAATCTAGTGGGAAAAAGGTAGCTCTTGAAATCAGTAAAATTAAAGATTTCAAATTTTTCTCTATGTTAACTTGAACAAGGAATTAATATTCCTTAAAATGAGTATGAAATTTCCTTTCTCATAGAGATTTTGGATGTATTTATAATAGAATATATGCAAAATGCCTTTGCTTGGAAGAGCTTGATTAACAAATAATTTATATTAATATCTATTATTAAATTCACTAAAGGGATAACCAAAAATTCAGTAATTTTTATGCTAACAAAATGAACCAGCACTTAAGCCCTAACATACAAAATATAACAATGCTTCATTTTTTAGTTTGTTGTATTTCCAAACAAGTCTACAGAAAAGGAAATCGTATATTATTGATGTCAGCCCAAGGAAAAACTTATCTTAAAGTTATCTTAATCTCCAAAACTAAAAATAGACCATATTCATATTTATAGTCTGAAATCAGTAAATGTTCCTACTATTTCTCTGTCCTACACTATTAAAAACTTGGGTTTTATTTTTTAAAATAAAATTTGGGGTAATGGAGACTTCTTAAAAAAAAGTTACTAATGAGAAAAATGTAAAATTCAGCTGAAATATACTGACTTCCTAAAAACAGAGCTATGAATACAATAGACTGTAACATAACACATCTAGTATAAAAGATACACTCTAATTATATGAGAAAGAGAGAGGAAGAGGGTGACAAGTAATTGAATAATCCTCTTCTCTAATTTAACTGCTAATTCAATGGTTCAGTCACTATCCTCAGTAAAAATTCCACAAGAAGAGACAAACCCTATTTTTGTGATTCTTTGGGCACCTACTCACAGCCAGAGAAGTAAGTTTCACATTGCTGTTTTTATTGGGGAAGAAATGAACAGATTATTTTTGTAAAATGTGTGGAACATTACTGGCACAAAGTAACTGCAATGATTTGTAGATATAATAACATATTAACATTGATTAGCATTGATTCATTCACTTTTCTCATAAATACATATTGAGCATTACATGCATTCGTCATATCATAAGAAAGAATAAACTCTTTCAGTCTTTTTGTTGTTGTTGTTACTGTACAAGAAACCACCCCAAGATGAGATGTCTTAAGATGATATACATGTACTCGTGGTAGGGTAGTTCTTCTAATCTGGGTTATTGTGAGCTGTTCTTGGTGGGCTCACTCTGCTCCTGTGGTCCACTGTGGGGCATCTGAGGATTGCTTTGCTGAACTTGGCCAGACTCTTTAGTTTGTCCTCTACTGGGACAACAAGGCAACTCTGTTTTAACAGGCTAGCTGAAGCTTATTCTCATGGTATGGCAGAAAAAAAAACAAGAGCAGAACATCCAAAGATTGGAAGTGTTGCATGTTGCTTCCATCCTATTCCATTAGCCAAAGCAAATCCCAAGGCCTGGCATGATTTAAGGTGTGGAGAAATAGGCTCCACCACAAGACTGGAGAGACTGCAAAGTCACATTGCAAAATAAGCTTTGAAACGTAAGGGCAGAGAATTATGGCCATTTTGTCAATTTACCATGATACCATACTAATAGAATCATTGATAAGTCAGCTTGTGAAATACCTTTAATCACTTTTATTAATGTAAGGTTTTTAGTTTTAGTCTTTTCCCATATAAAATAAAGCAGTGTAAAAAAATTGAATCATGAAACAAGTTGATCAATGATATCACAGGATAAATCAAATTTGTTAGTGTTAGATGATGAAGATTTGTTTATTTAAAGAGGAAAATACCATGATGAATATTAGCTGACTCTTATCTCTAAGTTTAAATCTATTTAGTTTTTAATATGCAGAGGACAAGACAAATATATGTTCATTGTTGTGTGCTTCTCACAAGAATAGCAATTTCGAAGGCTCATCCCTTGTAACATCCCTTTAGTTAGTACTCAGTCCTAACCAAATGGATAGTCCCCTAGTTTGAAGACATGGTTTACTTTCCCAAATATGTGTTAGTAAATAACAATTATGAGTACTGTGCTCTGTCACACAGATATTGACATTAATGTATTCACTGCTTCATCTGATATTGATAATCTAAATGATGGATTCATAAATCCATTTCTCTATAAATCAGGCAGCTTCCATTACAATCTTACCTTGAACTCATTGGCAACCATCCTAAAATCTTAACTTTAAGTCTAAACTGACTGGTGCCAAAGAGCGTGTGTTGTCCAGGTGAAGGCTCAATATTATTATTATTATTAATCAGAAATGAAGCATATAGCTAGAAAAATCGCCATAAAATAGCATATTTTACTGAATATTCAAAACATACCTGGCTGCCTAGTTGTGTTCTAAGTTTGTTCCATGTGCATATATATTTATAGCCACAACGACCGTGAAAGGTAGGTACTATTTTTAGCTCAGTTTGCAATTGAGGAAACTGAAGCAAAATTATTAAAAATTTTCTAAGGCCATATATCTTATTGGTGGAACAATGATTCCAACACAGACACTGTGACTCCAATGTGACATCACTCTCACCATTCATGACATATAAATATTAGTTTCACAAATAACCACTTGTGAAACCAGTCTTTTGCTATTGATTATCTAGTATTTTTCTGCCAAGAAAACCAGTGCCAGATATCTATGTGTGACCAAGATCAGGTTCAATTAGTGGCTCTCTACTGTCATCAAAGTTTGCCATGCATGGAAAATTGAATAAGAAATATGAAGTAGAGAATGTGTTCATTTGACTAGGCTGTCCAGTGGAAAGAGAAGAAAAGGCGCATCAAATGCCTGATGCCTTCTTACAAGTTTTGGATTGTGTTAATGACTTGCTGGCAATGCTTATGCTTTGTCATCTTTTCCTGAAAAGCATCTACAAAAGTTTTATTTGTTCAATTATGGAAATTAAAAGATGTAAAATCCCTTAGATATAAGATGAGTTTTGCTAATTAAGCTGTAAGATTTAAAACTAGTTTGTCTTCTCATATATACCATAAAATATTTCATTATGGGAAGTTCATTGGTTTGACCAAACAATTCATATTTTGTGATTTGCAGTATAAAACAATATTTAAGCAGAAGTTCAATATTTTTAGGAATTTACTCTCATAATAATACGGATATTTATTCAAATTTTGCCGTATGGATAGAGTCTCCACTCATGATAAAACAAACAAGAATAACAACAATTCCACTCAGAACACAGAACTGTGAAACATGATATATTCTAACGGTAAACAATTCTGCCTTGTTGACACTCTGAAAGCAAGTAGTAGAAGATAAGGCACTTTCCAACCCTAATGTGCCTTATAATAATTAATTCAAAATCTCACCAGTGTCAAATCATTACTGCAAAAGGTTATAATTTTTATGTTTTGCTCTTGGGCTCTAACCACTGAGTTTGATTTTTTTGCTTAGAACGCCATGAACTCAGGAGACAGATTGAGTTCAATTTCAGGCTAGGAGACTTACTAGCACAGTGATTTGGGCAAGTGACTTAGCTTTGTTGATTCATCTCTAAAATGAAGATAAAAGAATTATATGGGTTAGTCATTAATCACTTAGGGCCAGGACTGGCATATAAGCATTCTATAGATATCATTTTTATAAATTCTAAAAGTCCAGTATGGGGACATATGTCAGTTAACTGAGCTATTTATTTTCCTGAAAGTTTTTTTTTTAAATCCCTTGTGGCTGACTTTTTGTATACTAACCTCTAAGCAGCAATGGAAACCTTCTCTCAATTGACTAAACTGAGTAAGTTTGGTGACTATATGTTTCTTTCCTTAAGCAGATAAGGTTTAATTGCTAGTATGTGGTACAGGAAACTTATAGACATTTCATTAACCTAAAAATCCATTATTCACAATTTTAAAGGCTCGTGTCCAGAATTGTGTCTTATTTATATATATATATATATATATATATATATATATATATATATATATATAAATAAGACACTATATGTGCAATGGAAGATCTTAGATTTGTACAATGATTTGCATTTCAGTAAAAGCTATTTTTAGGACAAAAAAGAAAATATAATATTTAGTAATTACTACTAAGAATCTAAGCCATTTGAGTCTCTGCTTACGGTCTTTCAAGAGGCAAAGCATTTCGAAATGAGAATCTATCTTTATCATCTTTATCAACACTGTATGTTCAGTTGGCGTGACATGCTGTGAGCTTTCAGGATGAACAGAAATCTCAAATCTATGAAGCAAAGTCTCTCTGTTGTTTACAGTATTTAAAATAAATTGTTTCAGTTCTCTGTGGGATTGTTTCCTGTTGAGAAGAACTTCATAATTAGAAAACAGCAACTGGAATGGAATTATAATGCAGGTATTTTGACAATGTGGGCACCTGGTATATTATCTTGAAATAAACTGACCTATGGTTTTTACCAATAGTGTTCTTTCTAGGAGAGATTTGCATAACACAGAGAATTAGTCCCTTTGCTCATCCTTTTGGAAAGAGCATAGAGTATTTAGTAGAGGAGATAATTATGCTATTTGAGATAATAGTCAGATTTGCTATCTAGGATTGCTATTCTTTATACTACATGGATTTCAGTATAATTGTTCTGATCCTGTTTAGATGAAAGTTGATTCATTTTTCAAAATTTTTTATGATCTCTTTTTATTCTTATTGCTATTTTTTTAAAGCAAGTCAGGTCTATTACTGTAAGCAAAAATGTTTTTGAATATTAAAATTGACCTTCCTTTGTATTTAGAAATTGTTTATTAAAAAATACTTGAATTATCAGAGATCAAATTCTGTTCAAATTATGACTACCTTTGCTTGTCCAGTATTTCATTAACATGTCTGTCATCTAATATTTATTAAATAAACCCTATAAATTCCTTTTTTTTTTGTATAGAATGTTCAGTAAACACACACAGACATATTCTTTTTTCAGAGAATCAAAATCAAATGACAAGTTGAAGGAATTTTCTATTGACTTCCTATTAAGAGACAATCACAAAATAGTTGTATTATTAAAGTCAAATACATGTTGTTGCATTTTAATTGTAATGATGATTATATATCTTAAAAACTTAAGCGGGATAAATCTTCATTCAGGGCAACATGTTACATATTGCTTTCTCCTCTTCTGTATAAATAACTTTTTTTTTTTTTTTACTTTTTGTGAGTGACGTAGGAGAACTAAAAATTAAGTATTTTTATGACTTATCCTATAAGTTATTCATTTATAATATCATACTACAGAAGCAAATTCAAGATCTTACCTAATTGCAATAACAAGTTTATTTTAATGTTTGTAGTTTCAAGAATTATCTTTAATATGTTTTCAGCAATAAAACAGGATATTCTATTTATTGAATTTTCACTATATGGCTATGAAAAATTTTGCAAAATCACGAAATAATTCTTAGTGACAATTTGACATACTCTTAATTTGTTGTCACTTTATAGTTAATTTTAGAATTTTTAAAGTCAAGTATTTCTAGTACTTAATTTTTAGTAAACCTATCATTTACATAGTTTTCATATTATTTATTTTATTTTTTAATTAAAACTTTTCTAGTCAATAGAAATCACCTTATATAATTATAAATATACTACTTCTTCTGAAATTTAATTGATGAGTTATTATATATTTGTGTGGCATCTGTGGGTAGATAAAAAATTAGTGTATTGACATTATTTAAAATATCCAGAGTCCATTGAGATACTGCCTCTAAGCCACCATTATCATCATCCAGACATTGGCCTATAAATCACCCCAAATCTATATTCAAAATGCTCTTTTTTTCTAATGATACAAAATTGGCTTGTTTTTAGGCCCTCTATGAAATGGTATCATTAAAGCATAAAGTTTATTAGATCTATTTTAGCAGTGTTCATTTCAAAAGCAGCCACCTCAAACACACACACACACACTTATTAAAAGGAGAGAGAGAGAGATAAGGAGAAAAGGAGGGGATGAAGAAAGAGAGAGAGACTTGAGCTTGTACAACTATTACAAAGCAAAATTTTATTATTAAATCAGATCCCTTAAATAAAAACACGCGAGAGCTGTCTTTCAAAGACTTCTCTTAAAGCATGAAAATGTTATATGGCATCCTAATTTAGCCAGTCCACAAAGCTATCTGTGATGGCAGAAAAAGGATCTTTCTTGAAATGGATGCTTCAGTCTTTTTCTCCCAGTCGCTATTCAACGTCCTTTGTCTATTTATATTCATTATTGCCGCTGTAAGAACAGTGCGGTTTTTCATTACTTCATTGGCATGGGATGCACTGATTCAGTTTTGCTGTCAGCTCTGACCCTTTGCTTTCCCTCTCTCACTTTCACTTACTAAAAATCTACAAATGGAAGGAACAGCATACACAGTATAATACAGTACAAAATAAATAGCACATCACAAAATAAGTTGTCATGTTTAGCTTAGTTTAACGGAATTGCATGTATTGAACAAAGAACACAAAGAAGCTTACAAACGAATGGGATATTTTGATGATTTTTTTTGTATGTAATGATTTTTTAAATCATGCTAAGTATTATTATCAATCCTCTGAATTTTTACTACATTATTATTATGGATAATTTTTATTCCCTCTAAGATAGTCAATTGATAAAGAAAAAGAAGTTTGGTAAGATGATTGACATGATAACTTCACAGTTTTGCTGTGAAATATGTGCAGCTATTTAATATGAATTCTTTAATTTATTTTCAGCTCATTTCTAAATTTTCTGTGATTAGCATGATCATCTAATACATTCTCTTTTTAAATGTTTCTCATGTTGCATATTGTTTAAGCTATATTAATTCGCTATATGGGAAATTGTAGGAAACTTATTTTTCTTAAATTTTACTATAAGTAATACTAGCAATATAATGTAATGAATTTTTATTATGACTCACATAACTAGGAAGATAATTCTTGAAAAATACATATTTTATATACTTTTCTTTCTGATAATCATGGACAGGAGGAACTGATACTGAATTTTAAAGCAGTTTAACAAAGTAATTGGATCTCACACAACAGAAAATCATTTTAAAATATACATTTTGCCAGCTCAGAGAATTCAGTCTGGTACCATTATTGAATTTACATTTACTCTTTTTCTTGCAAAATGGATAAGAAAATCTTCTATTATATCCAGATGCCTCTGGTATGGTTTAATGCTTCTCTCTCTTTTTCTCCCCCAAAATGATATTATTTATAAAGAACCTAGAAAAAATAATGATATGACAGGTCTTCATTCTTCTATACTTGGGAGCTATGGGATGTATAAAAATCTCTCTCTAGGTAGTTCTGAAGATTCCTACAAGACCAGGCCTGGTTACTAGAGGGGAGAGAAATGATCTTAAGAGGTCTACTTACAATCTATATAAGTAAGTAAGTGACTCCGATGCTAGAAAAATCTGTCTTGTGCTCAAAAATCTTGAAGCATCTTTCCATATTTGTTGAGTCCCTGTAGGGATTATTGTATCTGACACTGTTAGAGCAGTAATTCTCTGGAGAAACATGAGATATGTTTGGTTCATCAAAAGTGGATTTGGTTATAAAATTTCCATAAATATTGTTCACGAACTTTTCTGGATGTTATAGGTAGTAAACAAAATGCTTTTATGAGCATTTTGTGCTTCATAGAAACTTGTAACGTCACGAAAGCCTACCAACACATCAAAAGCTTTAGCTAGGCTATGTTGATATCATTGTTTTATATGTGAGGTAACTGAGGTCAACAAAGTTTATGTCTTGCCACTTATGTGGCATTTTTAGTTATGTTGGCATGGCGATTCTCATAAGTAGTTTATGGGGCTGCTTGAAAAACTCCATACAGGTCATGACTTTGTCATTCCTGGAAAATCTTGTCCCTTACTCATTTCTCAGTATAATTTCAAATACAAGTTGAATAGAAGAGTCTAAATAAGATTTTTTTTAAAAAGTGAGCCCCAATACTATTGTAAAATATGTAAATCAGGGTTAAGTCAAATAGTCTTTGGACTGAAAATCTGTGAATTCTGTATAGTGTGTGATGGATTATGTTTAAATTTTTAAGCAACTACAAAAGTGTTAAAGGCACCTTGGAATCTGTATTGAGTAAAAAGTCAATAAACCAATTTGCCTAGGCTAAACTCTTACTTGTTGCTATAGGGTCCAACTCAATTTCATGACGAATGCTGTATATTAGAGCTGTTTATTTCCACTAGTTTATTTCCTTTAAAGGTACTGAGCTTTTCATTAAGTAACACTCAAGAATCCTGTGTATATTTGAAGCATCTGACAAGGGCAAACAGAAATATTTTGTTGCTGAGACATAGTTAATATTTTAGTATTAGTTAATTCATTTATTCCACAATTATTCATCATGTATCTAAAATGTGCCAAGCAATTTTCTAGGAAAGATATTTATTAAGTCAATACATTTTTTTTTCTTACTAGTATATTAGCATCATTATGAGATTGCTAAAAACATGAATTTTTCAATTTGGATGAGACTGTAGCTATTTCTCTATAGAATAGAATGACAGATGGAGATAATTGGCTGAAATTTATTTTAAAAAATTTGCTTCCACTATAATCGTGGATAGAAAAATGGTTTCATCTTTTATCCAATACTGAGTAATGATGTTTGGAAGGACTTGGAAGTGGAGGTCAGCTTCTGTTGGGAAGCGTGTGTGGAGATAATATTAATGATATCTGTTGTGAATGTGTGAATGTGAATGGTGAGCCAAAGTTGAGATTTTCTAATGTTGAGCTCAATGACCAAAGCTAAATTTTATTTATTTTTTTTTAGTCTTCCTTGAACATTTCACACAATGTTTTATAGTTCTCTGATGAAAGTCATTGATTTCTAACAGGATTAAATTTACACATGTACTCGTCTTCATTTCCTAGATTCTCTGCATTGTGAAGACATGATCCATGTTTAAATTAATTGTGGGACCCCCACAATCCCTTGGTAGGAGATACTCAGGCACTATTTGTTTAATACATCACTGAGTACAGAAGGCTGCATTTGAGTATGATCAACCCTCAAAGACTAATAAAACCCTGCCATTCTCTGAAATCCATGTCCAGCATTGCAAAAAAGTAGCAAAGCTTGTGTAAGTTATGATGAGAGCTCTGCTATTGCTATAGCGCTCAGATTTACATCGAAAGGGAATTGAAATCTGCCACTGGGAACACTTTAAATCCTCTACTAATTTTAGGTCATTAGTCGTTCTTCTTTTGGAATGATAATTCACATAACTTGAAAGTTTTCCCTCCCTGGGAAGCTAATCCATCATGTTATCAGTTTTAAAAAGATTTTACTTGAAAACATGTTTAGTGTTCAGTAACCCTTAAAAAAAAAAAAAAAAAAGAACAGAAAACAAGATATCAACCTGAGTAATATCTAATTTAAAATCTGTTTGGGGTGCTTTGCCCTCAACTTAAAGCTGTAATTTTGGTGCTTACGGCGCAAGAGAACAAAAGCTAAAGATCAAGAGGGAGTCTATGGCCATGCTACCCTGAAGAAGCCGGATCCTGTCTGATCTCGGAAGCTAAGCAGGGTAGGGCCTGGTTAGTACTTGGAGGTGAGACCACCTAGGAAGACCAGGTGCTGTAGGCATAAAAAATAAAAAATAAGGGATTGTAAACTGACAAGGTCCTTGCAATCTGTGAGATTAACCAAAGTTTGCCTCACCTAAAAAACAAAAAAATAGATCAAGAGGAACACATGAGAACCTTCTGACAAACAGGGTATTTACTTAAAACACTTAAAACACTAAAATAAGAAAGAGCTTAAAGTGTATGTTCTTTAAACACAGGAAACGACAAGAGTAGTTAAAAACATTCAGAAAATTCTAGATTAGATTATATGCTCTAGAATCAAGTTTAAAGAAAGAAAAGCAAAAAGAAAAACTGTAAATCTATATCTATAACAGAGAGCTGCTGTTGCCTTACTCTTTTTTTAATCACTATAGAGCTACTAAAACCTTTTTGGAATTAAGATTAGATGATATAAAATGTTCAAGTCTTCTTTGTCATTGGTCTATATTTTTTTCTTCTTAATGTAGTTTTTTGTTTCTTGCTGGGTCTATAGTTTTTCATTAACTTGTCTACAATGTTCCAGTTTTAGATTCATTTCACATATTTTCATTCTTAATGATAGGAAATGATTGATCAACTCACTCATTCTCTGTTATTTTTCATGTCTATGTGCTAATACTCTGTAGAATTATTTTTTAAATTATATTTTAGCCTTATGTTACAGCCTTCACATACACATAAAAAAAGAAAGGGAGAGGCAGCTTCTAAGGTCTCTAACCTAGATTAATCGGTCATAAATCTGTAACCATTGAGTCAATGTTTACAGTTAGTCTATATAGTATACCTTAAAACAGAATCAATATAAAGTTAACGGTGAATATAAATTCTTTCATAGGTCATACATCAGGTTGAGAGACATTATCTTTCTCTGTTTTGTTTTTACTATTTTTTCCCTTTCATCTACTTCTTTATATTCTTTCTCTTCTTTCCCTTTTTCCTTCTTTACATTCTTTCTTCTCTTCCTCTTTATCCTTCCTTCCTCCCCTCACTTGCCTCATTCCTCCTTTCTTCCTTCCTTTCTGTTCTCTCCTAATTCTTCTTTCAGTTCCTTTTGTCCTTCGTTTTTTAACTTTTCTACCATTTTCCTTCCTTTCGAACTTTTTTCATTCTCTTTCTTTCTTTCTTTCTTTCTTTCTTTCTTTCTTTCTTTCTTTCTTTCTTTCTTTCTTTCTTTCTTTCTTTCTTTCTTTCTTTTCTTGTAATCTCTCGATATGTTTACCATATGTTCACTGAAAATTAGGTATAATGGAAAAGATAAATGACAAAATCAAAGTCCCTTCCTTTATTCCTTCATTATTTCCTAAACATGAACTTATTGAAAACTTTTTATGTGCTCATATCTAGAAATCTGAGGTGCAGGGTCTTGTTTATTTTTCACAACATCCCTAGGAATGGGTAGGAAGGCAGTGGCTAAGTAAGATTCATTAGCTTGCATAAACCCATACAGTAAGTGTTGGGATTAGAAAGAATGTATGTCTACTCCAGGATCCTTATTTAGCCACATTCTTTATACCTTTTTCAGTTTATAGAATTTTTTATAGATAAATCACTTGACAGTGGACACACAAGCACTTGCTTTTTTCTCTTCTCATGCAGTAGAAAAGAGTCCCCAAATTGTGTCAGGCACTTTGTATAATCCATTCCTATGATGGTGATTATGACAATGATGGTAACTTACAGCTAAATAGCCTTGTGTGTGCCTGAAGCTGTCTTTACCACTTTCCAAAGATAAATGCAGGCCATTTATAATGACAGCTTAGATATTTATCTTAATGAGTATTGGTGTGCTTAGTATAATCTGCATATGGTCACTAGTCACAGGTCCATGTTAAGATAGAGAGATAAATGTCTTTGAGCTGTTATGGCCTTTGCATGTTTTATTCTAATTTTTATGTCCAGGTGTTGGAAAAGAAAAAAAAAAAGATATTTTCAACCTAACTCAATTCTGGTTGAATATTTATTTAATGCACATTTTGAGAAGAAGAGGCAGCATATATGAATTAGTAGATTATTATTTTTTTAATATAACAGAATAGTATTAGGAAGGAAGGAAGAGTGGGAATCAAATATTGGTGGCTAGGATTTGCTCCCTTAACTATAAAGGGACAAATTGGAAAGGCTATCATCTGTAAATGATTGCTTAAAAATTTAGGAATAATTTATTTATTTAATGCTGATATTGCTGGTTTATAGCAAGTAGCAGAATAATAGTCTGTGGATGCTTAGTCATTTGAGATATTTTATCTCTGTGGACTTTTTTTTTATTCACTGAATCTTTTAAAATACAGTCGGGAAAATGTGATTGCTAGTTGAGAATTTGTAGTTGTTGTTAGCTCTTCATATATACATAGAAAAAATACTTGTAAACTTCAAATAGAAACAACATTGAGCATTTTATTATAACAGTGGTCCAGGGAAAGGGGAAGACATGTCTCTCATGAAAATTCATTTATTTTAAGTTACTCTAACTTAGTTTAAAATAACCTAATCTAGAGTGGCTTGTTGATTTATCTGTAAATAGTTACATTTTGTAAGAAGAAAAAAAATGTGGATCTCTTTAGTTTTCTACAACATAACAGATTTAATTATATCTTTCCCAGCAGGAAAAAGTACGTAGTACTTCTGCTTCTTGGTTGGTAGCCCTGGGGTTAAATATTCAATGCGATCATTATTACATCTGAATCATTATTTATCTGGAAGTATTTTTTTAAACTCAAACCAGTCTGATACTATTTGGGAATATTTAGCTTTAACTATCTGGACTCATCATAAGCAGCATATTTTACTTTACTGGTTCTCCATATTCATGAATAATGTATAACTAGTCATACTTCTCAGATCATCTTATTCTGAATCCTCAACCTGATTGTTAAATTCCAAATGTATTTAATCCTGCCAAATCCACATGTGTTCTTTGGAAGCCATATAGGCCTTTTATGAGCAGATAATTAGTCCTTATTTTGACTGGACAACATTTTTAATAGTTAAATGACACATCTTAATACAGTCTACAGGATAAATGAATCCCTTAAGTCATTGCTAGCTTTTATTCAGAAAGCAAGTTCTCCTTGACAGTTACTTTAAAAGACAAGTTGTCTCAAGATATTTGTTTTCTCTTTTAAATTTCCTTGCTTTTGCACTTTAGCTCTGCATTATTTAGACTAGTTAATATGCAGAGCAGGAAGCTGTTTCTTAACTTTTTCCTCCTCTTTTTGAAGGTAATTTAATGCACATTAACTGGTATTCTGCACCTTTTATATTTTCTGATTTGTTTAAAGATTCCGTAGATTAAATTCTTTTTTAAAAAATGTTGGTTCTACTTGTAAAGTTCATGCAAATAATAGTTTAGAGATTATATTGTGTTAAAGGCACATATTATCTTTACCATTCAGTCTTACCATCTTTTCATGTCCTCATATGAAAATTTTTAAAAACACACACACACAAGGATTTAAGCAGTAAAAAAAAATTGATTTTAAAATGCACAAAATAGTAATTATGTAAAAAGTGTTTCTTTGGGGGAAATGAGAGATTATACCTAGTTAAGTAGATGACAGAGTACTAATTATTATTTATAGCTTTTATTATTATATACCTGCAAGTCACAATAGATTAAGTTTCAGTTAACTTTGAATAGCTTGTAATTATAAAATACAATGCTGAGAGAAAAATCATTAACTTATGTACACCTAATCTTTGAAATTAAATTACTTTGCATGTCTTTTTCTAAGCTTCTTGTAATGTTCATTTTAAACATTTATTAATTTAAATAATTTAAAAATAAACCTAACCTTAAAAGATGTCTTTTTTATCTACTATTCTGGGGCTTTATTTAAAAAATGTGTATTTGGCACTATAATTTATAAACAAATATATAAATCTATAATTTTTCACATGTGAAAACTGTCATTTTACTGTTGTTAATGGGTAGATATTCTAAAATTGTAATGTTTTGACTCTTAATTTATGCCAAGAAAAGAGAACATTGAGTAAAAATATATAATTTTCAATAATTTAGAATCAACATTCTACCATTCAAATATATGTGTGGAAAAGTTACACTGTATAGTAGTTAGAGCAATTATAGTGATAACAGGAGAAAAACATATTAAGTGCTTCTACATGTAGATCATTTTGCCAAGCACTTACTATCCATTTTCTCATTTAATCCTCAGTTCTATTCAATGAGGTAGAGTTAAGTAACTTGCTCAAGGTGACATTGCTGGCAAGTGACAGGATGTGAACTCACATCAGACCTCCTCTGTTCAGATCCCAGCATGTAAATCACTCTGATTCACTGATTCCCTCCAATGAAGAGAATTGAAAGTAAAGGTTTACACCATGCATGGCTCCTTGGTTTTTGTGCTCCAAGATACAATTATGAAAAAGTATGAGGCATATAAATGTATGTACTTGAAGATACCACTCGTTTTGCCTCATTTACTTTTAACATGCATGGCTTTTCCCTATTCCTATAAATTAAATCTCAGTTTCATGGATTGCAATTATAGATTCTTAAATAAACTAAAGATTTGGATATTAATCAATTACTTGATCAGCGCAGGGAATCAAGTTGGATCAGTATAGCCCAAATATCACTTTGTGTCCATTTTCTCTTAAGAAATCAGTAGTGATTTTTCCCCAATTTAACCAACCCAATTGTGATTAATATGTCCTACATAATCTTTTTGATGTTTTGTTTGCCAGAAATAACTGTCCATACTTCTTTTTTTCTTCTTTTTATTTCCACTTCTCACATTTAGTTCACCAAGAAGTGGTTCAGCATCTCCTGTTCTCAGTTCAGCCCAGCACACTGTGGGTTCCAAGCACAGCTTTTCTGTCTCTGGGATGACAATGATCCAAAACCTCAAAATGGAGGTGACTTTCTGCCATGTAGAATTAAAAATAAACCTACATTGTGAAGATAATTTTTTTTTAGCTGAATATGGCTTTAAGAATAGAAGTTTGAGGCTTTTTACCAACACAGTAATTTAGTCTCCTTATTTTGACTTGGCTACGAAATGCTTCATCCCTTTCAAGAACTAACTAAGGGACAGCTGTGAGAATAAAAGGGGCGGGGGCAGTCACATCTCGATGTCATTCTGACTCTGGAACCTACACACACACACACACACACACACACCTCCAGTTTTCACTTTCCTGTCTGTTCAAGCTAAAAATGTTCTCCTTATTTCAAGCTAAGGCTGTTGAGATTCTTACTATATCTCACTTCCAAGGACACTGCTTTTTCCAGCCATTTTCTTCTATGCTTTTCTGTTTTAATTCAGCTTAGACAAAGATGATATCTTTCAGACTTATGACATGAGTTTATAGTACATTGATGTGATATTGGCAGAAAGGTAGTATGGTGCAGAGGTTAAGAGCACAGCTCTGAAGTCAGATTGCTTGGGTTCCAACCTCATTCTATCACTCGCTATATGCAAACTCTTCTCCGTGCCTTAGTTTCCTCATCTGTAAAAGGGGGATAATATACAACCAGTCCAACAGGGTTGCTGTGGGGACTGAATGAGTTCATATATGTAAAGTTTTAAGATAGACTTAATGTATCAATATTTCTTGAATGAACGAACGAATGAGTGAATGAATAAATGTATGAATATATTTTTGCAGGTTATGATACCACAAGAGTGAGACCTATCTTCCCTGAACCTGGAAGCTTCATGCCAGCTTTATGCCATGAAATTCATTTCTTCTTATTTTCTCTCACAGTGGAATTTCCACTGAGTTTCTGTGTCCTGCCATAACAAGTCCCAATTCCACTAGTCCTTGGTTAATTGGCAAACCAGAGAAGGCTGACAAATTAACAAGGTTCCCATCAAATGATTCATTTAAGCACTCACAGAGTACAATCCAGTGGTTAATACAGTACACATACATTTTAAGTATGTCATTTAAACTCCCAAAGCATATGCTTTAGTGATGATTTTCATTGTTACAATACTTGTAATTTCATCTTTTTTTGTTTCTTAGAGGACTGATTCATTTAAATTGTACAAAACACTGGCCAGGACACAAAAGCTTACTAAAATTAATTCTTTCCAGCCGGTCTTCTTTGCCTAAGAGCTGCAGAATAGCCAGTGAAACTAATTCATTGAACACATGGGAAAATCTGTTTACACCATGAAAGCTGTTTTCCTATGTGATGCCCACTGCTGGCAAAATCAAAACTGAAAACATTGAAAAAAAAGAGAGTGAAATAAAGAGCATGCGTGGCAGATGGTGGAGATAAATACTTGATCGTCACTGTCTGCTAGTCTCACTGTACTCTTTTCTTTGAATTATCACAGTCCCATAATTTTGCCACAATTATCTATGAAATTATGCTGATTGTTAAGCTCTGATTCATGCTTTTCTTAAGTCATCTGCAGAAGAAATGACATTCTAATTGCACTCCTGAATTTTTTACACTATGAGTTTGTTAAGCACAGACACATTTTACAAAAAAAAAAAAAAAAAAGCCTAAATGTATGTAATTTGACATTGTGATAGATTAATACTTAGGCATTAGACCAACAGTACAATTAGACAGCTTAAATGTGTCCTACATCTTAATGTCTATTTGACTTTAAGAAGTCACATTAAGTCCTCTTTTTACAAAGAGTCTGTTGCCATTTTGCTTATTGAAATAAATCAAAGTCTATCAGAGGATTTAAGTAGATTATGAGAAGGCTCATCACAATTACACATAATTCTAGAAAATTGGAATCTAGGGAATTAACTGTAAATTCAGAAAGTCTCTAGGTAAGAAACTGTATTTACAGTAGACTTCCTAAAGTGGTTATTGAGGATGTGACTAACTCTTATTCTTTGAGGTATCTAAATTCCTTTTTAATAAGGATAAAATTTAGTCTCTGAAGTAGAATTTGAAATGACAGCTAAAAATACAATTTAAAATTTACATGACATTGTGTGCATGTTATCAGCATATTTTGTATTAAATATGGTATAATACGTAGCTTACTCAGAAACAGCCAAGAACATACAGATTCCCATGTGATATGATTTAAATTATAGACTTTCGATCTTTTGTCAGTGTGACACAATTAATAAATATCATGTTATATAGAAACCAAGTATACACATATAAGTGTGTGTATATACATATATTTTAAAAAATCAACAAAAGCATCACAGAATAATGTGAACTGGTTATGACTCTCTAAATGGGTTCAACTACCAACTAGTGAATCATGATCCTGTTTGGAAAGCACTGATCTAAAATACCTAAGGTCCTACCCACTTAAAATGTATCCATCGGTTTGCTACCAAAAGGCAAAATAAAATTTGTTGAACTGAAATTAGTTGGCACATTGCCTGCAATAGTTTCTATTGAGATACTTGCATATACATACAAGAATGAGACAAGAACCTTCTGCTTTTCATATCTCCTATCATGTAGAATATATTCCCTGAATGACTCCATATTTTGAAATTTTTCATCTATGATACAAGCTGTGTATTAGCAAAAAAAATTATTTCTCAAGTTTTATTATTAAAAGATTTGTATAACTGCCAACCAGAGGTCCTGACAACACTAAAATGACTACAAAATAAGTACCATCCATAAGAAAGAAACTTAACAACTTAGTTCATATGTACAGCCTTGTGACAACTAAATATAGCATTTTCCCATTAGACATTTTCTTAGCACCTACAAGGACCCACCCTCCTGCTCCAGCCTGAATATGAGAACTATATTTTGTTCTATAAAATATAACTATGGAGTCTACAGCCATGCTACCCTGAACAAGCCCGATCCCGTCTGATCTTGGAAGCTAAGCAGGGTCGGGCCTGGTTAGCACTTGGATAAGAGACCACCTAGGAAGACCAGGTATTGTAGGAGTAAAAAATAAAAAAAAAATAAAAAATAAGGGATTGTAAGCTGACAAGGTCCTTGCAATCTGTGAGGTCAACCAAGGGTTGCTTTGCCTAATATATATATATCTCCATGGATTATTTTGATCAACTACATTGTTCAGTTAGAAATCAAACCTCAACTATAGAGATTATAGAACGGATCTTGAAAGAGGATAAGAGAGCTAGTGGTGGAGAAGTTCATTCAGATCTGCACATAACAAACAAAAACAGAACACAATAAAAAATACTTCACATCCTCTGCTTGGCTAATTACATTGCATTCACAATTAACAGATGTTATTATAATCTTTCTACCAGTGACTATCGTGAAGTCAGATATAATTGTCAAGGATAACTTGATATCTGTCTCCCTACCGACTTTTTCATTTATTCATTCATTCAAAAGGTGCTCATTGAGGATGTAACGGGCTTGGTTCTAGGATCCAGAGTACAAGGTTAAGTGGTTTATGAACCCTATCCACAGGGAGTTACCGTGTAAGAAATGTCACATGAATAGGTAGCAGATTTCAATGCAATATATTAAATGCTATGATAGAGATAGAGGATGAAGACTAAGGAGGCAAAGGGAAATTAGAATTAGGCTGGTTAGGTGAAATCTTAAATGAGACATCACTGAACTCCATTTTGAAGGATTCGTGGTAGATAGATAGATGATAAGGCAAAGAATACCAGACGAAGCAACACATTAATATCACAAAGACCTGGAACAGCAGGAGGCTTTCTAGAAATGATGACATTAGGTTTGTTGAAGTGGTAAGTGGAAGATGGGGTTTAAGAGGTAGGCAGGGTCCAGATCCTGAAGGGCCTTCTGTGTAAAAATATGGAGTATGAAAATTATAATGAAATTTCTAGAAAAGGGTTTTAAACTAGGGAGAGAATTGTTACTCTACTTTCTATTCTTAAAATAATCCTACAGGTGCCTTTTACTAGACAGTTTGCTGCTAATTACTCAGAAGGAAACAGGCTAACCAAACAAAAGTGACATTTTTAGTAACAAATATTAGAAAGTGACAAAAGCACCATAAGTCTGGCAAAGACTTCGTTAGAGTTATGCCCTGGGATCCAGCTCTGCTTCTTAGATGTTATGCCAAAGTCTCTTTCTTTTCTCTTCTTGGGAATTACACTACCCAAATTTAGAATGTCTTAAAATGGTATCTTTGGTAATAAGCCCAGAGACAGCTCTCATTGAGGGACCCAGGAGAAAGATGTTGTTACTCAGAAAAGTGAGCTGTTAGTACTTTCCGGAGTAGAAAAGAAATTGAACTTTGTTGATTGTTCATATACAAATAACTTAGATAATTACATAGTAGGATGTAGTAAACTTTTTAAAAGAAAAAAAATGAAAATACTTGAGCAGATGCTCAAAAATTAGATAAACATGACTCAATGAAAACTCTGAAAATCTTTCTCAAAGATCTTTCACTCTATTTCCTTTAATGGATGAAATATAGGTAGAAAGGATCAAATGCATCAAGTCTATGCCGTCCCTCCACTAACCAGAGATTGGTGAGAGTATATATTAGGTTCTCATTGCAACTGAAACAAATTACTAGAAACTTAATGTCTTAAAAAAATAAAAATTTATTCTCTTATCGTTCTGTAGATGAGAAGTCTGACATGGATCTCCTCAGGCTAAATTCAAAGTCTCAACAGGGCTACATTTTTTTCTAGAGGCTTGAAGGGAGAATCTGTTTCCTTGCCTTTTCCAGTTTTGAGAGCCTACTCACATTCCTTGGTTTGTAGCCTAAACCTTTATAATCTCTCTGTTTTAAAATCCATTTATTAGCAACCTCAATGCCATCTGAAAACCTTAACTGCCCTTTGCCATGTAACCTAACACATTCACAGGTTCTGAGAATTAGTCTTTACAGTGGACCCTTATTCTGCCCACCACGGAAAGGTTGTGAGAGCATCACTTGGAGCATGAGAAGTGCCTCTGCATCCGTGCAGCATGAGAAGGTACAAAGTAGATGTGAAAGAATCTCCAGAACTTGCTTCTCTGACTGTCTCAGGCTTCAGTGGTGGTTCAACAGTGAGATTTTGCCACTCTCCAAAGAAATAGGAAGTAAATAAAGGGAAACATTTCAATGAGCAGCAAAAATCAATAAAGCAAACCGATCCAGCATTATTTCATTGATTTCCCCCACTTTAGCGACTCATTGAGTCCTGCTTGCTAGTCATCAAGGATCATTTTCTTCCTTTTCCTTTTTTTTTAAACTGCTCTACACTCTCAAGCTCTTTAACTCTCCTCAGGTCCTAATTGTGATGGCCAAATTTAGTTTCAACTGATCAACTTATTGACCAGAATTAAGGGGCCACTGTTCCAACTATTTTAAAGCTTTCCCCCAAAATGGTGTTTCAGCTCCTACCAAAAGCTTTCAGAGCCTCATCTCTCAACAATGCTCCAAAACTCAGTATTTTCATGAAATTGTCCTCAGTAAGGAACAAAAGTATAAACTCTTGGACTTTCTCCCAAATCACAGTAACTAATGAAATTCTATCACAACACAGCTTGTTACTATAGGGGCCTTTCCAACCAGATAAGCTGTTCTGCGTGACTTGTGAGATATTTCAATAAGTAATCCCATGAAAAAAGTTCAAGAATGTGTTTTGAAATGTCTATATGATTAGAATAATTGTATAGCTTTTTAAATATCTCTACACCGAAGGAGAAAATGAATGGGTACTGTGATTTTGCCACATTAAAAAAAATTAGTATATTACTTCAGTAAATTTAAATTGCTACGACATCCCTTCACAAAAAGTAATCACATTACATTACAGTTCTACATCTTACATGATTTGGGCTTTACCGCAGTTCATGTTAGACTTTTATGCAAAATAATACCTAGAAAACATGCTTAAAAATCCTTATATAAGATTATGGCCACTGTAGTATTTCTCTTCCTCTTTAAAACATCCTGAAATACGGACTTAATTTGTTGTAATATTTAACATATTTGCATTAAGTATTTAGCTATTTCATACCAGCTACTTATTACAGGAGTTATTTTTTAATTCATGATTTTTTTTCAGGTTTTTGTTCCACCTCTTTACTTGTATAAAATTATGTGTTATGTGGAGAAGCAAATTATGTGTTACATGGGTACTGCCTTCTATCCATACACAATATTCTAGCAGTTAATAGAGACTGCTAGAATATACATCCATTCCTAAAGACAATATTAACTTATTGTAAAAGATATATTCTACAACTTTATGGCCAATAATGAAAATTTGAATATTTGAAATCATTACTAGAACGTGACTCTAAATTGATACTTGCAACTTTTTTAGTAGCAAATGATTTCTAATATAAGAAAATGCAAGAGACTAGAAGGAAAATCATGAAAGCTACAGTCTTTGCAGTGGAAAATAAATATGAATGGCCAAAAACCCAGAACTGGGTCTATTTTCAGTGGAAAAATCAATTGCTAACTTGTGAAGTAAATGTCCCCAGCCTCTTCCCAGATTTTATAAACTCTTTTGATCAATGTTGGAGCATCTTCTCATTTCTAGCACTTCCTTCCTCTCTTTCCACTCTGCTCCCTTAACACTTCTTTAACCTTTGCTTCTAATTTTGCGTATGTAGAGAGAGAAATCAAAGTGAAGCAACATCTCTGATGTGCATAAACTGATCGCTCCGAAGCAGTCACCACACATTTTTTCTCCTGTAGAGCAGTTTTCATGTGCGAACCAGCAGATTTGTGTTTTAGTTGATTCAGCAAGACTGCTTGAGACATGGCGTGCACAGTCCCCACTGTATATGATAAAGCCACATTCAGAGTGACAGTGGTCTAGGCCTCAGGGCAGTAAATGCTTCTTGAGATACATTCAATTGCTGTTTAACTGAGTTTAGCCTATGGTATGGAGAAATGTTGCTGATGCTTTCAAACATGTTTAAACATTTTAATATTGTCTTGGCATGTCAGCCCAAACTAGAGCACTCCTAGGGATAATGTAGTAAAATCCTGTAATTACAGGACCAGAATTTCCAGAGCTTTCTATGGTAACCCGCTGCTTGAACTTCTTAATTGAATGTGCTTATATCTTTTAAAGTGTTCTTTTTAAGAGTTGTACTTTTAGTAATAGTGGTCAGTTTCTTACTCATAATGAGGAGGCATAAAAGAAGTAGAAATGTATTGTTTTCAGATCTCATGCTGTTGACTGGAGCAGTTTATTTATTGCAGACAGTATAATACATCCTTGATCACTAGCTCAGTGATCTATTGCTGCATCCATGAACTTCGTCCCCCAAACAAACAAATACAAACAAATATAACTTGGAGACTTCAGAGAGCAAAGATTTATTACTTCTCACATTTCTAGGTATTGGCTGCACAGTTCTGTTAGTTTTGCCTGCCTTGCTCATGTAGCTATATTCACCTGGAGCATTGGCTGTAGTAGGTACTGCTGAGGCAGCTGAGTCTTCCTCTCAGAGAGCCTTTCATCTTCAAAGAGGCAAGATCATGCTATCTCTTAGGATGGTGATCGCAGGGTTCCAAGGGCAAAAGCAGAAACTGTTAGGTCTCTTGAGACCTAGTCTGGAAATAGGACAGTATTTCCTCTACTTTCCAGTTGTCAAAGCTAGACCAACTTTAAGGCATGCAGAAATAGAATCTACATTTTGACAGTAGGAGCAGTGATGTCACATTGCAAAGGGGTATGTATTAGGAGAATAGAGGAATTTCTGACCTTATATGGCAATTTAAAACCATTGTCTACACATATCAAGAAATATGCATAGATCATGTACCGAATGGCTCCTTTGTTTTATTATTTTTTATATATGAGAGATGCATGACATTTTGCGTATTTGTCTTGTTTTTCTTGCCTTCTTTTGATTTTTTAATGTCTTAGTCTTAGTTTATTACTAATTTTTGACACATCAGTAGAATGGAGCTCCTTCTTGCATTGTGATCTATGAAGGCAAAGCAAGATAGCAAGCCGGCAAACCGTTTCTTTCAAGTGAAAATGGTTAATTGTGAGGTTGATCTGTTTAGGTTGTAAAGATAACTGCAAATAATAGAGCATTAGCCCTTTAATTTGAGCAACCATAATGACACATACTGAATGAATCTTCTTTGGCTTAGTAAGTATTAAGTATTAGAAAGTACGTGATGTAGAATAACCAGGATACAGTGACCAGTGTGTTTTTCTAAATAGATGGTAGCTCTGGTATGTTGCAGACTCTATCAGTATAAATCTATTAGTACTATAGGAAAAGTTTCTCAAAATCCATGCCCCCCTTTTATTTTTTTTTAAATTACAGTTGACATTTAATGTTATTTTATGTTAGTTTCAGGTATAAAATACATCCCCTTTTAATTGATGATTGGTATTAATTATATAATAAGCTATCCAAAACCATAGAGGCCAGATACATCTCAAAATTTAGAATCTTTCATGTTTTAGAAAAGGTACTATCATTTGTGTTTCATATATTATTTTTAAAAATCTGGAAGAGTCTGATATAGTGCTCTTAATTAAACATACTATTTCTGTAGTAAAGCATAAATATTCACATTGAGATAAATGAAGATGAAAAATAGCCTTGTATTAAAGTCAGATTGGTTTTAAAGTTTTAGGAAAAAATAACTTTTGGTTTTCCAAGATATTTTGGATTACTGAATATGGATAAGGGATTGTGCACCTGACATAGCAAATATTTATTGAGGTTTTCTTGTGTGCCAAGAATTATTACAAGTACTTTATCTATATTAACACATTTAATTCTCACAATAATCCTAAAAAGTTAATTTAATCTTATGCCCATTATACAGATAAGGAAATTGAAATAAATTCGGCAACTTGTTTACAAGTATACACTTACTAAGTGACAAAGTTAGGGTTTGAATTGGGGAGCCTGGCTCTTGATTCTATTTCTTTAAACACTCTCCATTTTACTAATAGAAGATTATAGGCAGAGAAAAAAAAATTATGTGTATATATATATATATATATCTCTTCCTCCTTAAATCTCCCCAGGGGCTATGACCTACTATTCACTGAACATCTACACTACACGAGACACTATGCTATGGGTTTTATATACATTAACCCTTTTACCCCCACAATAAATAGAGGAGTAGGTATTATTATCTCCCATATGAGGATCTTGAGGCTCAGAAAAATTATATGTAAGTCACACAGCTTATACACAATGGGCCCGAAATTCAGTAATGTTGAAATTCCAAATTTCCCGTTCTTTTTACATGTTCACTGTCCCTTGATGGAAAATATAGATGAGACTAAAGGAAGGGTTGGAGATATGCCATCCTTATATCCTCTTTTAATGTGGTTTGATCAAATGCTTTTATGATAAGTAAGAATACCACTTAGAAATCTTGACCCGCCCCCCACCACCCTTGTAGGTCTGACATTTACTTACATAATGTAAGTTTCCCCTTCTTTTAGAAAGTGTTCATATATTTAGAGGACCACGAACTGCTCATGTGAGTCAGTGATTGGACTCCATGATCTGTTAAGTGCTTGTCTTTCTAGTTTTTCCAAATCCTGAACAGGTAAAAGGAAGCCATCGAGGTTATTTAAAAGAGCCTAGTCCAACGTGGTATGCACGTTTAGGGCCTTGTCCTCTCACACCTAAGCTTTCTTGGCTACATAAAAATGTTTTGGCTCACTGACATTTATTTCTTCTCAGTTCTATTATTTAAGATTTTTAAAAAAAATTTGTTGACAGCTATTTTAAAATAAAGCACTCCATTTAATCATTTGAGTAAAAGAGACTAAAGAAAGTAAAGGTAATGTTAAAAAGTTTGTTGAAAAATGATTGCTAATTATCTCTTCTTTTCATTCCTTTGTAAAACTTTTTCATAGGCCACTAAATTTTACCAGAATTTAGGAGTGCCTCTGGAGAAAGAGGTCATCATATAACAGGAAGTAGAGTAGTATAAAAAATAATAATAAATGTTTTTGAAAGGTGTCCATATGTTTTTTTTTCCTGCCCCAAAGAAAAGAATATCACATTTTTTTTTTATTCGCAGAATTTTGTCAAGTATTGTTAAGAATGCACTAGTGCTTAACTTTAAAGAACTGATTGTAAGAATGATGTGACTGTCTGGGATGTCTACACATTGACTAACAACAACTCATTTATCTCATATGTTTAGGTAATTAAGTAATTTATATATTAAACAAATAAGCAAATGATACATACATCTTTAAGTATCTGAGCTTTTTTAAAACAAGCGAGAAAAACTAATCGGAAACATTTTAAAACTAAATGTGATATTTTCATGTCTTCTTTTAGGAAACAGAAATATCCTTGTATATTCAGCCCCAAGCTAAGGGCCTAAAGTAGAGTGAGTGTCCAGAATGCTGGTAGAATACATAACTCAGCATATGAAAATCCTTACTGGTGCAGAGCTGTCTTCAAGAGCCTTAATGATGCCAGTGCTCTCCTATAATAATGATGCCTCTAATGGTTTCTGAATTGTGTAGTACAGCTTCTGGAAACATTAAATACCTCTATAAACCTAGGCTTTCCTTGTTATTTCTAATGATTCTACAACATTTTGTCTGCCTGTCACTTCTTGTTGAGGTCACTGTAGCAGCATCATTTCCCTGCCCACTCACCTACCCTGCATTTTAAGAACAAACACACTTCTTTTTAAAGAAAGAACCCAACATCTTACATTAGTTATAATTTCCTTTACTTTTGGAAACATATAGTTTAAGAGAGGATGCACCATTTTTTTTTTCATTAAATAGTAAAATTTGTGACTTTGTGGCATCTATTTCTTCTACTACTCAGATATGTTTTTCTCTTTCTTTGAAGACTGCTGCTTTTTCTTATGGCTATGGGTAGCAGTAATTGATCTCTAAATAATTCAGTTGTTATATTTTAAGATAGAGCAATATGGTGTAATGGAACACTGAAGCAAAAGTCAAAATACTTGTTCTTTGGCCTCAGTTTACCCATAAGCTAGACCCATCTCTGCTTCCATTCTCTTTGCTTTTTGATTGTAGTGATAAGTAAAAAGGAAGACATGTAGAAAAGTACTTTTTATGTTATAAGTTGTTCTAAAATCGTTTACTATTATGATGGCTTAAAAGTATGTACTTTCAAGAGAGAAATTAACTTTATGTCTAAGAAAGACATTTAACTCTTCAAAATGATGTAATGATTCTAGTAAGTGGTATAATTAGACAAAAATGGAGAACTCCACAAATAATGCTAAAGCAACAACAAGATCTAATGAATACAATTTCTACTTCGAGCCTTTTAAGGATTGATATAATTGAGTTGGGAAAGGGGCTTGAAGGAAGTAACTTTGTTGCAGAAAATGCTTATAGAGAATGTCATTACATTTCATTACAGAACATTTTTTGTTGTTGTTGTAGATTTAGTCCATACTAACTAACAAGGATTGCGATTAAGTGTTTTCCATTTTTGCTCTGGTCAAAATGAAAGGAAATCATAGTAAACTAAAGCATGATATAATGTTCTCAGATATTAAAAATGCATCTTTCAGTGAAAGACTGAACATTAAGGACTACTAGTTGTAGAAGCTCTGCCTGCATATTCCCACACATACACACACAAACAGGACATTTTACCAGTATATTTTTTGTGAAAGGAAGAAAGAAGTGTATTTAATGATTCTCTAAGACCTTAAATAGCTTTTATTTTTTAAAGATTTTTACTATATACTTGCATAATTATAATAAGAAAATATAGAAACACCGAAAAATACTATTCCACTCAGGCCTCCCTTAATATTTTGCACCATAATACAAATTGCATTTGTTAATCATTGGCATTTCTTTTGAGGATTCATTTAAGTCATCAAGATTGGAAATTTTGATTGCTCGTGATGAATCTCTTATAGCCTTTCTTGATTATTTTCTAAATTTGATGACAAACACTGCAACACGTCTCAGCCAATTAGGCTTGTCAACTTCCACTGTGGTCTCCAATCAAGTGTTTGACTTTGGAAATGACAGGAGATCCTTATTAAAAGTCATGCTTCTTGGATAGAGATGTAGCAGCCCGCACATGAGGTTGATGGCAAAAGAGACAAGCTGCCTCTTATTAAAAGCAATAAGAGGAAATCAAATTTAGTATTATGAAGTAAATTCTGAGGGAAGGAATTAAAGAGTATTTCATGTTTAGTTGATTGGAAATTGAGTCAACCTAAATGAATATTTCTTATGATCTACAGGGAATTCAGGTATACAAGTTAAACAACAGGTGAGAAGAGTTGTTATAGTATTAATATAGCACTGTGAGCTGTCTCTAAATGCATTTCAAACGAAACAAGAACACAGTCCTGTGAATGTCAAACTGGAATGTAAATTAATCCCTGAAAAGCAGCAACATGTGTAAGTCATTGCATAAGTAAACTGACACATTGTGTGAGACCTAAGTAAAATTAGAGAGATGATCAGAGACCATTCTGGGTCATTTCTGCAGGGGATGACAGCCACATTCATAGAGATTTTTCTTATTTCAGTACTAAATTCCTGATTATTGTCTTGTGTTCTTGCTAGGTACTATCAGAAGAGGAAAAGAGGAATTTGAACTTGTTAAAGCAGTGAAGAAAAAAAAAGAATGTTTAGAGTAAAAAATAGATCTGCTCTTACAGTTTGCATTTTTATAAGGTTTTTTTTTTCTCCTGTTCAAAGCATTTAGGTCAGTTTGAAATAAACAAAGTTAACCCAAGATAGGAAATATTCCCAAAGAACTCACAGTTTGCTCATTTAAAATAACTGGATTACATAAACCATTCATATAAATTTATCAATAGTTTGATTTTTTAAAAATATGCGTTTGAGAGACACAGGGAATTTAGCATAAAGAAATGTGCTTTTCCTTTGATGATGAAATTAATAAGCTCTGCCCACTTAAAAGTCGAATAGCAGCATGTGCAACTACAATAAATAATTATCTTTGCATTTTACTATTGGGAGAGAGAAAAGTGATTCTGGATTTCCTCTGAAGACACTGACATTTCCTATTTGAGCTCGCAGCACACAATATAAAAATCTCAGGCCACAGTGGTTCCAAAATCAGTGGGCTGACAAATGTCAATATTTCAGTTATCCAAGACTAAAGGGGAAAAAAAGACATGTAACATTGGAGGACTACTTTACTTAGGAGATTTGGCGGAGTAAAACTCTAAAAATCCTATACAAATAATTGCCAAAGTAGGAACACAATGTTAAACCATAGAGAACGGTGTGAGGAGACAAAAGCAGGGCATATAAATATATCGGAGAGCATATAGACATACTGGGAATAATTTATACAGCACTTTCTTCTATTTTAAACCAAAACTACCCAGGATCACATATATGTAAATCTCACTAATTCCATTTGTCGTGGTTATATTTGCAGATGTCAAAAATTGTCCATCTTTGTAAGTCCCAAACCTTATAATAAAATGATACTATATGATATAAATTGGAGTACAGTCATATTATGTTCTTCTGTTTGTCAATAAACTATAAAACATATTAAATATAATCCTGGAGGTTATTCTCTTAGAATCTGTTGAGGTGGAGCAGGTTTGTCTCTCTCTCACTCTCCCTTTCTCGAACAAAAATGAAGTCTGTTAAAAATATATGTATTAGTAATATTAAGGAAATTAATAACTATTCTCCAAAGACATACGTACTTAATGATTTTAATCACACATTCTTAACTGCCATCTTTAATCTTGATTCCTAGGAATTCTCTAGATATGACTTAACTTTATAGAAATAGGAGACATTTTCCATTCCAATAGGCAACACTATTAATTAGGACTACATGCTATTTCATCAAAACTTTAAGAACTTGACTGTATTTACTCAATACATTGCATTTCACTTAATATTTCATTCAGCAAACACCTTCACAAATGTATTTTTATGTGAACACTCAGAGAATTATCCCATAGCACATATTAGGTCACATACACTGTGAGAGATTGGAGAATGGGGGTGAGGGTGGGCCAGGTGGTAATATTGCTGGTATGCTCATGCCCATAACCTTCTTGTACTTTGCTTTTTTATTTTTTTACCACATAACGTGCTGTCAATTTAGGTTCTACTTCTGAGTCACCCTGATGTTTTAGAATGTATTTTAAATATAAGGTTTTGCATATTTTCATTCTATGAATAATGTATAAGCAGGAAGGAATCCAATTGGCAAATTGGATTATCCAATTGGGATAATTTATAAATACAGAAAATTATGTATTTGGATTTAATAACTTTTCTTATGCATGTGGAAAAATTTACATTTATACAAATATATGTATGAACTTTATTCCTGTTTGAGAATATACACACATCCCTGTTCTGTAATAACAAATGCATAAACACCAATGTCTTCTACAAACTTAAATTTATCAGTTTGTTCGTTCCTCTTTTTCTATAATATCTGATGTTTTTGCAAAACCTTGTCTTTAATGGACATAAAATAAAAACTGTTCAATGAAACAATAAACTGCAGGGTGTTGAAAAAAGGAAATTAATATGGTGAAATATACATATATATATACACATATGTGTGTGTGTATGTATGTGTGTGTGTATATATATATATATATACATATATATATATATATATATATCCCTCCTCCAACTTCATATGGATCAGGAAAGCCTGTTGAGGAATATCCAACTTTAATGGCTCTTTCTTCTTGAATTTCAGATTCAAGACCTCTTCCAGATGTAGCCCTGACTGGGAAGTGCACCCGTGAGTGTGATGAATATGGCCACTCGGATTCCTGCTGGATGCCGGTCCGTACTTCTCCGGAGAGGAAGAAGAGCCAGCCCAAACTCTCCACTTTCATGCCTGTCGATGAGCGAGGAAGCCAAGAAAAGCTGGCCAATGGCGAGGCCGCCATCATGGGTGACCGCAACAGAAACCTCCTGAACAAAAAGTTGACCTCATCTTATGAGACCTTCAGTGCAGCTAGTTTCAGCAAAAATGAGGAAGCCAACCCTGAGGATATTCCCCTTACAAAAACAGGGGAATACAAGCCATCTCCTGTCAATACTCTTACTAGAAGAGAAGTTTACCTTTAGGCTATAAAGAAGCAACAGCGAAGTCTTTTCATGTATGAGAAGGAGAATAAGGGGGGAAAAACAAAAACCTTACAAAGCAAAACCGTTTAATCAAAAAGAGGGGGCTACCAAAGAGACAAAGCTTTGCCTGCCACTTCTGCCTCCAGATCAGGCCTTTAGTGACACTGTCAGCCTGATTGTAATGTACAATGTAGAAACCATCCTTGTTACTTGCATGTCTGACCCCTTCACTGATCCCCAGCACCTGCTCTCCTCTTCCCCACTCCTTTCCAAAAAAACAAACAAACAAAAAAAGATGGTTGCAAGTTTCTTTCATGGTAATAAGCCTGATTAGCAGAACACAACACACTCTCATTATCCCTAAGCTGAAGCATGATTTTAGTCACTTTGATTTAGTTTGAATGTCATCTAGCTGGTCAAAATATATTTCAGATATACCACCAGAATATGATCAATCATCGTGAAAGGCAATCCCTCAAAAATGGTAGAGTCCCTCTAATGGTACCGTCTTATAAAGGAGGACTCTATAAGAAGCATTTGGAGAAGATCGCAGCTTTAATATTCTATCAAAGATTGAGAGTGAAACAATCCTCAGTTGGAGATTGCAGTCCCAAAATTGTTCTTTTCAAGTCAAGAGCATCAACTTCTATTTTATACATTCATTGAATATTAATATACACAGAATCTTGACCACATGAATCAATTACACTAATTATAATTTGTAAAAATTATATATATTTTTTACAGAATTATAATTTGTAAAATTATAATTTGTAAAAATCATATATATTTTTTACCATCACTATTATCAACTAAAGCAATTGTGTCATTAAAAGGCCAAAGATCATATAGCAGATCAGGGAAATCATGAAGTAGATTTGGTCTTGACTTGGAAAAACCATTAAGCAACAAAAACAAATGGATTCATTCACGCACACAAACATTCAAATACTGGTTCATTTTATATTGTTTCTATACCCAGAAAACATACATTTTCCTTTAAAATGGATTTTCTTTGAAAGTTAAGGAAATGAAAAATTAATGAGGTGTATTTTGTTATTATAATAGACAATTAGTTGAGGTTCAGGTTTAATTTCAAAAAGTATTATCAGGGAAGATTTAACTTTTAAAAATCATATTTGTGGGTAAGGAGGGAAAAAATACACTGGTGTGCAGTCTTATAAATTAAGTTCTCTATTATTATTTTAGAATCTGGATAATCCTTGCTGGTCTTATTATCTACATTTCAAATTACCAACTATATTTATTACGTGTTTAACGAACACTCTCATATAACACAAATGCATTAATTTTGAATCTTGTGCAATATCGCACTATTTTGAGACTCACAACATTGAAACAAGGTGACACTCTAATTGACTTTGTCACTAATGCAATTTGAACATTATTTAAAATAAATCTTAAAACAAATCCAGACTGTACATAAAATAAATGGGTTCTGGGCAGTGGCGTGTCTGTACATCTCAAAGTTGAAAAATATGCAGTTTTCTCGGTGTAATAAAAAAGATGCAGAATATGCAGATTTTGAGTCACTTGCACTATAGAGAATGATTTAATGCAATTGGAAATTGAGCTGGGACATTCCAACTAAAGTGACAATCCAGGAACAGAATAGGGGATGACAGGGGGAGAGAGCAAGCGTTCCCATCACTGAATGTTTGTAACCTGATTAAGGTGTAGCCTTGACGGGCTCTCTAGCAAACTGTAGAAACAATGTAGCTTTGAGTAGTTTCATGCTTTGCAGAATTTCTTAGACTATAAAGTGAAGCATCCTGGAAAACAGGTTGTTAATTCACTATAGATTATCAAAATACTTACCTTTGAAAACCACTTCTCTGGTGGGGTACTCTTTCGAGGTCTTTTCCTTATGATCTTTCTTAAATGAAGTTTTAATTTTGATGTTAGTTTGTGTATAATAGGATGAAAGAAATATGTAATTGAAACAAAAACATTGGACTAAAATATCAATAATTGAACATGTTTGTGTTTGATTATTATTTACATTATGGAAAGATGCAATTCTAGTACTTTGTTAGGAAACTGCATTAAAGCAGTTCTGCCTTGTATAGTCTGTAAGTACCTATTAAGACAAAATACTTCTAAAGATACTTATGAAATGTATACATATTTTTTCTTGCACGTTACAAAGAAAATACTCAAATGCATAACACAGGTGTTCAACAAGCTTTTTTTAATGCATTTTTTTTCTTTATTTTATGAGACACTGGAAGCCATTAGATTGCTCATTTCACTCTATCTTAAAACCCTTCTATTGTCTATGAAGCTAATACGGGTCATACGGGACCTTCAGATTAACTGAATCCACATTACCCAATGACGTTTGCAACACATTCAAAACAGCCATGTCATTCTCATTTAACTCATGAGCCTCTCTTTAGAACTAAAATGGGTGTGAAAGAATAAAATTCAGTGTACTGTAAGTATTCGCAGTAATTCTAGTAGAATTAGCTATCATAACATGTTTATTATATAATGAGCTGGCATGACACAGAAATATATTTTGTGTTTGTATGACTTTTATTTTGAATAGGTTAAATATGGTGCCACTCCATATATAGAGTGCTTTTGGAAAAAATCAATAAAAAGAAATAAAAAAAAATAAATGAGTGAATGCAAAATAAGCAACTGTGCCTTTTATACCTGTTGTTATGGTAAAAAAACGGTTGTTGGGTTTGGACAATGAGGGGAAATGGGCTATTCCCAACTTTTTTGATCCTGTATATTTATCCATGTTTATTTTCTGAAAATAATAAATAATATATTAAAAATTTGCCTTCTGAAAAACTCAGATAATGGACCAGTCTTAAATATTGTTCATTCATAAAACAACATTAAGGCATTAACATGGGCTCCTTAATTCTCACGAGAAGGCGAAAGCATTTATTGTAACAGTAACACAGGAAGATATTATCAGGGGTGAAATCAGTCCATCTTGCAAGATAAAATATTGATTAAGAATTTCTATTCTTTATTTTCTTTTGGTTATTTTTTCCTTTAGCTGCTGTTTTATTTTGGTTGTACAGTATATAAACCATACTTGTTTTCTGTACACAAGAATCTCAAGTGAACTTTGCATGCATTATACATTAGGACACATTTATAAATTAATGAGTAACTATATAAATTTATGTGTTTTAAAACGTCTGTAGCTTCAGTCTAAAATCTAATGCTCATTCTGAACCTCCAGATATCATTTCTGTATGGTTTGTGACTGGCCTGCTGCCTGAGTTTCAGAAAACAAGGGAGGCATTATTTTTATGGAAAGAGGATCTAAGATGCTACCGAGGATGTCTGGCTGAAAGATTACCCTAGGAAGCTGTTTTCCAAGAAAATAAAATAAAACACACAATCCAGAAGAAACTGCCAAGAATCAAACCACTTTAAAACAGTCATGAGAAATCTAAAGACCCAAGTAGTTTTAAGTAGATTGTATCAGTGATAAATATACACGTGTTTTTAAAGGAGAAAAAAAGAGTGAAGATGATCATGAATGTTGTAAAGCTTCTGAGTTGTGACCCAGTCAGAGGTATATATAACATCTGGAGGAAGGCATCCTGTCCCCAGCTACCTAGGGTTTACTTTCAGATGACTTTTCCTACATTTTAAAGCACTTGCATTCAGTGTGGTACGATCTGTTTGTAATGTTACTCATTTACTATTGTTCTGCTACTTGGATGTTGATAGTGAAGCAGAGAACAATTTATCATCGTTTATTACGAGTCACTATGCACGCAACTATGCTAAACATGGCGAAATGTATTAAACACTCGTCCAACTATTTATGAAGTACTTTACATAATTTAATTTGATTTTGTACAGTTTTATGTAAATAAATTGCTTGTCATTTTTTGTCTCTGCAAATTAAAATATAACATGGTCAAATGGTTTCACACTTGTAAGTGTACTTCTCTGTTGGCAGGTAATTCAGTTTTGATTGGACAAGAAGTGAATGGATGCATGTACCGGTTTGATTTAAAATGGCTTGATTTCTGCTAAATTAAGATATAGTAAAGAAAATAATGCTGCAACAATTGTTGATTTGGGGCATCATCTATAACTGTCATAATATTTTGCCTTATAATGGAGTGGAACTTAAATTCTTCAGTTTCATCAAAATAATTCCTGAGACACTTACTAGCTGGCTTTTAAATATTAAATGTACTGTGGAAGAACTTCTTGTCATTAATGTAAAAATTGTTTTGGGGTTTTTTTGCAGGTGTTACCTAGAGAATTTTCATATTCAAGATAAAATTAATTCTAAGTCAAAATATATCTCTGTAAAGACAATGTTTGTTTTTAATCTAAAGCAATGACGAATACAAAAAAAGTTAGACTTAAAAAAATACATATCATGTGTGATATAAAGAAAAAAACCTGAAACAAAAAAATAGAATTTTTATCTTACTCACATTTTTTTAAGTTGAGCTTTCTCTACTAGTTATATTTTTCAATCATTTACTATTTTTATTTTTTAATTACTCCATTTACTCTGTTATCAGATTACACACCTAACTATAATAAATATCTTCTTTATTTATTAAACTGGTATCTATTTAAACAAGTAATATCTCTTCTCTAACCTAACTCAGAGAATTAAAAAGGAAAGAAAATACTTCATATATATATACTAATAGATTACATGGAATTTTTGCCCCATCTCACAACAGTACTGCTAATATCTACCTATGTGGAAAAATAGACATTCTGAAGAAACTTGCTTAAAGTGTCTCTACCAATTTTTCTCCCTCTTTGGATAAAACTTCAAAATACTTTTTATGGAATGACATATTCTTTCTTAAATCAAAAATGTCCTTATAAATTAATTTTGGCTAGTAGCCTTCCTTCTCTGCAGGAGGACTTTAGAGTGGGTATGGTAAGGAGTCTGCTTCATATGGTAATGAGGTGAAGAAATCATACATGCTTTTTTTCCTCATATATATATGGAAATTGATTTATTTTTTAATTAAGTTTATTGAAGTAACATTGGTTAATATAATTACATAATTATCAGGTGTACATTGTAATTTGACATCTGTATATTCTATTGTGTTTACCACCCAAAGTCCAGTTTCCTTCAGCTACCATATATTTGATCCCCTCTACCCACTTCACCCTCCCCCTATCCTTCTATATTTGACCCCCTTTACTGGCTACTTTTTTTCCAATGGTGAGAATCAAGTATTAGCACAGAAATCAATGGCACAGTACATACTATGAAATCACTATGTCTTTTTTTCTTTAAACTCTCCATATATATTTGATAAACATATTTCTTTACCCTGAAATTTCATTGTTAGATTAAAACATTTTTTTTAAAACCTCCACCATGTAAAAATGTAGTGGTATACTTTAGAAAGAAGATAGACATGAAGCAGGCCAACAAAAGTTGCATGTATTGCTTTCAAGGTTTAGGTTTGATTACTCTTCCACCCATGATTCATTGGAAGAGTTCCATCTAGTTATTTAGAAGCTCTACTTAGCACAATGGCCTGGTTATACAGTATCTTACATTTATGGTACATATCACAGTTTACAAATGGTTTTGTAAGATTTATCCTAAACTTTTTATAATACCTTCAAAATAAGCTATAGGAACTGTTAAGCCATGTATGAAAGTGGATTTTAATTTTATTAAATAATTCTCAGATTGAATAAAAATTTGAACACAAAGTTCTACCATATTAACATTTTCCTTTCACTAGCCTATGTGCCAATCTAAATATTTTCATGATTTAGCAGAGTGACAAGAAAAAGGAACTCTCCCCATTTACCTGAATAAAATAAACATTTGGTAAAGTGGGAATTTTGGTGGGAGGCACAAATTACATCGGTAATTATCTTCACTTGACATTACACAACATACCCTGGCAAGCGTTGTAACGTACAGGATTTCTGACAGCAAACTATAAATCTTGAAAACATCATAGCTTAATTTCTTCCTGCTTTATACCCCCCAGCCTAATCTATTTTTTGGTGGACTTTGGCTAGATAGTCAGTATGGATTTGGGGACTTAAATAATTACAACTGACGGTCAGCCCTATCAAATTGATCAGATTGTTGCAGAAATGTTGCAAAACAGAACCAATGAGAAACCAAGCACCACTCGAATAGTTGGAGAACTCAGATTTATTACACTAGTGGTCCCAAAGGAGCTAGCGCTCTGAAATGTGGGCCCAGAGCTCAGGGGTAACCTTACTTTTATAGGGCTTAACAAGCAAAGGCAATACATCTGTTATCTAGACAGAACAAGCAAAGAGGAAGGTGAATCTTTAGTTGATTTCGAGGTCATCCATCCCTTTGCCCTATGCAGCAAGCATGTCTACAGATTACAATGTTAGCCATTTGAGTGAAAAATTCCTCTTCAGGATAATTGTAGAATTCCCAAATTTATTTTCAACAAGCTGACTTCACAAAGAAATCCACTTACTGAGTTTTTGTCTTGTCTTTTTTTTTCTTTTTACATTTAACCTTTTTGTGTCCCCAGCTCTAAGTCCCCTTTGCCAATCTCTGAGAAGTTACTTGCTCTGTTTCCCCCTACCCCTCTTAAAAACAAACTTAGTTTTCCCTGCAGGTGATGGGATGTTAGGTAGCTAACAAGGGACTACTTAATTTGCAACCCAATTAGCTTTATTTTAATGGAAATTTACATTATCACTACTTGAGCTCTTAGGAAGCAGAGTGAATAGAGTCTGAACTTACATTTGCTTATTTTCTCTTATCTTTATCTCTACTACAACACTTGTTTATAAACTGTATGAGGGCAGGTGATTAACCAAGATAATATAAAATTTCCAAGTTACAGGGAGTAAGGAAAGGATATGAATGTAAAATCTGAAAAGCTAAAAATATATGCTCTCCTTTCACCTTTATTTTTTCTTGTTCTGCTGTTGCATGTAAATTTTATTCATTGATTGAATTTAATATGTGTGACCCACACAGAAATAATTTTGTCTATTTTTTGAACGTCCTGGGAGAAGATGTAGATGATGCTTAATCATTCATAAATGTAAAATTTGCCTCCAACATTCTAAGATTATGCTAAACAAAAAAATGTAGTTGACTCATGATGTTCAATTTTATTTTATCCCATTGAAAGTTATAATTCAAAAGATCCATTACCAAGCAGGTCTTAAGAAAGAGGCATGGGCCTGAAAGTGAAGTGCCAGAAATCAGATTACAGATTGAAATAGGTTTTGAAAAAATAAAAATGTCAATCCAAATGCCTAGTTTAAAAAAATAGTCCACTAAGGAAACACCTGATTCAGCGATCTAAAAAAAGAGATAAAAACAAGATGTTTTATTTTGGTAATTTAATTGAAAGTATCTTACAATATGGCAGACTTAGTAAAATTAGTAGTAACTTGATAGGATAATGTCAGTTTCTTTTCTAAGTGTGTTCTGTACAATATTACATAGAACATTTTTATTGCAGTTTTTTGGATTGTTATGAAAATTGTATATTTAAATCATTTGATAATACATTTATGGAAATAAATTGAAGGTGAAAAAATGCTAGGAAAAAAAGCAAAGAAATGAAGAAATTAGATGGTTTAGCCATTTATTTTAGTTTTACACCTGTCTTTCAGAAGGAGACAATTATTGAAATGTTTTTCCAAACCTTACAGTATACGTTAAATATATCGTAATAGTATTTCTTAAATTGGAGTTTGTGGTCTATTGAGAGACGTCACTGTTTTAGAGATACAGGTATTTTATGAGAATTTTTAAAGTTTTGAGTTTTATTAATATGATGATCAAAGTGATCTTTTAGTATAAGTCATTTTCAGTGATAATTCTCAATTGAAGCCAATTTAATAGAATAAAATCTTCACTTTATAAGTCAATATATATCCATCTATTGTGTAAACGATTACATTCGCTGGAGTTCAAAAGGATTTTTTCTCCTATATAGGGGTCCATATTTTACTCAGTCGTGAGAAAAAACAAATCAGAGAATTAGATAAAAAGCAAAGTATTAAACAATGTGAGCGACTGGACTAGAATATATCAACATATGCAGAGGTTGCACACTTCTAAAAGGACTAGATAGCAAATATTTTAGGCTTTGAAATTCAAGAAGCCCAATCAAGGGCATTGTGTAGCTATTTATATGACAAGAGAGAAAATAAATTCCCAGATTTTTTTAAAAAACCATTTAAGTGCATAAATACTATTTTTAGCTGAGGAGACATACAAAAGCAGACAGTAAGCTGGATTTGATCAACGAATGAGTTTGGTCACCCTGCTCTATATCCAAAACTACTTCAATGGATACTGATTTTAGAATTCATCACTAGAATTCTTTATCTTGTACCTCACTTACGACTTTGTCCAGCAAAGTTACTAATAATCACCCTCAAAGTTTAGATTCTGTTGTTGCCCTAGTTGTTACCCCATCTGTGTCATTCCTTCCCATTGACTAGCTTTATAAAGATTTAATCCCCAGATCACAAAAGGATGACTCTGTCAGAATCCAGGTCGATATGCATAAATCCTCAGATGACTATAAAAGAGCTCATCATCTTTCCAATTCAAGAATCAGCATTATCCACTTTATAAAATTTATTAAATTTTTTTTTCCAGTAATATATATATTGAATGCATTGTATTCACCGCCCAAACTTAGATTTCTTTCTGTCACCACATATTTGACTCTTATTTCTCCATTTACTTCTCCCCACCACCCTCTGGTAACCACTAGTCTATTGTCCACTTTATAAAATTTTTAAAATGTGCCTTATTTTGGAAGTTCTCAGTTTGATTTAGAGGGGAGAGATTTACTTTTTTCCATTTGATCAAAGCTTTAAACATATTTCTATTTAAATGCCATGGATAAGGGCTAATTATACCATGTTAAGTAACAAGTAATATAAAGTTTCATATTTAGAGCATGGTGTCCATAAAATAAAAAGAAGAAATACTGGGATAAATGTAGCGGCATTCTGGGAATGAGATGAATTTTGTTGTTCTCTTTTATGTTTTCCAAATTGTATACATAAACATGTTTTATATTAGCAATATAAAAAAATGGACAGATGAGTAAACAGACTTAACATTAACAAAAGAAACAATTTAGTTTTAAAACATTGAACCCATTTCATCTAACAATATCAAAGAAAATTGTATTAAAAAAATTATCAGTCTACTGTGACATTTAACATTAGCTATTTCTTATCCCAGAAAAGCGAATATGATATGCTAAATAACTTCAGAGATTGTTACTACCAAACTAGGGCAAAAGAAATCTTTATGTAAAGTCTAAACATGAACAATGCTAAGCCTCTAAATTAAATGTAAAGTGTATATTTTAAGGAAGATAACATGTAACCATGCAGAAAAGAAAATTGACAGCTACAGTAAACCTATCATCTAGGGTTTGATCAACATAGAAAATACGGATGGATGCTTCGACATGTATATTGGATTATTCCAAAATGAATTCTTTAATATGAATATTTCTGAAGCTTCAATCTGGGAATTATTGTTGGTGTTGACTGTGTAGTAATCAGCGCTACTTGGTTTTGTTAAACTTCCAGAAATGAAGCTATCAAAAGTTATTACAAAAATCTATGCCTGGTCTAAGAAACAATCAACATTCTCATTGACTAAAATGATTAGGAAACATAATTGATGAAAAAAAAAAAAGATAAATTCTCAGTCATAAGAGACAGGTACTGTTAGTCCATAGATGGTTTAAGAAATGAAAAGGGCAACTGAGAGTGCTACCATATTGGAAAACTTGCTTCAAGACTCTAGATGTTGGCAAAGGAAGGGCAAATGGGGTGAGCGATATAGTTCCTATCCAAACAAACTCATTTTTCAGTGAATCACCTTTTTTATTACACTAGAGCTATGCTCCTGCTATTTCAATTACTGGGATGCAGAGAGAGAGATTTGGTATACTGCTTGTTGACTTCTTTCCTTAAATTGCTTGGAATACTCCAGGCTCATTTTTTTTTTCTATTTTTCTACATCTTTTATTAGATAATAACAAATAGTATAACAGGTGATTTGATTTTTCTCTCTGTTTAGGATTTATATGTGCTTCACAGCCAGCATTTTGTTATCCTCGGGTTTAAAGGCTCTAAGTCATCAGAGAAACACTCCCACTTGACTATAAATGTAAGTCAGACGATTATAATGATAGTGTCACAGGTGGAAAAATAATGTTCGCTCTGTTGTAATCAGAACCAACACTGACAAAGAATCATACATTGCTCTGGTGTTTCAATGAAGATGAAAGCACCGGTTTATACTCTAACTTTTCAAGAAGAGCAGAAAGATGTGTAAACAGAAGGATATTGTACTCAGGTTTAATTTCAACCTGAATTACAAATATAAAAAGATTGTTCAGGATAGTGGATTGAAGCCAAATTACCTAGAGTTAATTTGGAAATGACATTTGCATTGCTTATTTTCATCAGACTCCTGAAAAAGAGGCCTTGATCTCTGCACGACTTACTCCCCACAGCATTAAGGCAAAGAATTCCCAGAGCTATGACTCCTTCTACACAGATTTAAAATAACCAGCATAGAGGAACCAGGTGGAACATATTTATTTTATTCACACCATAGTCAACTTCTATCTAGGAATGTTTAGATGTTCCCATTAGATCTGAATTTATTTTTTAGCTGTAATTTGATTCAGTTTTAACCTATATGTTATAACTGTGTAAAGCACACAGAATTTCTAAGATTCAAATCAGAATGTGTTTTCAATAACATTTCTCAAAGATGTGATGTCACTTCTCGTTCTTCTCCAATTGTGTAGGAAAACAATCTTTTGGAAATGTCCTCTATTAAAATGATTGCCATTCTGGCTTTCAAAGGTGTTTCTCCTTTTTTTCAAATCCATAAGGATAATTTAATTCAAAGCAAAATTTCTGAAAAGATATCATATCCTCACAGAAAAGTTGCTCTTATAGCTATTTCCCCTTAACTGTTTAACATCGTTCATTTCCCCTTAGGAGAGGCAGATATAATTTACTAACTGAACAAAAATGGATGAGGTACATCAAACCCAGTGCTGGATATTTGAGGTACAGTGGTGAGCAAGATATGAATGGTCTCATCTCATAAAGTTATAATATAGGTGGGGGTAGAGAGAGAGGAAATAAAATATTGAAATTGGTAAGAATCGGAGAGCACTTGGTATTTGGTATGTTTAGTGATGAAACAATAAAAGTTGTTTAGAATAACTTATGAGGCATCTATCTTAGACTTTTGCAGTAGGAATAACCATTCGAAGAGACATTAAAGATTAGGAATAAGGATCGACAAATGAAAGTGGAAGATTGTATAAGCTGGTGTTTTGGAGGTGTGCAGTGAGAAGAGGGAGTGAGGATAATTGGGATAGTGGTAAAAGGGAATAAGCCCCCCCTGTTTCCTTTCTTGGGAAAAAAAAAAAAAAAGCTCTGAATATTTTACGATTAAATAATTGCATTATTTAGTACCCTTTATTTCAAGGAACTAAGAAATTTTCAGGTATCTCTGTAGTGGTGAGAACTCAGAAAGTTCAGGATGAATCGCAGCAGCTGAAAATTCAGGGAATCTCACCATCCCTCTGGGAACTAAATGGTCATTCATTATAGCATCCAATTTCAACACTTCTATTAATCTCCCGATAGCAATGGATTCCTTTATCACTTCTTGCCAAGGTTGTGACTTGGCTTGTCCTCTCCTACCTGCCATTCCTGCTTTTGTGGCCAGTGGTTGTACTTTTTAGACATAGTCTATCCAGTATGGTAGCAACTATCCACTTGTGGTTAGTTAAATATAAATTTAACTTAACAAATTTTCTTCAATCTTAGTTCTGTTATGGTCTGGCTAAGTTGAGCAGAACAATTGAGCTCATAGGTTGATGGTCATTCAAATGGCTGCTTTCAGGTTAACCCATGGTAATAGGCTGAGTCTATGGTGAGATAAAACCAAATATAATAATTTAATCACAAAGAAATCCCTAAATCTTCACTTTTAGTGAAAGAATGAGGCCACAGGCATCATACCATGTATATATATTTTTTTCAACAAATATTTGCAACTATGTTTAATGCTGCAGATACAAAACTGAATAAGACATGCTCATGAATCCAAGAAGTGTGTTAGCTGGAACATTGATAATACTAAATACAATTATAAATACCCCAGTAGATGATTCTTAAGACATTAAAAATACAAAACAAAACTAAACTAAAAACTGGTCTAATTGGAGCCGCTAGAGAAGCTGATAAGGAAGATTCATGGAAGATTAACATGGAAAAATTAAGAGGAGTTAAACAGACAATGAGAGGAAAATAAATATTTCTAGCACAGGAACAACAATGCTAGAGATTAAAAGTAAAAAAAAAAAACAGAAATCAGAGGTGTTTCTGCAAGTATTCAGCATTCCCAGAGCACGATACAGAGGATGGGCATGAGTCCCATTAACACAGCAGTCTTGTAAGTGCCTTCCTCCTTTTTTCTCTTTTTCCTTTTTTAATTACAGTTGACATTCAATATTATGTTAGTTTCAGGTGTACAGCATAGTGGTTAGACATATAACTTATGAAGTGATCCCCCAATAAGTCCAGTGCTCACCTGACACAATACATAATTATTACAAAATTATTGACTCTATACTTCAACAAATCCACTTCTGGGTATTTCTCCAAAGAAATCCAAAATGCTAACTTGAAAAGATAAGTGCTTTATTTCTTAGTTCATTTTTTTAAACCCATACTATATATGTTTTAATCTTTCTTCCACATCTTTTTCATACATCACTAATAGTGGACATTTGTTCTTTTCATCAACCAAGCAAGCGTTCTTTCTACCTTCTTTTAGTAAAAATCATCTCAGTTTTACTTTACCAGTTGTCTGTGATTAAGAGTCTTCATTTTTCCACTGGCCACATTTTGGGTAGATGACTCAAGTTGAGCTAATTTATCCATTATTCCAATTTGAGGGAAACCCAGCAAGAGAAAATGGTTTGACCTTATTGATTCTGACTGTGGCACCCTTTAGAATACTCAGTAGTGTCTGCAGCCCAGATCCCTAGAGCTGTGTCCCAAGAGCCCAGTAAGACTTTATCTATCACCTACCTTTCATTAAATGATTTAATCTTAATACTTGCAATATGTTCTTAGTGATACTGACTGAAGAAAAAATCAAATGTCAGAAAACAGATGCATATTCTCTGAATTCTATTTATACTGTCTTATCTTCCTACGTTTCAGTTGTATCTGCCTCAGTCTCTTCATGGCCACTCTGTGCCCTAGTTAAGTATATTCACTGTTTCTGAACTTGCCTTGTATATTTCAATCTCTAGGTCATTTTGTCGCCATCCCAAAACGTGTGCTCTCCCAAAACCTGTCCAAATCCTGCCCATGGTACAAGGTCTGGAGCAATCTTAGATTTCCTACCACTTTCTCTGATTATTCCAGCTTAAAATCATTCCTATTCCTTGAAACTCTGATTTAGAAGATAAATATCATTTCTTCATTTCTCATTTCCTGTAAGAGAGAATTTCATAAAACATTCCTGGCTTCTTGCTCCACAACCCACTCTTTCTCACAGCAGAGGAATGGATTGATTTATGTATGACAAACAGATATTTGCCAATTTCCTTTCTTGAAACCAGAGAAGGTGTTTTACTTATTTACTTTTTTAATCAGCAAAACCCACAGGGGATTATTTGATCACAGGATATTATTTTTGTCTTTCACTTACTTGGCAGAATATTTGTTTCTTGCATTTATTTACACCCCATCATATAGATCTTATTATAGAGCTAGCGCTAGCGCTAGAGCTAGAGCTAGGGACAGAGCTAACAATAGAGACAATAGAATTAGAGACACTAAAGATTTCTTAGCATCTTTCCAGATCTATTACACAAATACTAGAGATAGAATGATGGCACCCAAGACTCCCAAGATTAGTAAAATGCTTACCATAATATTTTGTCTTTGCTTTTGAGGTCTCTTTTTAATAAGGAAAATTATATTCCAATACTAAAGGGTTACAAGAGTGACATTACATGTAGTTATAGAACAATATTCTTGAAAGTAATTGAGCTCATCTTCTGCTAAGTCATTCAGCATATTCAATAGTCTCAACATTCACTAATGCACTAATTTTGAGTGACTGATTGCTGATTAATAGGTGTCTTAATTCATTGTTCATGAAAAGTTATTATGATTTATCATAATGCAAAGAGCCAAAATAATTGAATCATAATACCTTTCTTTGAGATTAGTGTCACCATTTATGATATACTTTGGCATAACTTTGAGCATTTTGGAATCTGTATTATATGTGAGAAATAACACCTATCCCTAGTGCTGCTTTGAGAATAATGTAAATTAATCTATACCAAAATGTTCTTTGTTTTAAACTTCCTTAGAATTACTACCAATTAATAAGTTCTGAGTTTATATATAATAATCAATTAATATAATACAAATACTCATACCTTCTGCCTGTTCTTTGTACAGTTTTTATACAGCATCTCAATTTCTATATATATAAGATGGCATTAATATTGTTGTTAATTGTTAAACCGAAGATAAAGAGATCCCTGAATGCTTAGCTGTAGTACATTTTTTAAACCTAGGCAATGACTAAGAAGTTTATAAGGAAGACAAATATATTTTGGTGAAATAGTAGAAGTCTGTAAATATGGGAAGAGCTAGAAAGGGATGAGATGATGGCGGGTCTTGTGCTTATGGTGAAAAATAAATTTATTTAGATGTCCTTTTCATAAGCTGCAACGATGTTAATTGTAGTTAATTTGTAGGAGATAAGAAAGAAATATGTGGAAGGCCTAAACACTTCTTAATGTGAGTTTAATTTTATGTTTTACAAATGATAACAACCATAATAAAAGCCACAATTATTTATCAGCTGCCCATGTTCTAGTCTCTGAATTGAATAGCATCCCATCATTATCTATAAATAAATATACAAATTATCTTTTATTATATCCATTTTAAGATGGGGAAATTGAGTCTCAGTTAAGTAAGTTGTTAACTGAAGGATCTGAGAATCCCAAACCATATCACAGACACTTCAAGGTTTATAATTCCATATGCCTAACCACCGTTCTCATCATTTTCCAAAGTAGACTTTCACATCTGCTTCCATAATTTATGTGCGAAAGACAGATATTTGCCCATTTCCTTCCTTGAATCCAGAGAAGGTGTTTTAATAGTGTCTTGTACAGAGCATTTTTCTTGATTAACTTAGCATGCACTGTGAAGACAGGATAAATTTATCTCTAACATTAACATTTTGGCCCCAGTAAATTCTGTGTTGTGAGGGGCTGCCTTAGGCATTGTAGGGTATTTAGTAATATCCCTGGCTTCTGCCTATTAAGTGCCAGGAGCACCTCCTCCTCAGTCGTTACAATAAAAATAATCTTCGTACTTTGCCAAATATTCCTCTCCCCCCCAGAGTAGGGAGTACCTTGGTTGAAACCATTGTTCTAGAGTTACATATAGTCTTAATCTGGCCAAATTCCAGGCCAGAGTATTGAGTGCTGAGAAATACATATTTTGAAATATTTTAAGTGGTACACATTAATGTAGAATTTTTGTTATCTTTTTGAAATGTCATGTGAATTTTGTTTAGCTGTGTCTATGTTATAAAAGTGATCACTCAGAATATTACATCTGGGAAGATTTCCTCTACCTAGAGCTAACTAGAATAACTAAGAGGTAGAATAATGCCTCTGATCCGCATTTGGAGAAAACAGAAGCAATCATTACCCTCAAGAGAGTTTTTTTCAAGGGACGATGCATTGTGAATGCTCTTACTGCCAATACAATAATCTGCAAAGGAGAGTTAAATGACTTTTCCACTGCCATTTCCATATAGCTTCTCTGCTGTTCTTGGCTATTTGACCTTAATGTTAAACTTTCTTCTTCAGCTTGTTTTTCTTAATGTTCCATTCATTCATCAGTTATGACTGTCTGTAATAAGAGAAAGGTGAGATTTGGACATCTGATTATTTAATTATTTCTGGGTCTTTGCTTAATTCAATGGCAGCTAATTTTCATTTTAGCAGAAAATAATTTAGTGTATACATAATACCTACATATACATATATATGATTTACTATATATCTGGCACTATTCCAAGAGCTTTACTAATATTAATGTATTTAACCCTCAAAATAACCTTATGAGAAAATTACTTATCATTATCTCACTTTTCGGGTAAGAAAACCGAGACACAAAACTTCAGTAAGTTGCCCAAGATGACCCAAAAGTGAATGACAAATTCACATCCAAGCTGTTGGTTTCTAGAGTCTGTCCCCTTTACCACTGTGCTCTGCAACAGCATTTATAAGTGAAGTCACATTTATTTTAGTCCTTCAGACACAGACGAAGAATTGACTATTTGTACACGCCCTCTCAGAAGCTGGAGATCGACTTTCTAATGCTTTGGGTGAATATTTCCTGCAAAAAAAGTTTTCCTTAAATTAAGGGCATCTCATTTTTTTGAATAACATAGTTGTACTTCAGAGACCAGGGAGAAGCTGACTTCAGAGGTTGTTCCAGGTGAAGAGAGCACATAGTTTTATGGAATTGCATTTTTGCATGGAGCCTGAAATAATTCTGGAGATCTGTGAACACAGTTCTTGGCCTACTTAAGACTACTGGATTTCTGTGAATTATAATTTCTATGTCTGTTTGTTTATAATTGATATAGCTCAAACTTGAAAGCTGAGATTCATAAAAATTCAAGATATAGGATTTGCAAAAAATAAACCCAAGTCAATCAATATGAGTATTTAAATCTCAAAAATGTGTGTCAGATGGTTAACTTTGGAACTATAAGGACCTTTCTTAAACATAAGCAAATCTGCAGCAAGGATAAGCTAATTAAAGAGTTGTTATGCTCTTTCAGAAGTTGTTACACTTTTTTCCCCCCTGAATTCTAAAAAAATCCTCAGGATAAATCTGGTTTTGAAGTATTGGTGGATAACCAATCTTTGAGGAGTAGAACTGTTTTCATGATTTATAAATGGAGTTGAAGTTGATCAAGGATGATATTAACTTTCCAACTAAAATGCTCTCTAACTTAAAGATGGAAGATGTGATTTTTATTTTTGTAGTCTCCAAGACAAATTCATTTGGCCATTAGGATCAAGAAAATGAAAAGATTCCTCAACTAGAATCTAAGTTTCCAGAGGCCAGACAACATGCCTACATCATTTAGCATTGTGTCTCTGCAAATTTACCCAGCTCATGGCACTTAGTCAATGCCCATGTGACAAAGAAGGAGGGAGGGAGGAGGGGAGGAAGGAAGGAAGGAAGGAAGGAAGGAAGGAAGAAGGAAGGAAGGGAAGGAAGGAAGGAAGGAAGGAAGGAAGGAAGGAAGGAAGACAACTTTTTAACTAACTTACAGAATCTATTATTAGAAATGTTCTTAACAGTCTATTCTCTAACGCAGTCTTTCTCCAAATTTCTCCAAATTTTCTGTGCGAACATGTTCAGAAATTTTAGCCTATTTTATAAAAAAATAAATTTACAAACTTATTTCTCCATTCTAAAATTTTTCCTGTTATCTTGTAGAAAAAGTGCTTTTCTCAAAAACATCTATAGACATCTATAATTTCCAGTGGAGGGAAGCATACAAAATTATTGTAGTTAAACACAACACCTTCTTTCTTTTTTCATTGGCTTTGAAATTGTAGCCCTTAATATTCAGAAACCGAGGGGATAAATATGAACCATATCTGAGAGTTTATAAAGACAATGAATATAGCGGTTTGCTACTTAATGGAGTTTGATCTAGGCTCTAGGAAAATTCTTAGAGCTTTAAATCCAAGTTTTAGTTTTTTCATATTCTAGGCAAAATTCCATTATCTTATCCCTTTTATTCAACAATTTAAGAATATAATAGCATGCTCCAGACCCTCATCCAAGATTTGTTTAGGGTTTTTACAATAGTTTCTATCTTCTAAGATAGAAGCTCTTTCTGATTAAAGACATTTAAGCAAATAGAGAATAGGCAAGCTTTTAGGGTCCATTTTGCATTCATGAGATTTTTCAAATCCTTTAAAAAAGAAGCCATCTTCTAGTCACAGCATGACTAACGCTTTTCTGGGTTGTGGTAACAACACTTGGGGCCAAAAAAAAAAAAATCCAACACTTAGCTTTAGATGTTTTCCCTTTAATCTATGCCACCACTGGAGATCTTTTTAAAAGCTTGATCAGGACAGGACTTGTTTTACACAAGGTTTTCTTGTGAAAAGGCGGTGGGTGGAGGGGCTTGAAGGTTAATGCAGAAACAGAATTTAGTTACTCTGTTTCTCCTGGTTTCCAGGCATTTCATCTGTGTTATTTATAAATAGATGCATTAGATGTCCTGTTATTTTGAATAAGTGTCTAGCTTTAATTAGGCAAGGTACATAAGCATTTTAATTAGATATCCAAATACATCATCTGAGACTTTTTCCCTCTCAGAAAATAAAAGTAATTTGATTTATTCTTTATTAAATATAAGGGCAGTAAAATCTTATGAATAGATTTTCAGCTCAAGAGACTGAAATGTTTTTGATAGGACTATATAATACATGCACAGAATACTTTCTGTTAAATTTCTCCAAGCAAATAAAGGGTATAAAAGTAATGGAGTTAAACCACAGCTTGTAAGTGTGGTACAGTTTTCCAATATGACAAAAGAAAAGAGCGTCTAGGTTAATTCTGATGTCCCAAATTATAGCCTACTTTATTCTATTGCTTTTTAAATTTAGTATAAAAAATGTGTGTGTGCATGTGCATGTGTGTGTGTGTGTGTTTTATATAAGATGAAATGAGAAACAGCATCCTGTCCTACACACTGCAATATATCTGACCCTCTCTTTTCTATCACTATGTATGTGTTCGACTATAAAATTAGGGCATGTGAGCAGGAGGAAAGATCTTTAACCATAAAGACCGGACACTGTAGACCCTGCATTTTTCAGAATGGCTTTAATTCATGCAAATCACAGGGTTTTCCACATGTTTTTTATTGCAATCAACCGATTAAAATTTGCTATGATACTGATCATAATTTTCAGCTTTCTTACATAGAAATTAAACCCTAAGTGATATTGCAGCTACAGCAGACACTGTCTTCTAAAGGGGATAGTGATGGGTGGTGAGAATCATGGTTATGAAGCCCAGCTCTTCTACCCACGGGCAGTGGGGCCTGCGTCATTATTTAAACTCTTAAAAACTCACTTTCTTACCCATAATATAGACAATGTATCTATTTTGTGGTTTTGGGGAAAGTTCTAAAGAATGTCATCAAATGAGTACTCCTTAAGAAGGTGGTTATTATCATTATATCATCTTTGCTCTGCAACCATTCCTCTCTCTTTGTCTTCTTTCTGTCTTCTTTTATTTCCACTGGGTCAGCCTCTAACCTAGACTGCTCACAATTTATAAAAGCATCCTTTTACTCTTTTCAACAGTAGTCACTGAGAATCAATTTGAGTCATCTAAGATTGTCTACTTCATTCTTCCATAATGTGGCTAATCTGAGATGCTTAACATGGAGCATTAAATTAAAACACAATCTTTAATAACTCTTACCATAAATTTAAAAACATTAGATTTATTGGTTAATGCAAATAGCTACATATGTTTAGAGGAACCTAATTAAATAATCTATATTTCAATCCAATTTATTATTTCAGAAACTTTACTGAATACATCTTAATCAAAAATGGTTTTTGATTTTTTTTTTTTACAAGCAAGAGTAATTTTTACATTATCTTTGTGTGACTATCTTTGTATGATTCTATTTGAGGATAAGTGTATTTTCAGTTGAATGTGTGCATTCAGACAAAAGCAAATGTGGCCATACAAACCAAGGAAACCTAAATAAAATAAGACAGATTTCAGACTCTTGAAGTATCTCCTTTTATGCATGGCTAAAGTTCCCTTGTATGGTGATAATCATATTGCAATATTTAAATACATCAGATCAGCATGCTGTACACCTTAATCTTACACAGTGTTACATGTTAATTATATCTCAAATAAATAAATAGATAAATAAATATTGTAAAAATAAAATTCTTCTGTGTATCAGCAACAGATTAGATAAGGTAAGGCCAAATTATCTCTGGGCAGCCTCTGGGAATAAATATTATGTTTTTATGACACTAATTTTAAAATACATCTTTCTTCTTTTTATGGCCCAATTCAAGAGACATCTCTCTGAAACTACCCTTAATTAGTAATAAATAATTAATTGCTCTTTCATATCACATTTTGGTGATTGAATACATGTATCTGCCTTACTAGATGTAGTGTCCTATAGGTAAGTGACTGTATTTTTGTTTTCCTGTCCTAGGAGGGCACCCAGCCTAGAATAACCCTTCTAAGAATATTTGTCTTGTTGATGTTATAGAAGTAGATAAATCATCACTCTTAAAAAGTGATATGTAACCTATTCTCAGAAGGCAATTCTATAAAAAGCCATTGTGGAAAATTTTACAAAAAGTAAGAGTTTATCCAGGATTTCATAGATTGAGATGAATTAGGGATTTAGGAATTATTTTATTAGGTTGAAATTGCATGCTAATTGTATCTATATAATCTTCATGTTCTCTATCTTTTGCCACCTTAAAGAATCCAATATATTATGCAAGTAAGTGTATTTAGTTCAAATTCCTGAACTAAATTGCGTTGTCTTACTTTCTTTCTTAGTTGCAGAATGAGTGTTTATTGATAAGAGAGTGGAAGAGTTCCCCAAATTTCCTCTGGTCACTCCCCTGTTCTCCTTGTCCAGGTAAAATCACAGGTTGCTGCGTTTTTCTAGCAGCTCCTGTTGCCGTACATAAACTAAACATATCTAATTTTAGGGACTTTTTATATTAATGGAATTGTTCCTGAGAATGCCCAAGCCCTTCTTAATAACTGAGGCAATTAGATTTAATTGGAGGGGTCTCAGGATAAGATCTAATTAAACCATTTTTTCCCCCATAGGATCTTTTCTATATCCTTTCTTTATGCCCTCACAATTGAGTTTCCCAAATCTTATTTTTTTATAGAAAAATTATATTCTGAAAAGTGAAATGTCTGATTGTTAATAGTTAAAAAAAGCTAAAATACATTAATACACTTAGCCTGACTTAGATATTTGGTGAATTTATTTTTCCAGATTTTGTAAGGATACATTAATTCAATTAGCACTGGATATATTTCCATTGAATCCTGTGACCGAGTTCCAGTGCTCTGTGGATGGACAGTAGAATATTTATAATCAGTATAGTTTTTTTGTGTTCCACGTTAGAAAAACAACATTTTGTGTCTGCTCCTCTTTCCTTATTCCCTCATGTATGTGTGTATAGGGGTTTGCATGTCTTGTGTGAAACATGAGAACATTCTTATCTCCACAGTTCAGCTAATTTTGTAAGAGATAGCAGCAGCCATAACATAAGGAGATATTTTTGGAATCAGACACTGAACAAAGCCAAATATTTCATGTAGTTCAGTATGTCTACATGGAGCTGAAAAACATAGCTCTTGTGTTTCATGGAGTACTTTAAATTGAAGTAAATTTAAAGTAGGATGCAAGGTCAGTAGAGAATATTTATTTTTTTAAAAAAATTTGTGTGTGTAAATTTTCAAGTCATATAAAAGATTTTCATGTGTATCCTGTAATAGCTTTCTTATATTAGGCAACTTAAGAACTGATAGCATATTATATATAGAAAGATAATACTACAGGCAATGCAAAGTTTATTACATTGGAGTGAACTGGGTGATAGGAAGAAAATCTGAAGCTATATTAAATAGCTGGATGGAGTTAAGCAAAATATCACTGATGCTGAAAGTGATGATTCTGAGGGCTTTGGGGGCAGAGAAGAGTTCAGCCGATACCCATTTGTCTGTCAATTTTCAAAAAAAAAAAATTAAAACTTTCTATTTTTACTTAATGTATTTTTCTCTGATAGCATACACTCTAGATATGATGTGATACAAATACTTCCTTTCTGTGATCTTTCTCCAAAAACCTATAGCTTTAGTCTAATCATGAGAGAAACCTCAAGCAAATCCCAACTGATGAGCCTTCTGCAAAATACCTGACCAAACCTCCACAACCATTTAAAATCATCACGAATAGAGAGTGAGCAACTGTCACTGCCAAAGGAGTGCAAGGAAACAGTGGAACTAAATGTAATGTGGTTTCCTGGATGAGATCTTAAAACAGGAAACGGACATTAGGTATCATATAAAGGAAATCTGAATAAACTATGGATTTTAGTTATAAACAATGTGCTAATGTTGGCTAATTAATCATGACAAATGTATTATACTAACGTCAGATGTTAATAATGGGAGGAACTGGGTGTGAGACATCTAGGAACTCTGGGTATTATTATCTTCACAATTGTTCCGTAAACCTATATTTTAAAATAGAGAGTTTATTTAACAATATTACAGAACAGCGAGATAAGCATTCTCTCTCTATACTATGAACTTCATGAGGGCAAGAACATGGTTATATACACCCTCTAATCCCTTATATCAGAATCTAGCATGGTCTCTAGAATAAATTGGTATTGGGACTAGTTGGTTGAAGAGATACATGAAAGGATGCAGGAAAGTATATACTAATTATCAAGGTAGCACTAAATTTAAAGTGACAAATTATACCTGGACTTTTCAGAAAAAGTATAAAATGATAACCAGTAGTTTATGAGAGTAATTGTTATGTGTGATGTGTAATCTAGAGAGAGCTGGACACATGTAAAACAATGTGTATACTTTGTCTCCAACTTTAAAATGGCATCACGGTACATTAAGAGTTAACTCTAACGTCTTGTCTCGAACTTATTACCTGCTGTTACTACAGTCCAGACATAATGGTCTTCAATTCAATTTGTTTTTTAAATGGGCCAATTTCCTTCCTGCTTTAAGAACTCAACCCATTATATCCCCAACTTCCTTGCATTTCTCCTCCCACCCTTATCTGATCAATTTTCATTCAGTCTTCTAATCTCAGATTAACTGTCACTTTGATTTCTTGTCTAGTTGAACCAGGCGAGTCTTTTGTTGTTTTTTAAAACTATTTTATATCACCTTCTATTTTTGTTTTTCTTGCCATCTCTCTTATTATTATTGTAAATACACACACATGGTCGCACGTGCGCGCGCACACACACACACGCACACGCACACGTATTTAATGGCTGCAAATTCCACAAAAGCAAGCATTACATTAGTTTTGTTCACCTTTTTACTTCCTGCATCTAGCATAATGCCAGGGACATGGTAGGACACAACATACACTTGTTATGTGAGTTAATGTTTATAATATAGAGGGAGTTTGTAATACAGAGGGAGAAGTTTACAACATAGAGAAAGAAGTTTATAATATAGAGGGAGAATGCTTATCTTGCTGTTCTGTAATATTGTTAAATAAACTCTCTATTTTAGAATATAGGTTTATGGACCAATTGTAAAGATAATACCCAGAGTTCCTAGATGTTTCACACCCAGTTCCTCCCATTATTAACATCTGACGTTAGTATAATACATTCGTCGTGATTAATAAGCCAACATTAGCACATTATTATTAACTAAAATCCATAGTTTATTCAGATTTCCTTTATATGATACCTAATGTCCATTTTCTGTTTTAGGATCTCATCCAGGAAACCACATTACATTTAGTTCCACTGTTTCCTTGCACTCCTTTGGCAGTGACCGTTGCTCACTCTCTATTTGTCATGACCTTAACTGGTTGTGGAGGTTTGGTCAGGTATTTTGCAGAAGGCTCATCAGTTGGGATTTGCTTGAGGTTTCTCTCATGATTAGACTAAAGCTATGAGTTTTTGGAAGAAGATCACAGAAAGGAAGTATTTGTATCACATCATACCTAGGGTGCACGCTATCGGCATGATGTCATTCTTGGGGCTGACTTTGAGCATCAGGCTGATGCAGTGTTTGTCGGGTTTCTCTATTATAAAGTTATTCTTTCTTCTATACTGTACTTTTCGGGAGGAAGTGGCTATGCACAACCCACTAAGTAATAAGTACTTGTGCCTTACCTCCTTGGGGGAGGAATAGCTGCAAAAATGATTTGGAATTTATATGCAATGGAAATTTGTCTTTTTTTTCCTATTTATTTATTTCTATATTCATTCAATAATTTAGTTATATCAGTATGGATTTATGGTTATTCTATACTGTGGATTATGATCCATACAATTTTAGTGATTTTGTTGCTCAAATTGTCACAGCTTTGTTGTTTCAGGGCTCTTTTACTCAGTCACTGCTGCCATTTGACCTACCCCCATATCCTCAATTCCATCCCCCTCTCCTCTTCTAGCACTTTCTTACTTTCTGTCACTACTAGATGATACAGGCTAATCTTGTGCATTTCCCGTCTCAGTACTAGAATCAATCAGTCATTTCTCCAAGAATAATATTTTTTTTTTGATTTTACATATATGTTCTCCAATACTTTGAACTATTTTAACTGAGTTTTTTTGTTTTGTTTTAATCTTTATAGTCCTTGGACTAGAATCATGTTTAGTCTCATATTAAGACTAATCAGATATTTGTTCTGAAAAGAAATTAATCATGTAAATTTTCCAATGCTGAGGTAACTCTGTTTTCTTCTGTTTCTTTAATAATATTGTTTATTTTTACTTATCATTTAATAAGCACTATGCTAAAAAACTTTCCTTCAATTATGTTATTAAACTCTCCTATCTCCTATTAATTTGGTGTTTTTTTATTGACTTTTTATAGGTGAGGAAACTGAGATATAAAGTAGTTAAATAACTTAAAGTCACACAACTGGAGAGTGGTCAGCAGGATTTGGGTGAAGGTTTTGACCCACAGCCCAAAGCAGGCTCCGTTTTGATAAACAGCATCAAGCCTAATGTCTGGTCTCCTCCACTATATATGAGTCTTTCTGGTAATCATAGTAGCTTCTTGATTCCTTCAAGCTTCAAATCCTTATCTTTCAGTTGTCAGAATTCACCCTGTCTTTCCCTTCGTCTGCTTCCACCTAGATATGTCCCTTTGACTTATTAACTGGCTTTCTTCATGGTGGAATGAAGACTTCCTAGTTCTTACTTTATGAACCCACAGCACCCACACTTGAATATAATCATGCAAACACTTTTTTTCTTTAAAGATCCCACTGGATATACTTCATGTGAGAAAAATATAGATAATAACAAAATTAGTAAAGAGGTTTAAAAGTTCACAAAATACAGTCCAGATTCCATCATAGAAGGTAAGTCTAAGTCAAAATTAGGCTTTGAAATCCAATCTTTCCCCTCCAACATCACCTTGGTGAAGTCACATTATCTTTTCCTTCTTCGGTGATGCCACTTCACAGATGAAGTCACCATAAAGTCCAGACTATTGCTCTGTTTCCGACCAATGGAGAGAATCTCTGAGGCCTCCAGTTGAGCCAGCACTCAACTCTCTAGTCTTCTGCCCTGATTAAAAAATGATTTCACTGTAAATTACTGTAAATTTTCTCATCCTTATCCTTTCGAGAAACACTTTTAAGTTCGTACATTTCTAATCAACCTCTGTATTAAAAACTCCTACCCTTTTCCTTGGACTCTTGAAGTGTTCTGCCTTAGACTGCATGACGTTTCTTAAAGGATTTTATTTACCCTTCTAGATGTTACTAATCAGGTTAAGTGACCAGACATCATTTTAACTTTGCCTTTTTGTCAGGCATCTTTCAAAACATCTTAACACTATTGTCGATCTCTCTGACTGTTAGAAACCAGATGTTCGTGGGGTATGTCAAGAATGAAACATTTTTGAGATTTCCAATTGATAAAAGAGCTAACAGCAAAGTTTTTCTTATTGTGTATATTTTCCCTTATGAAACCTATTCAGCTTTTAATTTTGATCTCAAGTTTTTTCTTAGCTCATCCAGGATTGGAATTTAATAAAAGACATTCTCCCAATTCTGTTCATGGAGCAAAGGATTGTTTTGATTTATTATATTAGACATACCCTGAAGGGCCAACAAAGTACAGGAAATGCATATAACAGACCAATAATCTTAAATCTTATAAAAAATCTCCTGGCATATCTACCGCCCCAAGAAACCTCATGACCTTGAAATCTCTAACCTAGATTTGGTTAAAAAATGGGCTCCCCAGGGGTTTTGGAATGGAATGTACCTCTTAATCCCAGACATATCTGGATATTAGCGAGAGTTGGTATATGGGCAGTCACACGTTTTTAACTATACGTAAATGTCTTCTCTATTTTGGACACATCCACTCACTTGATAAGAACTATGAATCCACAGTTAGCTGTTCACATACATTAGTACTTTTTGTTGCTGTTGTTACAAATAATAAAAACAGATGAGCTAGATTAAGCCAGGAAAAACTTGATTCTAAGGACATAGATGTGTTTTTTGAAACTCAAAGAAGACAGTTCAGGAATGTAACAGAAAATTAAGAAACTTCCAGAATCAATCTCTTTCTCTCTCTCTATCTGTTCACCCCGCTCTCCTCACCATTTCTCTTTTCCTCCTACAAAACTTCCCCTCTCTTTGCTTCTTCCTGAGCATCTGCTTCCTTCTCTCCCTGTACTCTTCACAAATCAGTTTTCCTTGTTTCTCAGTTCATATGGAGGTATGTGGCTCATCATGTTCTTCTCCATGTCTACTGTTAAGAGACTATCCCCGCCGAGACTGGTATTTTCTATTTCCAATTCTAAATCCCAGAGAAAGAAACTCTGATTGGCTCAGCTGGAATCATCTGCCTGCCTCAAGGTTCAATGCCTCAGGTACAGATCTGACTTCTGGGAACCAATCTGCTGAGCCAGAGTTGGGGCAGATCATAGAAGCCATTCTGGGTAGTTCAAGCCGAAAGTAAAGGCATTTACAGGTATTGGAAGGTGGGAGAAGTGAAGGTCGGAAAAGACCTTTTTTGCATCAGAAATACTAAAAACAATTGGGAATAGAGACTCTGTCATCAATACCTTCCTCTTCTCCCATAGCACCCAAAGGAGAGTGGGGTGAGTAGAGGGCTGACAATTGCTCTATTGATAAGCTGGCGATGTTTCTAAAATTAGAATAATTGTGTTATATCCTTTATTGTTAAAAATAACTGGTAAAAAATGCTGCCACAATTGCTACAGTAAGTCAGATCTGGAACTTTTGAAAGGAACAAGTATTTGCTTACCATTAAAACAATCTATAATTAATATTATGTCATAGATCTTCAGTTCTAGATACAGCTTCATAAAATATTACAAAAAACAAGTATGCTTAAAAGGGAAGAATGTATGAAAAAAATGAAAAAAAACACTGTGAAAAAATAATTTAGCAAGGTGAACATAATGCTAGATTTCCTGATTTCATTTTATGAATTGATGTTAGTTAGTGTGCCTGGAAATATATATTATCTATAATGGAAACAGATTCTATTGAGCTAATGAATTATTTTAAGGTAAAAAATAGATATATGTGTGTTTTTTATTATGCTACAATAAATTATAGAGAACTTTAAAGACCTGTTTAATATGTATATATACAAAAATTCAAATTAGTATATTGAATTTACATATATTTAAAATAAAAATAGTTATTATAATGCTTTAAAATACACTTTAGCAAACATTGTATAATATATAACATATAAAACATATATAATTTCAATAATTCTTACACTTTTTCCTTTAACACTTAGGTGAAGAAGCAAAATCTTAGAATATTATCTAATTACTGAGTCACAAGTAAAAATTGGTAAAACAAGGATTTTTAAAAATTTTATTTTATATATTGTAGATTCATGTATTTTTATTTTTCTAATTAGGGCTTCTTTTTTAGAGCTGTTTTAGCTTCACAGTAACATTGAGAGGAAGATACAGAAACCTCTCAGATAACCACTCACCTGACACTTGTGTCATAGCTCTCATTATCAATATCCACCACCAGAGTAGTATATTTGTTACAATTAATGAACCTACATTGACATATTATAATCACCCAAAGTTCATAGTTAACTTTGGAGTTCACTTTTACTGTTGTATATTCTGTTGCTTGTATCCATCATGATGATATCGTACAAAGTATTTTCACTGTCCTAAAAATGCCCTATGCTCTGCCTATTCAGTCCTTCACCCCCACCCCACAAACCATGGAAACCACTGATTTTTTACTGTATCCATACTTTTGCCTTTTCCAGAATGCCATTTAGATGCAGTTATACATTTGTGGTCTTTCAGATTGGTTTCTTTTCTATATTAATATGCATTTAATGTTCTTTTATGTCTTTGCATGGCTTCATAGTTTATTTCTTTTTATACTGTGTAATATTTTATTATCTAGATGTGCCACCATTTATCCATTCATCTACTGAAGAACAAAACTTATATCCAAGTTTTGTCATTTATGAATAAAACTGCTATAAATTTGTGTGTGCAGGTTTTTGTGTATACATAAGTTTTCAACTCCTTTGGGTAAATACTAAGGAGTATGATTGTTGGATCACATGGTAAAGTATGTTTAGTTTTGTAAGAAACCACCCAATTTTCTTTTAAAGTGATGTACTGTTTTACAATCCCACCAGCAATGAATAAGAATTCTTGTTTCTCTATATCTTCACCAGTGTTTAATGTTATCATTTTTCTGTTATAGCCTTTTTAATAGGTATGTAGTGGTATCTTGTTTTAATTTGCATTTCCTTAACTACATATGATGTGGAATAGCTTTTCATATGCTCATTTGTCATCTGTATATCTTCTTTGGTGAGTTGTCTGTTCAGGTCTTTGGCCCATTTTTAAATCAGGTTCTTTGTTTCCTTATTGTAGTTTTAAAAATTCTTTGTATATTTTGGATACTAGTTTTTTTAGCAGATGTATCTTTTGCAAATATTTTCTCCAGTCTATGGCTTGTCTTCTCATTCTCTTGCCACTGTTTTTCACCGAGTAGAAGTTTTTAATTTGAATAAGGTCTAGTTTATCTAATATTAAGTACCTTAAAAAAGACATTCATGGAATACAGTGAAGTTGGATCATAGCTGCATTTTATAAAAATTAAATATACTTTACATACCCACACACTGTGTCCATAATAGAGAAAAATATCCATTTAAATAGTGCAGATTATTTTACTCAATATTCTACTCAATAAATAAATGTCCCAGAATTAACACGCGCGCGCACACACACACACACACACACACACACACAGAGTGTAAAGTTGCTTTTCTAGTACCTGGCCTCGGTACCCACATGTGAGCAACAGTGTGAACTGATTATCATATTGAGTGACTTTCTATTATTTAGAGATGTGTATTTTTGAAAATGTAGCTCCTAAATACAATCCACCTACTTTACCTAGTACTCAGCTTGAAGAAATCACAATTTATTCTAATGATGGAAGATGAACCTTCAGTTGCATGCTGATTTGAACTTAGTGAAAGGAAATGTCTGAGAATTTTCAAGAGTATTACTGACTATTTGTGACTATATACATATGTATAGTTTGCTTTTTACTATGTGATTTTATTGTTGAAAATCATCATAACTACCAATCTTTAGACTGTTGGAGGACATCAGCTGCAAATAATGTATAAGGTACAATAATAAAGTAATTTCACATAGTTTTGAACAAACTTATTCGGGTATTTATAGGTAAATGTGAAATAGTTTCTTAAAAGCTAGTGCTTGTTCTCTTATTTTAAAATTCATGTATTCAGATATTTTTTTTTAATTTCTTTTTTAAGAATATCATTTGAAGCTTGCTCAACTCATTTAAATTCAATTAATCTTGGCATGTGGCCATTCTTAGTGAGTAGACTTGGTTTCTAGTAATAGTCGAAATTCATCTTATGTAAGTGTTAAGCACTTAAATTGGAAAATTATTTTAAGACAAAATGTGTTGTGCCTCTAAATTAACAAGACTGCTTCACTCTTAAGGCTCATAAGCTAGCTCTGAGAGCAAGTCACAGAAATAAATTTCAAAATGCTGATGGGAACTTGAAGTTAGTAAATAAATATGATGACCACTTTGGAAAAGATAACACATTTGGATGTGACAATTCTAATACATTTGCTTAAATTTTCACTTTCTAGTAGCTACATCTGTCTTTATTTTTTTGAAAGTTTTAACTTATTACAAAAGAGGAAGTATGAAATAGCTTTACACCTTCACCTGTATCCTCTTTCTAAACTCATCTAAAAAAAAGAGCAATTATTTTCCCCCTCTTAGTCTTATTTCATTTTTTAAAGAAAACCCTCAGTTCAGGTAATTGCTTGTTAAGAGTTCTTCAGCTCTTCGAAAGACATATTACAATGCGTCCTCAAATATCAGCTTTATAGAGAATGTCCATTGGGTGTCCTTGGACTTTTCTATGAATTTGATATATAAAATTAGAATAGATTCATAGAGAATAAGACTGGGATTAGTTAAAGTAAGTGGGATACTCACTACGGGCACAATGTTTAAGGGATCCAAAACATTTATTAATCAACATAAATAATATTAGAAAGTAAATTATTAAGCATATCAAAATTAATGCAAAAAATCCATGATGTACAAAATATTAAAATTTTAAATAAAAATGTATATTTGTTCATTTTGCCCCATGTATTATTGTGCAAGGAAACACTCCTTTATAATCAGTCTGACGTTCGTGTGCTGAGTATATGTTACGTCTCCCCTGCATGCGTTTATGAGAGTTGACAGTGGTGTGAGAACAGATTGGAAGATAAAAGCTATACTATGTAGTCACATTTTTTTTGTGTGTAGAACTTTCATGAACTTTTTCCCAATGGTTATAAACATGGAAGAATATTTTGATAAATGTATATACAAGGGAGCACATTTTCTTCAGGGTCCAAGTTTTGTCACAGCTGCCTTTTGACTTTTGCTATCAAACACTGTTAGGGAGTCATATTTTTAGCTCCCCAGAGATTATATGTGTGATATTCACCATTATCCTGTGTCATATTACATCATGGAGAGTCAGACAGTATTGTTGGTAGAAATCAACTTAAATTTTTGTTTAGATCAAACTGTTATTCTTCCTTTTTTAAAATTGATATATTGTTTCAGAGTTATGTGAAAGCACATAAAGGGCAGATATAATATGAAAGTATAAATATCAAGAGATAAATACTATGGTGTGCCTTTCTAAATAGAAAATTTCTGCCCATTCACTGTTTAAATAAGTTTGCTGTTTATTCAGCATATGACCTGATTCACATTATTTACAATTCAAGTATTTTGTCTACTGTGAATCTTGTCTTGGCTGTTTAGTCTAAAATGGTTTTCCTTGTTATTTCTTGTATACTGTATACAATCTAGATTAGCATAATCACTGTGATTAACATTAATTGAGTAGCAGAAATGAAAATGGTTTCCAAAAACAGTTTGGCTAATATATACAATAGTAAAATTTTGTATTGCATGAATACTCAAATTATAACATTTAACTTTAGCTCTAAAATCTCTGAAGCATTAAGTGGGAGAATAGAATTTTGGGCATATATGAAAATACAAATATATACTAGACAAAAAGGCAGATGTGATCTATAAAAAAATATACAGCATTATATGTATTTACTGGGAGGTATTGTATCTGTTAGAAGTATAGAATTTATAATTATGCTAAGGCATGTCAATCCTTGCTTTTTTAGTTGTGTAACTGTGGGTAAGTTACTGACTCTCTCCAGGGCTCAGTTTTCTTTACTTGTAAAATGAGGATAATAATATAACTTAGCTAGTAAGATGGTTGCAAGCTTTAAATGAAAATCTATATGCAAGATTTTCGGTGTAATATTAGGCAAATGATAAATATTTCTTATTTATTATTTATTAATTCTCTGGGTTTTTTGTTTCATTGCTTAATATCATATCCTTGTTTGCAGCTCTGAATTTTATGTTATATTCTTTCCACTGATAGCTTTTGCTGTTTGTAATGTTACTGATTTTCATAAATTTACTTTTCTTTTCATATTTGTAGAGATGTTCTGAAATTCTCTATAGGTTTTTTTCCCTCATTTCTGTACATACTGTCCCACTTCTAATCCAAAATTACTGCAATAAGTGTCATGTTTTCTTTTGAAAGCATTAAATAAATATATTAAATAAAGAATGTCCTCCCATTGTATCTTAAAAATGAATTTAAATTGGATAAACAAGGCTACCCCCAAAATGCAAAGGATATCTTTATTCTAAAATATTCATTTTGGATGGATAGCCAATGTAGTTCATTATTAAAAGTTTATATATATTTATTTTAAAGCTTAAAAATAGGAAAGTAAAAATATTTAGTCTCAAGTTTATTGCCTCATGGTTGCAATATGGCTGCTGCAGCTACAGATATCAAAACGTCATTCTAAGTCAAGGATGCAAACCATGGAAGTAAGACAACTTTTCATGCAGCTGTTTGTGAAATCTACCTGGCTTTGTGGTTGATAAATATTTTGTCAGTTTTGGTTAGTTTATTACTTCTTAAGTTCTCGAGGTCTTAACAAACTAATATTTTTCTTAGGTTTGTGTTGGTTAGATTTTAGCATCTGCTAAATAACACTAAAAATAATGAGGTAGAACAGAGACCATAAGATTCAAGTATTTTCAGAACAAACAAGGATTGCCATTTAACTTTTTTAAAAATTTACTTTCTTATAAATATTTCCTAAAATTAAATCAAAGATTTAGTAATGAAAACCCTGCTGAGCAATAGTGTGTCAAAAGATTACCTTTGATCCTGACCATTGACTTCTATATCTATAAGTAATTAAATATTTAGGGAGTTAATTCATTTTCAACCATCAATTTTCATCTCAGGTTAAGTGGTTTGTCTGTTTGACTTCATTTCAAATTACCAGAACCTGAACTTAGACATCACTGGGCAAAGATAAAAATCTCAAGGGTCCAGGAACCCCAATTATTAATCTTTCCTGTGGAGGTGACCATTCAGGCTGCATAAAGAACATCTTTTCAATACAACCTTTGAACTTCCATGACACATGTAAAGGTGAAAATAGACATCGTTTATAAGATTGAGAAAGTTGTTGTTTTTTGAAAAAAACATTTTTATATAATAAATATATGTAACACTTTAAAATTGGTTCCTAAGTTTTTATTTTCTTCTATAAGGACAGTTCTCTTGAAAAATGTCCTGATTTGTTCATTTTACAATAAAAAGAACTCAACTTTTTGATTAAATCATTGTCAGCTCATCTATTGCTTATTTCCAAATTCACCTTGGAAACACTAAAACATCTCTGAACACTTGAGATAAAAAATACTATTTGTTAGGTAAGCAAATTAGAAATGTAAATAAAGGCATGCATATTAATTTCAAAAGGTCACCAAAATTGCAGGTGCAAAATTGCAGGTGCAACTAATTAACCTTTTGAGCAAGGAATTGTTTGATTGCAGGAGCAATTAGTGAAACAGAAAAAAAAGAAGAGATGGTGGAGTTTTGTTGAAAATTTAATCTCAAATTGTATGAATTTTTAAACTAACTTGCAATAAAATTAAAAGTATTAACAATTAAACTGGCTAACATTTGGCTTTCATAGCATCTTTCTATTTTGTAGTGATAAAGAAAATAAATGCTGTTACAAAAAACTGAGATTTTTCATTTAATGTCTTTCTTTCAAATAAGCTTTTAATTCCTCAGAAACAATATTTCTCTATACCTGATCATAACGAAAGTTGAGAAAAGAATAAAGTTTCAGGTCTGGATCAGTGCTTGTATCATTGTGAAGAATGAAAACTCATTAGACAAAATTCTTTCTCTCTCATCCCAATTTTCTATAGTTAATTTCTTTTGTAAGTGAAAATAATAATATAGAGCCTTCCAGAAAGAACATAGGTATATAAATTATCATGTATCCCTTTTCTTCCAGGAATTCAAAATTAAAAATTGAAATCCATTTTAAGCAAAACTAGATGAAAGATATAATTCATGGTTTTGAAATAAGAGTAAGGCCTACCAAAAACATCTAAAATAGGGCAGAAAACTCAAGTGGAGGAGGTAAAGTGAACTAAAAAAAAAATGAATAAATAAAGGTCCAAGTGGTGGCAGGTCTCAGAAAAGACCAGCAAAATACATTTCCTGAAGGTGAGGGCATTATCAAAAAGTGTAAATCTGAATCTGTGGGTGACAATAGTAGTGGGAATTGGGGTAGGGAAGGCCAGCAGGAAAAGTTCTCTTGGGCTCAAAATAATAGGAAAAGAGGATGCAGAGCTACACAAAGTTTAATGAAGTTGCCTTTGTAAGATGTTTCCTTCACAAACCAAAGGAAAAAAAGCTTCGTTTCATGAAGCCTAGAATGTAACCCTCATGTCTACTTTCCATGCAATCCAAGGAATTGTTCTGCAAGGCTAGTCAAGAAAAAGACAACTCATTCAATAAAGAGTAATGAGAAAAGCAGCAAGCGCAGCATCAGAACATAGATATCATAGGAAGTTAGAAAAATGAATGAGAATTTTTAAAAAGTCAAAACAACTGCACCCAAAATTTATTGTTTTGAGAAAGTAGATGAAAATGATAAATTAATATTTTATTATGAATTTTTAAGAAAAGATTAAAGCAATCACCTCTTTGAAGGAAAAACCAAGCAAAAATGCAAAACCTCAGAAGAATGATTCCAGATTACAGAATGAGATGAAACAAATATGGTATAATTAGAATGAAAAAGAAGAAATAAATAACATTATTATAAAAATAAAATGAAGGAGAATTTAGAGCATGAGGGAGGCTTACAATACAGGTAAAACAAATAGAAATGAGAAAAGTAGAAATAAAAAGAAAAATAAAACAATAATTATAATGGGTTTACAAAGGAGGTCCAACTTAAGCGTGTATGTGGTACCTAGAAAAGAAAACCAAAAAAAATATGATTTAATGATGTGTACTTAAAGTCTAAAAGTATATTTGAAAATAAAATTTATAATTCATTTCAAGAAAAATAAAATTAATTTTAAAAAGTATATTGTTAGGATGTAAAAACTATGTGGTTAGGTTTTGTGTGAGGAAAAATTGACCTCGAATGGTCAACATCAAAATACATCATAACAGAATGAAAGGATTTAAAAACAGAATCTCTTAAAGTGAGAAGTTAAGGCTAGCCTTTTCTCCCTATAGTAGAATACAACCAATGAAGATGGGGAAGCAACATTTGTGATATTTAAAGAGAAAGACTGTGACCGAGATTTTATATCTAGCCGAACTGCCCTTCTAGGGTAAAGACACTGAAAACAGTTTTGACCACAGAAGAACCCAAACTAAATCACACCGAGATACCATTTTTACCTTTTATATTGTCAAAAATCTAAAAGTATATCAACATACTCTTAAACTAGCGGATAACTTCTATATACTGAAATTAAAAGGATGGATTGGTGTAATCTCTGTGGAGGTTACTTTAACAAAATTAATCAAAGTTGCAAAATACATATTCACTTTAATCAAACTCTATTTCTAGAAAAACATTCTATAAATACACTTGCACTAGAAAAACGATGCATGAAAAAACTTATTTACTCAATATTATTTATCATAACAAATTATGAGAAGTAAAACAAATGTCTATCAAAACTGAACTACTTAAATAAGTTGTGATTCATCCACAGAATAGAATACTATACAGCTATGAAAAATAAATGGGAAGCTCTCTATATACTAATATTGAAGGGTTGCTAAGCTATATTCAATGGAGAAAAAAAACCAAAGTATCTTTTGTATAAAAATATGGACTTTTATACTACTATTTACTGCATAAACACAATGAAGTTTAATAATATGGTTACTATACTTTCAGTGGTGGTAACAAGAAAGTGAGTGGATATGAGATAGATTTGGGAGGGTTATTTTTTACTCTATACTTTGACTTTATAAACATATATTTTTAAGTTTATTAACTTTTTTAATAGATTACCTATTCAAAAAAATACAGAAATATAAACTTGTTGTCACAAAATTAAAATTGATGAGTGCCATTCTAGATATATTTTTCTAAGTTCAATCAATAAGGTTTAATATTGAGAATTGTTCATCTATTTTTCTAGGTAAAACAAGATGCAACACTTCAAATATATATATAATTTTGTTTTGATAATCTCGCATATTCCAATATAATAATGGGGTAGGCTTAGAAAGACATACTTAGGGTACTTATACCAGATGCCTTTATCTTATAGTTTAGTTTTTTTTTTTTAAGTTATTACTAAATACAATTTCAGATAAGATAGGAAGGGAATTTAATAAACAGCAGACATAATTTGAGAATAAATGTCAAATCAAGCTTCTTATGTGGTCACTGTTTTTTTGTATTCTTCTCTTTTGTTTTGTTTTCATTTTTGTTTTTTGGTGTACAATTGATCTTTGCTCAGTGTAACCCTCAGTGCAATGGTATTCTGTAGGTAAGACTCAGGATATCAGGATATCCTGACAGGATATGAGGCCCTGACAGGATTCTCACAACCTTACAAAGCAGCTGCTTAATAAATCTCATGGAAAGCCGCCATACTAAAATATAATCAATTTCTCTGTGATTTTTTATCTTATACTCCTAGGTCTACTCTTTGACCTTTAAAAATAAAAGACTCCTCCATAGAAAAGTTTTTCAAATATTTAAAGGAAGTTATCCTGTCTTCTATTAACGTCTTATCTTTTCTCAATGGGTATCTTGTGCCCTTTTCTCTGTTTTTCCTTTTTTTTAATTAAAAAATACGAGTTTTACTAATTTTGCAAATTTGTGAACATATATAATCTTAAATTTAATTTACAAAATTTGATTCTAGTTAGCTAATTTAGCTTTGGAGAAGTTTTATTTAGAAATTTCATACAGCCATGATAAATTGGCTCGTATAAACAAATGTTAATGCAATTATGCATGCCTTTCTAACAAAACTAATTGCCATTTGTATGCTTTCAATATATGTCAAGGAACACATCGATAGAAATGCTATACTCTGTAATTTATTCTTCTCTTAGATGCTTGAAATTTTCAGGCAATTACCAAAATAGAAAGCAAAATAAGACAATAGTTCTAAATTTGCTTTAAAATATAAACTCAAGAAACAGAGAAGTACTGATGTCACCAGCTATAGCTAGTAGAAACAAACACTAATGAAGAGGTACTTTACTATAATCAGACCTTGGAAATGCTCTTCAAATTGAATTTGTAAAAGACAGGAAGTAAGTTATTAGATTTAGAAATTTTACAATAAAATCATTTGTTATATATTTTAATGTATCCTTAGTGTTTCCACTAGATTATATAGCATGTGTTTTCAAAAATAATTTTTATATTTTGAAATCTCTGCATGTCATATCTTAAGGTTGTTGACAGTTTGAAAACAACAGAGACAGTTCTTCTAAAAGTAGATTGTATTTTTGAGAAGCAGAGACACTGTCATACTGCCTGAATTCCCTGGGCAATAACAGCTAAACCCTATAAAGAGAATTCCTTGTTCCTACCGGCATGGTATCAGGTAGTCAGCTGGTCTTGGCTAGAGGCATGAAGCAAAGAATTGCAGCTGTGGCCCTAGGCCAGAGTTTTTCAAAGAGAAAAGAACCAAAGAGATAGTACTAGACTTTATAGTCAGGCCAACAGTACAGTACATCTCTCTGTCTCCAGCAGTCTTTTTCTTTTTTTCAACTCCCACCCAAAAAATAAGAAAGCAAGCAAGAACCTTTTAAAAGAACTCCCACAACATTTCACTGGGAAATATTCAGGATTTGTTTTTATAAGCTAGGAAGACAGATGATAGGAAGCTCAAGAAACAAAAAGGAAAAGGAGGTTAGATGGCTATGGGAGACTTGGGAAAATCTAGTAAATGTATTACATTATGTTAAACGAGTAGTGAGCCAGAGGACAAAATAGCTCCTGGAGTCTGCTGATACTCCTGGCTGTAGAGATAGCAAATGTCTTAAAATATTTTATCAGTATGTATAGAGGAACATTTATATGACTCATCCTGTAATGTTCTGATATAAAAAATTGGGATATTTACATAGCTGGGCAAAAAAAAAAAAAAAAAAAAAAAAAAAAAAAAAAAAAAAAAAAAAGAAACAGAAACAAAAGAACAACAAAACTTTGGACCTAGTGTAGACTTACACATATTCTGGTTACCAATTCTTAATATAAAGTCAGAGATGATTAAAATTGTTTTTAATAATCTAAGAGACAAAAGAAAGTAGGTAATCATCTCATACAGAACTTCCTCATTTAATTTAACAAACAGTTTTAAAATATTTAATCTATATGGATCAGTATAGTTATGACATTATCAAAATTGTCCTAGGGAGAAATGTCCATTCGCTCATTCACTCATTCACTCATTCAATCACTTATGCAAAAATTTATATAAGCAACTAAATTGTTTCAAATATTCCAGGCCCTAGAACTTATCTAGCAAGACAAAGTTCTTTAGAATACTATTTTGTAGTATGCTAATTTTGAAATAAATGTAGAAATTCCTTTACAAGAGTTTAAATGTAATAATAGTGTAATTTGATTCAGTAAAGATTTAGACTCATGTCAATGAGTTTTTACCTCTGTTTGTTTTTCTTAATTAGGTCCAAACATTGGACCCTTGAATATGTTTACTATATCTTTAATATACCATGTATACCACATATACATTAAATTTTTCACTTTTTCTTACATAAAGAGTAGTATGAAGAGATCACAAAAGATATGAGGAAAGGCCACTCAGAGATGGTGTTCAGATATGAAATTTTAATTATATAATAATAGTTTCTAACAATAGAATGTTATTCAAATTTTAAGGCTATTGTTCTATAAAGACCCCTAACTTTGTAATCAAGATCTAGCATTCTTCTATGTCTGAGACTGCTACTTGTCCAATTGTTTTCTTAATCCTTTTAATAATAGAAATATAAGCACAACTGTATTTTGTTTTTTGTTACAGCAACTTAGACCTTAACTAATGTAATTTAACTCCGTCATTATTAAGCTTTTGTAATGTTGAAAAACTATTTACTCCCTTTGGATTTTAGTGGACTGGATGTACTCTGAGGATTTTTCCAGCTCTAAATGTCCATGAGCCTAAAACTGGAAGGGGGTACGGGACTGTAGAAAATCATTGGTATTTTTCACCACAACCATCCTGCCCTCACAATACCTGAAGGATCAAATTAATTTAGTGAGATAATTGTGTTTATATTCTTTGGTAAGAAAAGTTCCATTTACCTCTCTCTTTAGCTCCTACTAGTGATTTATGTGGCCTAAGACTCATTCTTTGATGTTGAGTGACATTAGTGTGTTTCGGATTAGACCACTAATTACCCCTACATAACATGAGCAGTGCAATAGGGCGGGACCCCAAGAAATATGGGCATCATAAAGCAAGCTGAAGGAGAAAAACATTATTGGAGAAAAATAGAAGAAAAGGTAAGCAGTGAGACCATCTCTCACCAGAAATGAGAGAGAACAAAAGAACAAATTTAAAATTTGTCATAGAGAAGCTATAGGGACACCCTTAAGAAAGAGCATATTCACAGTGGATGGCTGAGCATATTGTTGTTTTTCAGTAGAGCTGTTAGTGACTATTGAGTTCAGCTAATTACAGTATATTACTAATGAGGCCAGGTTTAGTCCCCATGTGAGTCAGTTAACTGTGCCCTGTACCATAACCACACAGCATGCCCCTAACTTTGGCCAGCTGTCTCCAAACTCTATGCTCTGGGTCACAAAAGGGACCAGGTGTATATGGATCAGTGAAAATCTATTCTCGCCACAAGGAAAAATTCTCAAGGCAGATGGCAGGTCAGTAATGTCACTTTAGCGTATGAAGTGCTGCATGTATTCTCAAATTGAAAAGTAAATTGAAGATTTGTCAGTTATCCAATTGAAACTGAATATTTGGGCTAGAAATTCTATCGAGTTTGGTTTAGAGAGTCAACAAGAGGGTTTTTGTGGGTTACTAAAAGCACTACTACTTCAAGGTCTCAAACTTAAATGACTTTGGTCACTAAAGTGATACTGTGACCTTCTATATGAAAATAGGGAGTGGTGGACATGTGATAAATTGAACAATTAGTTCTGCACCTAATGTGATAGAAAAATATAGTAACAAAAACTCATTCATCAGATTCTTGGCTTATTTGGGCTTGTTATTCAGAAGAATCAAAAAACTCACATTGTGGATGAGTCTTAAGTGACTGATGGCATAACGAAGTATATTGGTTTTATGAAAAACACTCACTATTTAGTAATTTTATTGTAATTATTTGTTTAAATGTGTATTTTCTTACTAGATACCGAATTCTACAAAAAAAAAAAAAAAAAAGCACACTTTCTTGTTTGTCTCTTCAGTACTGGAGTATATAATATGGAATATGGCACCCCAACTACAAATGGTAAAAGCTTTCTAATGCATTGTTATAGTGTAAACACGAGATTACATAATATTCTCAATTATCTATAATATTAATTTTACTTTTATACATTTATTTAAATTCTGGTATGTTAGAAGTTTATTAGCATAAATAGATAGAATTTGATATGCAAATCATATTCCTAGTACTAGAAAACACAAAACAAAAAGTTCATTTACTCTATATAAATTATTTTAGTCTTACTTTAGATTTTAACATGGAAATTAAATGGACTTTAGTGTACATCTCAACAGAAACATTAAGAAAAGCACTTGCTTAGTTGTTAGATTTTATGTTAACTTAAAGTAGATGAGGATAAAACAGAAATAAACAGTAATTAAATTACACAGAAATTTCTGGATGAAATAAAACAATTCTTTACAGCTTCTAGGTAATGGCAAAGTGTTTCTGGCAAGAAAAGCATAATTAACAGCAGTGTTAAAGCTTTGCTTTACATTCTTTTGGCAATTGAGTCTACTAAGTTGAAAGCTGTTAAATAGCGTATTTGAGTTTCATATTAATTTGCATTTCACTTGACTGCCTTTTACTGTTTTGTAAGCATGAAACAGGGAGGTCTAGGTTCAACACAACAAATTACTGTACAAAATAAAAAATTGCTGCTCAAGCAGCTTTGTGTTTCTACTGGGTTTGTCATGCTGTGAGTAAAAAACAGATTAAAAAAAAAAAACAGAAAGAAAAGAAAAAAATGTTGATTCTTTAGAGGCATTTCAGCACCAGATCTGCGCTATCAAAAATAGTCCTCGAACATAGAGTTATCTAGAAATTCTGCAGTTTGCAAACAAGCGTACTAGGGAGTAGCTTTTTCACACTAAAATATTTTAGCTACACATCAGCCAGTCCTTGAGGACAGCCTGCTGGCTCCAAAGGCCTACAGTTTGCTGTAGAAATAGCAGAGCAATAATATTTAGCCAGTGCTGACAGGGAAGCCATGATGTGTCTGCTCTTTATAGTGGCTACTGCATTTGACCAAAATTTGTTTAATTTGTGGGATCAAAAAGCAAAATTTCATTTTGATACTTATATCTTAACCTTTAATATCTTTATTTTATTATTTTAGAAGTGCTAAGTATGTGAGTCACCTATTCTTTCCATAGGTGTCGATCACAAAATATGGGATGAAAGACAACTGATTTTCCGAAACAACAATCTTGTGTGTGTGTGTGTGTGTGTGCGTGTGTGCTTGTGTTTGTGTGCATGTGCAGGTGTGTGCATTTACTATCAATTCTGTGTTTTGGTTAACAGTTGGAAATAATAAAATTAGAAGCAAAGAGAATCTTTCTATAAGTGAGGGTATTATTGTATAGGTTTATTAGTTCTCTACACTGTTAGAAACTGTGTTATTGAATAATAATGTTCTTAAAGTCATTAAAATATTTCAGCTTCCTTTTTTCCTGTTAGATTCCTCCTACATATTAATGTGGGCTTCAATAATTATACATTAATCTAATTAATTCATATGCCCATGAGGTAATCCGAAATATTTTAAGGTTGTTTGACCTCTCCCCTCCTTATTTTAATGCATTTATAATTTTCACCAATAACATGCAAGGGAACAGGTATGCAAAAAATACAACTTTAATAAGCAAGGGGATAGCAACTCTTTATTGAAGGAGCTCGCATATTGGCAGCCATCCAGATGGCAAATAAAGTTGTTTAAATATTTGCTCATTAGTGAAATGAGATGTTATCAATTTAATTTATCCCCATTTCGTGTTTCCTATGTTTTAAAGCAACTTTTTAATACGTACTCTAAAGGTTTCTCTGGAGCTCTTGTGTTATAATTTGTTTTCTTTTTCTCTCTAACTAGATATCAATTAAGGAAGTCACCCTGAACAAGATGTTGGGCACCCCCTAAAATCTTCTTAATTCGTTTCAGAATCTGGCTATAAATTTCAGTGACTGTAAAATCACAAGATGTGCACCACTGGCAGGACTCAGGAGCTGAGATATGTTGATGAAGGAGACTGTAGGTGTCAGATAGCTGATGCATTCCAGAACTATTTAGGTCAAAGAAGAGCCTGTCACAGTAGGAGAAACTGCTGTGTAGCACTAAGTTTATCTTGAGACATTCAGATAGTGAGATAAAACACATATTAATCCCTAAGGATAAACAGTCCTTTTGAGGTATTTGATAAGCATCTGTTTTGTCAGATTTAGCTCAAATGTGGGTATACAGAGAAAAATCAGTGGTGAATTATTGAAACAGAGTTGAGTCAGAGATGCGGAAACTAGAAAGAGTAGTAGATAGTGTCCACCTCACTTCGTTTACACATCCAGTACTGTCTTGTCATCCACATTTACTGAGGATGCTGCACTTTGGTTGGCCACGAATAAAGTTAATATTATCATTCTCTTCTGACTTTTTTGTTTTTGACCAGGATCTGCCATGGAGAACCTAGAGAGCAGGAGGGAGAGCGATAACATCTCTAAACTCCAGCAGTGTTAGGGACCTTCACATCGAGTTTCTCGAGTTTAAGGATGCTGTACTATTTTGTACATTCTCTCCATAATATCCAGCACTTTATAAAAAAAAAAAAAGAAGTACTGCATACATATTTGTTAAATGAGAGGGATTATGAGGTTTGTATTTTCTGACTAATGCCAAAAGTTCTCCTTTATTATTGTTTCATTTTTCTGAAAAGGAATATGGATAAAATTAGATCATAATCTTATACGTGAAGTAGAGCAAAAGAGTTTTTCTTTCATCAATCATATTCTGGTTCCCGATCCCATGCGTTACCTTCTTCTATTTAACGTGTTTGAAAAAGCTATAAATATACTCATTATTACACAAGAACAACATTAGCCTGGAGGTATCACCACAAGTCATTATTACTACCAGCAAAAGGCAAAATTTGGATCAGAAATCCAAAGAATTATCCATTTATTTTGAATACTACCCTAACAGTTCTGCTTAGAAGAAAGGTTAGCTGACCTGTTACTTTTCCTTTCAATTATGCTTGCTTAATGATAAATTTAAAGCCAAATGGATTTTTGAAATACTGACTAAATTCCCATGCAAACAATGCATTTTTGGAAAATGTGTTAAAACAACTCTTTAGAAGTTGTGTCCACATTTGCAAGATTAATTCTGCAAATACACAGTTGATAAATTGCTATATCAGACTTTCAGATACTAGTTATAGAGCAAATGATTTCAAGAATTTATATCTATTTCAACATTTGTTTTTATATATCAACAATATTTTATTTTTTATGAAGTCTTCTGCATACTTAGTCTTCTTCCCAAGGCAAATGTAAGGATAACTTTAGAAAAGAATATCGAAACATTTTTTTCATTACTGATTTCAAGTTCTTTCTTGATCATGGTTGTTTTCCCCTTACTGTCTGTGGGAATTTGTTTCACAGCTAAGTTTCTAACTAGTACATTTTTCCATAAATTGTATATTGCTCACTGTGATAACCATCTTAAAAATGGTCCCCGATGAAACTCTCTTTTTTCCTTTCATTTTCTCCATTTTTATAACTTTTTAAATACACTTGTCCCATCACTGTATTTGGGGATCAGACAATTTGTTGAGTTCACAGAGGGAGAGGAATTGTGCTCCAGATGTAGTATATCCAGAGCCTCACTCATACCTAATTTAAATGATCTAGATGACAAGATTTGGAAATTTTGAACTGATGAGTTTTTTGACTTTGAGTTGATGTCGTAATGGGTTGAAACTTGTGGAAACCTTTGAATATGAAAGATGAATTTTAAACGTGGGGCAAATATGAATCTTTTGGGGGCCAAAGAGTGGATTGTGACCAGCAATACCATCCCCGCAAAGAGATTCACTTTCTAATCCCCAAAACCTCTGAATATGTTGTGTTAAATGGCAAAAGAGACTTTGCAGATGTGCTCCTTATAAGTAAAACAGAGAGGAAGAGGTTGAAGGTCAGAGAGAGATTGAAGATGCTTTGCAGCTGGTTTTTAAGATGAAGGAAGGAACCATGAGTCAAGGAATGCAGGTGGCCCCTAGAAGCTGGAAAAGGTAAGGAGGTAGATTCATTCCTAGAGCCCCTAGGAAGACTGATTTTAGCCCAGTGAAACTCATTATGGACTTCTGACATCCATAATTATAATACAATACATTTGTATTGTATGTCTGTGTTAGTTTTTTTAATTTGTTACAGTGATTTGTTATAGTTCTAGTCTGTTTTATCCTTATACATGTATGTTTATAACAACTTTGGTTTGGAGAGTGGGTTAAAAAATACAGATGATAATGCAACTTGATTTTTTCACTTTTTATGTTGTCCTTGAGGTTACACATGCTCTCTCTCTCTCTCTCTCTCTCTCTCTCTCTCTCTCTCTCTCAATTCCCCTTTTAGGTATGTGTATGTGTGTATATATGTGTGTGTCTCTATATATTTCATTATATATTATTTTTGATAATAGTTCTTTTGATATTCCACATTCTGTTCATCTATTCTTCTAGTGACAGACATTTAGTTATTTCCGACTTTTACTTTTTGCATTACTGTGACTGATCACCCTCCATAAATTCAGCCATTAGCTGTGATTGTTACTACTCAGTGATTGTCATTGTGGTTCTGGTTCCACTTTCTAATTGCATGGCTAGTCATTCTCCCATTGTCCCTAACCTGGACCTCTCCTTGTGCATCTGCCTCGCCATGGAAAATGCTCTCAGCACTCAGTTCCTGAATAAAGAACTTTGGAAGCTTATCTCATTCAGTATCCTGAAACTGGAGCTTCTTCAGATCTTTCTCAAATCAAGTAGCTTGTACAAGATCATGAAATAAATGAAATCATTATCACTTCATATGGTTATTTGTTTACTCTGTTAACTCAGTAGCTATCACAGTAAAATTTGTAGTTTGTGTGCCTCGTTGAAAATGACTTGGCTATTAATCGTTACTCTTATCAGTATTTTTTTAAATCCAATTTAGAAATAAAATACAATATTGATGTTTATATTAATATTTGTCTTTTTTTATTGTAATTGAATCCAATTCAAAAGGAAGAAGACAATTAGGCATTGTTTGAACAACTGTAGCTTCTCTAGTTCAATAATAAAATGTGTGCATTTGTTAATGATTATTTATGGCCAATTTGCTCTGAAAAAAATCAGAGAGGATCAGAATCACTGGGACCTTATTATGATTGTATTTGCATTATTAGAATCTTATAAAATTTTACCGTTGGGTTTACGCCTATAGTTTCTCTATTGGACTCCCACCGAAGTGGTTTAAGATTGAATATCTAAAAACACATTCCCAGACCCTGAAACATTTAAATGTGATAAAAATCAATTTTACCTGTGTGATTCCCAGTTGAATGCCACTTCTGATGTACATCAGCTTCAAAAGAAATTAAAAGATAAGTAATATGATTACAATCAGATTAGCTTGTCTAGGCAGACAAACGAGATTGCAGAGTTGTCTGAGTAAAGATACTTCCTAGTGAGACCAGTTTACATCACATTAAACAAAAATGAGTTTCCAATATGTGTACTATATAACAAAGTGGGTAAATGGAAAACTACACCCTTGAGACTGAACATGAGTCAAGGAAACTGTTATTTTGTGACTATTTGAGGATTGACTGCCTGTCAGAATACTTTATGAAGTATCTTAGAAAAAACTGAATCATTCTCTGAGATTTGTTGCTCAAACTAAAAGAAGTATTCTCTGATTAATAGAACTGATGAAAGTCAAAAGGGAAACTCAAGAGTAGGGAAAAATCTTGGATTCCTAACTTTAACATTGTGGAATAGGATCATAAAAAATATTTAGAGAGTAACTTATGACAAGGGTCACATCTAACCAGAAAAGAGAAACATACGTTAATGATTACTAACTAGACAATATACAAGAAATGGGGAGGGTTCAGTTTCAATTAACATGATATCTATGGTGGGGAGAAAAATCCTGACTCTATTTATCTGACTTATAAAATACTTTATTATCATTACTTATTTTTGCCCAGAGAGAAAAAGAAGAAGGAAAAAAAAAAGTAAAGTTGTACAAGGCATGTAGAAAATAATTGGGCAATATTTATTCATGCAAGTGTGATAATGCTATACTAAGCTATTTTCTTTTTAGTCTATAATTATTTTGGTTATAAAGAAAAAATATGCAGGAAATTAAAATAATTTAAGTGCCTTCATGATTGTACACTAATATAGATGCCTTGATGATTGGACAATTCCATAAGTAAAGTTGCTCTGGCAGCAAGTTTTAAAAATAAAAAAGCAAAGCACATGACAAAACGTTTGAAGTTAGAGTAAGGAATATAACAAGGAAGAAAGGAGTTGAGTGAAAGTGAGCCCTAAACATGAGAGCTGTTTTACGCCACAACGAAATAGCCAATTCTACAAATGTTTCAATCTAAAATACCCATTTCCCAATGTCTTTAATGTCTTTTGATTGCAGTTAATGATACTTTACTGTATTTTCAAACTGCACAGAGATACAGAAGAACATATCTCTGAATGAATAGTGTATTTAGAATAATTTGCTGACAAAACATTACCAAATATCTATTTGGAACTTAGAATATTTACTAATGTTTCCATTTTTCACAAAAGCAAAAAATTAAAAATAAAAATATAAAAGACTATAGGTAAAGTATATCATTGGCTTAAATTAACCTTTTTATGGAATGTACAACTCTATCCTTGCTTTACATAAAACGTAAAAGAAAAAGAAAAGACATGGTAATAATTGTCAATTAGGAATCTTGGGAAATATTTCAAGTAAATTTTTCCCTTCTTCTAAATATAAAGCAGTACCTTATCACCTCGATTTCAGAAAAGTCCAGTTGTACTATAACCTAAATATCAGATGCACTATGTCACAGTGTTAAGAAGCTCTTAGATCTTGGTTCACTCTTGTTTTTTAAATGGAGTTTAAATATTATCAGAGAAATGTAAAGAGCTCAGTGAAGTGTGAAGTGCTCATCAGCCAAAAGCAGCATGACACTCTGACAAAACATAATGATCTTCATGAATATATTTTGACAAATATTGTATTAATCATTGGCTACTCCTTTTGTGATCTGGATATTTAATTTCTAGTACTTACTTCCAAAAATCAATAGTTGGCTCACTCTTCAGTAAATGCCTTTAAATGAGAGTCTTCCTAGAGTTAAATTAATTCAATTTCTATGTAGTGTTATATTTTATGAGTAGTTTGAAAGTGAGAAAACTGTCTTGGACTGTATCGGTCTTGAAAGAATAGCCAGTAAAAAAATTTCAGTTTTCATGGATCTTTGAACGTAAGTCCACATTTTTCTGGGTCTCTAGCTTTTTGTCCTTGTTTTCTCTGTTATTTATCCCTCTATGCTACAATTTTCTCATCTAACAAGGGGTTAGGTGAATACATGAGTAAATCTATGCACAATACCTAGTGTATTGTCTAACACACAGTAAATGTTCAAGCAATGTTCTTTAACATTATTCTTTTTATCTAGCGCAAATAGGCTTGTTACTTATAATGTAACATCAACTGTATTAAACTATATCAAATGTGTGTGTTGTAGCACAGTCACTGGATCTCCTGAGAAAACTAATGGTATTTATTTATTTACTTACTTTTTTGCACAATTGTGTTAAATAGTGTTATTCATTTAGCACAATCTATACATCAAGACAAACATACTTGAGATGTCTTTATGATTTAAAGTCTTCTTGAATTATATAGATCGTCCACCATACTTAAATAGCAAAGTGAATGCATTTGGTCCATAATTGCTCCAGAGTTTTGTTTTTTCCCTCCAGAATAATCTCTCCCCCATTCCGCCATCTCCCATCTCTCTCTCTCTCTCTCTCTCTCTCATTCTCTCTCTCTCTCTTTCTCTCTCTCTCTTTCCTCTCCCCGACCTTTCTGTTATATTTAAAATTGTATTTAATTTTTTTATATTTTATTTTACTTGATTGAAAGATTCTATGTTTCTAAATCACTTGAAACTATAAATCTTGAACTATAAATTCAACTAGGAATTAGGCATTCTTGATTAAGATTACTCTGCTACATTTTAACCTATTAAAATTCCACCTCTACTCTAGAGTTCAGTGCTATTTTTTCAGGATAGAATTTTGGTTACTTTGGTTTCATCTGTCTTTTGAGACACTCATTTTAGCGAATGTTTCGCTTTATTTATTGGTTTCTTCCTCATTTAGTGCTTTATGTGTGGTGCTGTCTGGCTCAGAACCATGACTGCAGCAGGAGATAACCATGGTCTCAGGTTTCTGTCACTCAACATTCTAAGTTGTAAAACATTGTTTCTGCTAAGCAAATCCAGAGCTATTTCTTGATAGCCTTCCTGTAATGTACCTTGGTCAATATTAAATTTAGTTTTTCTCCTTAGATATGTGCCTTTTGTATCCTCATTTAAAACCAAAACATTTTTGTTTATCTAAATGCCTGAATCTCTAGTCAATTCCCATGTATTGAATTACTTAATTTAAGAGGAGTCTCTTCAATAAAAGGTGAATGACTGTTGCTCCATGACTCAGTGATTATCAGAAAGCATGACTGAATAATTGCTATATATTTTTTTACATTTGTTGAATTTATTTGTGTTTTGAATTATCACCTTGACACTAGCATGTTCTATTAGACATTTTCTTTTCCCTAGTTAAACTCTTGGTTTAAGTCATCTTATTCATTTCCAATTTCTAAAAATAATAATAATAATAATCATCATCATCATCATCTTGTTTTAAGAGTTGATTTGCCTTGAATATAAAGCAATGTAAAGTTCTTGTTCCTTAAAGAATTTTTGGAATAAGTATGAAACTGATTTCTTGCTGTTTGCCAAGTTATTAAACTCTTGGGACATAATTAGGGAGACTAAGGATCCAACTGGTAAAGGAACTGTTAATACTTAGCTCACTAATAAGAAAAGACTTTTTCAGAGAGTTTCAAGAAGAACACTTATCTGAATCTTACTGTAAAGAAAGTTGTTGAAACATTTTACATTTCTTAAGAGAATGACACAATACACTTACATTAGTATTCTTTATGATGGAGTATTGTGCGGTTTTTCAAAAGAATGATGTACATGAGATGTAGGAACATACAATATTTCTGAGAAATAGTGTGTAAAAAGGAGTTGCAGAAAACTAAAAAACAGTGATATTTATATTATATAAACATACATGTAAATTTTATGTCTACTATCTATCATCTATCTATCATCTATCTATCATTTATATATCTATCTATTTATCAGTCTATCTATCCATCATCTTTCACACCCTGAATGGTAGGTTTCAGCTATGAATACATGGATATGTGTGTAAATACAGAAAGACCTACAGAAGAATATAGACCTAACTCATGTGGAGCAGGGCCAGTTGTAGAGGGATGGGGAAAAGTCTAGGATTGCAAATGGGAGGCAAAGGTGAACAGATTTATTTCTAATACATGAATATTTAAAGAATAATGTATTTATGTGTTACTTTAGTACATGAAAATTCATTTTTAAAAAAGCGTTTGTATAAAAAGCATTATAATTTTAACTTTCTCCCCCACCCTGTATTCCCAAAGAGATTAGTAAACATTTGGTTTAAATTCATTTTTTATCATCAACCATTTTTGCTGATTATCATATATGTGCCTATGTATATGCATGTTTGTGAGTGTGTTTATAAAATAAAGAGGCTAGAAATATAAACAGTTCATAAAAGTTTATCACTTGTGTTGTTTGGGGGTGTTAGGACAGATACATTTAAATATTAATTACCAATAAAGAAGATCATAGTCTAACTGCAAAATGAGTGGTAACCACAAACATTAAGGGTGTTCTGAACTATATGAGACAGATATGATTGCAGAGTGGTGCCATGAATGATATCACTCAAAGTAGAACCCCTTTCATAGGAAGAGGATATGAAAGAAAAGGATTGATAGAAAGATGGCAAATCATACGTTCATAGGAATGTTGAATAGATATTCTGATATACCCTAGGAATTTGGACTCAAATAATTTCAGTCTCACATCAATTGACTATTGAATGATAGTTGATAATATTTTTTATCTAAGATCAATGAATATACTACCTCTTAGGAAAAACAATTTTAAATTCAAGTGCACTGTAATTACTCAAGCACTCATACATGCTTCATCAGAATGTTTCTCTTGGCCTTAGTTCTCCCTAAAATGTGACAGTTTCAGCAGATGCTCACTATTGTCGACTTGAAGCATGTACTATCAAATGAGGTTTAGTTCCAGGTTTTGTTTCTAGGTTCTCAAGCCTTGGGTTAGTATTTAAGAGAGTTATCAAGACCCAGTCTGGTCTAACTTTGATATAAAATATAAAATAACAGGGAGAAAAATGGGCTGAGAATGATAAGATTTGTATTCAAGTTCTAGCTTAGCCCTCAGCTATTGTGAGAATTAAGGTAGGCCCTTCAAATCTTTGGACTTTAGTTCTACAGCCATGACACCCTGTACAAGCCCGATCCCATCTGATCTTGGAAGTTAAGTAGAGTCGGGCCTGGTTAGTACCTCAGTGAGAGACCACCTAGGAAGACCAGGTAGTGTAGGCGTAAAAAATAAAAAAAATAAGGGATTGTAAACTGACAAGGTCCTTGCAATCTGTGAGGTCAACCAAGGGTTGCCTCACCTAAAAAACAAAACAAAACAAAAAAATCTTTGGACTTTAGTTTCTTCCCTTGTAATTTTGGGATAATAATTTTCAATAATATTTTAAGCATGTAGTGTGAAACAACAACATAATATTTGCAAACTTTTGGTAAATTTTAAAATATTTTTAAATATAAAGCACTGTTATTAAATTTAAACACTGGTGATTAAAACAAAACAAAATAATACAAAACAAAACAAAAACACCTTAAACATACAGTCCCCTTATTATTCCTTGAGGATGATAAGCAGCATCTTACCTCTTTCCTTTGCAGTATTTTTGCCAGCTGTGCCTGGAATGCTCTTTGACAGGATTATCTGCAGCACACATTCTCTTACCTTAGATCTCTGCTGAAATGTCACCTTATCAGAGAGGCCCTCCTCCCCTGACAGCTTATATTAATTAGCCACACTCACCCAGCTACCACTCTCTACTTCCCCTACCATTCCATATTTTATTTATATCAACAACTGAAACATTACCAAGTTATTCACATACCTGAATTTTCTATCTAATACTTCCTTCTCCCAGCACACACAAATGTAAAATTCATTAGAATATTGATATTGGCATGTCTTACTGTGGCTATCTAGTCCCTCAAAGAGTGCTTGGCGTATGGTAGGCACACGATAAATATTTATTGAATGACTGAACAAAGTTACAATTGTTAGAGGGAGATTTAAATTTAAAAATATAAGTAAAATAAATTTTGTGATTCTTTTATCTTACAGTGGCTCACTGAAGAAGCTTTTACATTAATCAAAGAAATACTGAAAACTCACACAAAAACTCATATTGTGTCAAAGTGTCACAATTTTTGAGTTTTACTAATATGATTTATTTTTAGAAAGCTGTGTAACATTGTCGACAGCAAGAAAATGGATTGGTGCTTGTGTCCTGTCAAAACATGAAACAAATGCACCAAATATGTGTAACTTTAAGTATCCATAAGAATCAAGGGATCCTTCATTGTTTAAAGGTCAATTATCTAAAAATAGATAAATCATAATTATTTACATAACCAGTTTGGAAATATATTGAAAACAATAATAAACAAATAATCACATTTATTTTATCCATCTATCTTAAATTCTATGTACACCATAGATGTGCATATATGCATGTGTCAAAACCATATTAGATAACATGAATTTTATGTCTTTCACCTTCAGTTTCTTCAGAAGAGAAGTTAAAAAAGCTAGAAAGAGTTTATCTAGAAGAATGTGAAGCAAGCCACAGAGCAATATGTTGACAAGTTGACAATTCTAATAAATCGAAAATTGACTATAAATAACAATATCTCTATTCTTTCTACTATACTTTTAGAAAACAACAGCTGATTAGGTAGTATTCTTAAAAATAATGTATTATTTGGAAAGTCACATAACCTTAAACTTGTCATATGTTGAATTAAAAAATAAACTTTTTGGCAATTTGTAGCAGTGCCATTAGGAATTGATCATCTTTTTAATATAACTAGTGTTGACGTTTCCAACTGAGTCCTGGATCTTTATATCAACAAAATTCCAAGATTTCTGGACATACTAAATGGAAAATGCCAAAGACTAAACTGATATATGATGCATACTGTTCTTTTATTTATCAAAATGCAGCAAATAACATCCTTTCAATCTACATGTAGGGAATTTAATAATATCTGAAGGACAGAGTTAGTGTTTATTTTAACATGAGCCTTTTGAAGACATAAAGATGCTAAATATACTTATAATCTAGATGAAATTATAGGCCCCATGAAAAATATGATAGTGTCTTTCTGGGAGTTAACAAAAGTTAAAGAGGTCATTAAATTAAAGTCATAAAAGTTAAGCCTCAAATCCAAGGAGTTTTAAAGAAATTTTAAAAAATCGGTAGTAATAGAAATTCTATGAAATCTGGAGAAAGACTGAGTGTTATCAGTGAGTTTCCCATAATACCATCAGTTTTAAATGTAAATGTATTTTAATTTGCAAATATAAGAAGGTGAGTGTATGTGTGGACGAATAAAGAAAGAAGTGTATGATGTATTTTTCATTTATGGATATGTTATCCTTTGATGTGCCCCACAGGGGAATTTTTTTTTTTAATATTTATGCCTACAGCACCTAATCTTCCTAGGTAGTCTCCCATCCAAGTACTAAACAGGCCCGACCCTGCTTAGCTTCTGAGATTAGACATCGGGCTTGTTCAGGGTGGCATGGCCATAGACCATGAACCAAGGCTCCATTGGGGCACAAACCCAGGACCTTCTGTGTGTAAAGCAGATGTGCTAATTGCTACACTATGGAACCACTTCTGGGAATTTTTGACCCTATTGCTAATATATAGTAGCTGCATCGAGTAAACAGATAAATAAGTTGTCAAGACAAACTTTTAAAGTGAAGAATTTAGAGTTTCAGAAGTGATGAACTTTCTCCTGGAATCATGTCCATTCATAATAACTTTTCTTTCTCTCAAATTTATGGGACTGATATAATTACAAAACCCTAAAGAAACTCAAAATAGATTATTGATTGTCCATAGAACAGATGAGACCAGAAATATGCCCTCCAAACAGTGTTTGAACAAAACACAGTGTAGCTGTGCTAACAAACATGTATTGGTACAGTATTACTCAAATTTCTCAAATCTAATTAGTTGAGGGGTAAGTGATCTCAAGCATTGGGCATCTGAAGATATAACATTTTGTATGAATATTGCAAGCTACATGGTTCTGTTTGAAGTTTTTCATGAAAAACATGATTTTTGTTTAAATATACAATATTATAAATTATCAATAAATGGTGGGATGTTTCCTACTTATCTTAATAGTAAATGGAAGATCAGCTGTTACAATGAGTGTATCAACTAAAAAAATGGTCTAGGACAATAATAGGTGATGTCATTCTAACAAGTATTTTTTTATTGCTATGTTCTCATAATATTTTGTTAACGGTCTTACATTAACACATAACTACAAGTAATAACAACTATTTTCTTCATTCAATAATGATTAGTAATTACTAAGGAGTGTTGCTAAGAAATTGACTAATAAATAAATCATTAGTGTAGATTGTATTTTGGGCTTGGGGGTTGGGGAGGGAAATGAAAAATTGTTTGCTATGTGGTGAAATGAATGAGTCTTTCATCCATTGATCAGTCTTTCTGAGTGCTTCGAGGTAATAATGACCAACTGTTTTGTTGTTGTTGTTGTTGTTGTTGTTGTTGTTGTTATTTACAAAGAAAAATAATTGGCAATGCTATTCTTTATTTTTCCATTAAAGCTGCAATTTAAACTATATATAAATGAATTAAGAATTTCAATTGGATCATAATCTGGTAATCATTTTTCTTCATCCAGTTCTTACACTTTGTCATTTTGTAGTTTTGTTACTTTATTGTTTTTTTATTTACATTTTATGCCTTAAAATTATTTATAGTTTTTGCCTGAGAAGTTGTTCTTTAGTAGTACTAAACCTTGAAAAGATAACCATGAAACTACTCAGCTTGATGAGGTGTTGCTTATTAAGAAGAAGACTGAATTCGTTCCATTAATTGAGCTTTGAAGTCTGTGTGTCCCCCTTTTTTTTTTTTTTTTTTTTAATTCATAAGGAAGAAACAAATAAGCAATAAGAATTTAACTCTGGGTTCAAGAGCTGTCAGCACCTTTGCAAATATCCTTTCTGCTTTATCACAAATTTGTTTCAAACATGAGTATTAAAATCACTGCTTTTCCTCTGCACAAATTTCCTGTTATCATTCTATTGCACATCTTGTGAGGATTAAGAGCCAATACCTTTGAGATATCATTGGTGATTAATTCAGGCAATGATCTGGGTTTATCAAAAATTTGTTTTGCAATGACATTTACATTCTTTGTTTCTCCATAGGTTTAGCTTCATTTGGGGATGGCTCTAGCATTTATTATTATTTTTTTTAATGGTCAATTTTGTTTGCTAAAAAAAAATCACATACCTTTTAAAAATATTTTTAACATCTATTTTTCCATAAAGCAATTTACAAAAAAATTGTTCTGTATAGACTATCATTACAAATATAAATAAAATATAAATGTAATAGCTACTATGAGGTAAGGAACTGTCTTTCAATCTTATACATTTTAAGATCATTTAAATGAATCATCAACTTTTTTAAAAAAGATCGTCTTTTTCAGTTATGCTGTTTTTTAATGCAAAACTGATTTGTCTATAAAAATAAAAAAATAACCAAATTTTATTCTATTACAGAAGCTTTTCCTAGAAGATCATAAATGTGATTAATAAGAAAATTTGAGCCTTTAAAAAATTTGCATGTTAAATTGAACTTGTAAATGTATTATTTCCATGCAAAGCACATCTCATTTTAATTGAATAAAATTTATAGTTACATTTAACTTTCCACTTTTAATAAAAATGACTGAAATGTTGCTGCAAAAGCAGTGATTTAATACACGTGGTAGATTGTTTTCAAATATAGCTACAATAATTCCTCCCATTTTCATGGCTACCCCTTCGCAAAGTGACCTTGCTACTCACACCTCCCATCAGGACGCGCAAGTGTATATACTGTGGCCATGGCAACAAATTACCATAAATTTGGAAACCTAAAACAACAAAAATTTTTCCTTTCATGGTTTTAGAGGCCAGAAGTCTGAAATCAAGGTGTCAGCAGGGCCACATTCCCACTGAAGTCTCTAGAGGAGAATCTTTCCTCGACTCTTCCAGCTATGGGTGGCTATCAGCATTACTTCGTGGCTGCTTACCTCCAGTCTCTGCCTCCATCCTCTCATGGCCTGTCTTCCTCTCTGTCTGTATCTTCTCTTCTGTCTGTTTTAAGTACCTTTGTCATTGAATTTAGGGCCTGCTCTAAATTCGATGACAAGGGTGCTTATAGTAGACAGGATGGTTTCATCACAAGATCGTTTAATTTAATTGCATTTAATTTAATTACATTCACGGGGTCTGGTTATTAGGACAGAGTGTATTTTGAGGGGGAGATCATCATTTATTCCATTACACCAGCTTTAAATCTGACCTGATCTTATGATGAGTTTTGACCATTGGTTTATGGCAAAATAAGAATGGGCTCTAGTGGCATCCAGCTTCTGATTCAACCTCTTTAAAGCAGTCCTGAGAGTATAATGTAAAAAAGTTTAGCCTAGCTTATTGGAGCATGAAAAGCCACATGGAACAGAGTCAGACATTTTCACCTATCCTCAGCACCAGCTTCCAATTATGTGGGTAAAACTATCATAGCCCATCTAGCCCCAGTCAAATGTCAGACAACCGTAGCTCACGTGGGAGCACAGGCAACGCCAGCAGAACTATCTATCTAGGTCCAGCCCAAACTGCTAACAGTATAGTGAGCAAATAAAATAGCTTGTTTTAACCATTAAGTTTAGGGTGGTTTACTAATTATCACTAGATAACTGAAACAGAAATAAATACCCAGATATAAGATAGTGCCGTAACAAAAATTCCAAACAAGCAGCATTGGCTTTGAGGCAAGATATCAGGAATAGGCTGGAAAAATTGCAAGACTGAAGAAAAGGCAAACAAATTGTTTGTGGGCTCTTGAAAAGCAGCAAGAAAAATGGTAATCGAGGTGACTTTTAAAATGCAGTTGAGAAAAAAATAATGATCAAAACATTCATCTGTAGTAAATTGGAAGATAGAAAATTTATCAAATGTACATATGAGTCTGACTAAGGAAATTTCCAAGCCAAATATTAAAGAGATCAATTGATTTAGTGTGTCCTCACAAGGTTTTAATGTCTCATGGAGTATATTAAAGTTTTGAAAACACACTTTGTAATAAACATATCATATCAGTAATCTATTGCTGTGTAACGCAAAAGAACCCCCAAGACTTGGAAGCTTAAAAGTAATTACTTGGTTAGGATTCTGAAGATCAGCTTGGATTGAGCTCAGCAAGACAGAGTTTCTGCTGGTTTTGCTTAGAGACATTCGCACAATTGTGGGGGTTTTTTTGTTTGTTTGTTTTTTTGACAGCTTTACTGGGACTCAGTAATCTAAGATGGCCTCATTCATGTATCTTGAAATTGGTGCTTGTTGTCAGATGGTTGCTCTAGAGGGCACCAGCTGGAAACTTGTCTTGTGGCTTCTTCTCCTCCATGAGGCAAATTAGGGCTTCTATATCTGGTGATATCAAGGCAAATTTCCAAGAGAGGTAGAATAAAAGCTATAAGAACTCTTGACAACAGGGCTCAGAAATTGTAGAATATCACTTATATTGAATTACACTGATTTGCATCTTCTTGATAATAAAGTAAAAAAATTGAAATTATGCTACCACTTCTACAATTCACTAACTATAGTTGGGGTAGTGCTAAGAGTCATTAAAAAGTATATAGCTTTTATTCGAGAGACCATAGCATGCTAATTTCAATCTTTGATGATTTAAAATGATTTTGAATTTTTCTAATTCATGTAATAAGTTCATATTGAGCTCCCATTTTCTTAATCTGGTTTTAATTCTTTTACCTATGATCCTAGTTGAAAATATAATTTTAAGAATATTCTAGTTTTAAAAAATAAAATGAAAAGAATAACATAATAACAAATTTTTCAATATTTAAGTGAAATGTTGAATATTTGATTATTTATTGATAGAAAATTTGTTAGAGCACAGTTATCAAAGAGTTTTGAATTGATTTGTGGACAATGTATATGTGTGTATGTTTTTGTGTATATGTATGTGTGATCATGAATAAAAATAACAATCCAGGTTCATAAAATAATGATTAAAAAAAAAATCCAATGGTGTTTGTCTCCAATTTTTGAGTGCATTTGATTGGGTTTGGGAGTGCAGACTAGGATTAGTGGCCACCAATGAAATACCACAATTCATTCTGGTGGAATTAAGACTGAGTACTAATGCCCCTGATGTCACATGACTCTTTGAGAGCATTAAAAAAAATACCTGATCTTTTAATATCTGATGGCATGTAAATATTGGTATATTCATAAAAGGAAAAAAAAAATAAGTTTGGCAAAACCAGAAAAGTAGGTTTCTGTTGTTTTGCTTACCTAATTGTAATGTTAAAAATATTCTCTGAGGTCTTTGAGAAAGCTTATATTTCCTGAAGATTATTTATAGGTATTGTATGGCCTTGCTTATCACTAGGTTAGCCTCTCAACTTCTCTGTTTTTAGCATACTCCTGTTTGAGAACCACAGCTTTAGAAGATGAGCTGAGATGTGGTTTTCATGGACTATATTGCCAAAGTGAAATTACAGCATTGAAATTGGTTTTGGAAAGTAACATAAATGTAGGACCATGAGCCTTAACCCAGAATTGAGTAAAATGCACATATGAGTTCCAAAGTCAGGCAGTGCACCAGCAGCAACAATAGCAACAGTCACAACAGCATCAGAATTAGGATCTTCTTTTCCAGCTGAATCTATCTGTTAAGGTTGCAGTTAACCTGTCTTTTGAGATATATATGAAAATAATTCAATCCCCCCACTTCTATTCTCTGGTCAATCTGTGTTCTTTCCCGGACTTTTTGTGTCCTTGAGCCCTTGCATTCTCATAGGTTCGATCTCTAATCTAAGTTTTAAAACTTCTGTATTGTCTTCCTATTGCTTCTATAACATATAACCACAAACATAATGGTTTAAGACAGCATAAATTTATTATCTTACAGCTCCAGTGGTCAAATTATCACAGGGCTAAAATCAAGGTGGTGGCAGGGCTGCATTTCTTTCTAGAGTCTAGGGGAGAGATAGTTTCCTTGTGCTTTCCAGCTCCCAGAGGCTTACCACATGCCTTGGCTTCTGGCTCCCACCTCCATCTTCAAAACCAGCAAGAATAGATGGAGACTTTCACACTGAATCACTCCAATGTCCTTTCTGGCCTCCCTCTTTCATGTAAAAGGGTCATTGTGATTACACTGGCATGTCCAGGTAATCCAGGATATTACCTCTACTTTAAGGTGAGCTGATTTAACATTCTTTATTCCATCTGCTACCTTTATTCTGCTTGGCCATGAAAGGTCACATTTCACTTGTTCTAGGAATCAGAATATGAACATCTTCATGGGACTGCTGTTCCATCTACCACATCTTCCATGGCTGTTTTCTTTTTTCTATCCTAGGTTTTGCCACATCTGGACTTCAGCCACCTGTCTCTGATTTCCATAAATTGTTTATGGGTATAAGACTGTTATGAATGTTTGGGGTGACAGTTTACGCTAAGAAAACTAAACTATATAAAACATCTAACATTTTTGCTTCAGAAAAGTAGCCTCATGCCCAATGAGGCAAAATTTTTTTTTTTACTCTTATATGGTAACAAAAGGATATTCTTCCTTCTATGATAATTTAGAAATAGGAAATTACAGAGAAACCATGAGAAAAATATAGTTTTATATGATTACCATTCTGAACAAACACTCCTGGCAGCTGGGGAATATGGGCCTCTATCCTGAAGGAGGATATAAATCACAGCATCCACAACAAGTTGGCAGGTCCCTCATCAAACTGGTGTGAAAAGAAATTAGCTCTATTTGTAACATTCTCACAGAACTTTCTTTCTGCAACAGTATAAACACACCTCGCTTGGATTTAATCCTCATGTAAATCCCAGTCCTGATCAGAGTGCTGATGTTATTTTGTTGGCAGTCATCCTGACAGTGAGCTAGACTTGATAATGTGATATGATATTAGATTACACTTCAAATAATGATGTTAGCTAAACCCAATTTTTTTTTTATCAACAGAATATAATTTTTGGTGGTAGGCCAACACTCGGGGTATAAATAATTATTAATCAAGTAATCATGATCATTTCATTCCCCAATGCCAGTAATTCCCTTATTGTAGGTGGAGATATGACTCAGTTTATGGCCACAAAAAAAAAAAAATGATTCCTTTTACCTACCTTCTTCTTGTTTTGGGTTATATCTAATAAGGACTTCATCATAGAAACTGTCTTTTAGCTATGAGGTTAGACAGTCTTTTGAGAATCATAAGCAAGTGTGGGGAGGGAGTAGGCAAGTAGGGGAGATAAGGGACAAAGTCCTTATGATATATATCACTTAGGCACTTGGACCCAGACTGGATCTGCTTCCTACTAAACTGAGACTTCTTACTAAACTGGACTGTATTCTGGTTGAGAAAAGAAATGATTTTTTTGCTCAACCTACTTTTATTCAGTAGTCTGAGACTGGTGCCAAAGCATAGTAAATGTTGCAAAGTCCTACCTAAGACAAATAAGAAACATTATAAAAATTAAAAATATAGAAAATTTGAAAATCTAGAAGAAACTGCCTTAGTTAGCTCAGGTGACCATAACACAGTATCACAGACTAGGAGGCTCAAACGATTGTGAGGAAACGAATTCTTCACAATTCTGGAGGTTGGGTTCAAGATCAAGGTGCTGACTGATTCGGTTCCTGGTGAGACCTGATGTCCTGACTTGCTGAAGACCAGCTTCTTGCTGTATACGGATGTGGCCTTTCCTCCGTGTGTGCACAAAGAAGGCAAGAGTGAACATTCTGGTGCTTAAAAGGATATTAAACCTGCTGGATCAAGTCCCTACCCTTATGACCTCATTTAACCATTATTATTTCCTTAAAAGTCATTTCTCCAAATTCAGTCACATTGCGAATTAGGGTATCCAAATGAATTTTTCAAGAACGCAAACATTCAGAAGCTAAATATAATAAATGTTATATAATCACACTTGATTATATTATACTTAGTAAATTTATAATGTAATCAAATATAGTGGATTATGTATAATATGGTATGTAATGTATTGTATATCATATACAGCAAGTTCTCGAATAATGTTTTGTTTGGTGTCATTTGGTTTAACATTGATGTGATGCCGCAGGAACTTAACTCTCATTTATATCAATTAGCCAATGGCAAATGGGTTTCATTATACATTATTTTGCTTCAAGTTGCAGAAGCTATCGATGACTTTAAGTGAAGACTTACTTCATTGCATTATATACTATATTAAGATAATATACAATATATCTTACATGATAAATAATATACAATAGATAACAGTTTAGGCCTAACAGATAAGAGAATATATAGAATAGGTTATAGATTATGCAATTTATTATCTATACATAAATTTAATGTATTAATTAAAATGTAATAATAATCACATACATATTTTTACCACCTTTTTAAACTTGGAAATGTGTTAAAAATCTTTCACTTTAATACATATTCTTATTTTTAATTATAAGGTTTGTGTACTTTGCTATTAAAATATAGTAGAATGAAAATTATTGTATGTACATCTTTATTTGTATCTCTAATGTTATTTTCTTATAGTGAATTCTTAGGAGTAATATTATATTTTCTAAGAATTTTGAAATATCAAATTTGTTTCAGAAAAAATTAATTTACAAAAGCATTAATAATGTTGGAGATTAGCAATTTCCTGCCTTCATGAAAATACTAAAATTTTTATTTTTAAGTTTTTATTTTGATAGCAATAAAATAGTACCTCAGATTTTTGTTCTTATTACTTTAGTAATTGTGACATTGAATTCAATTTCATCAGGTGGGGTGTTATTTTTATTTAAATTTTTATAATATTTTTTTCTTTAGAATGTTAAGTATTGGGGAGCTTTCTGACTACGGCCTTGATGTTGTTGAAAAACTTGACTCTGGATGTTTATAAATATTCTGATGTTTGTAAATATTTCCTTGAATAGAAGCCAATTATATGATTTATATAAGTTCAACTGGCAAATGATGTAAACCTGAGCATAAAAGTGCAATACTTGGTAAGAACTGGACTGTATTCTCTCCTCTGGCAGGATCAACAATTATTTCCCCAAATAATACATTGTATGAATTAGAAATAGCAGCCTTTTCCTCAGGACACCCCACTGCCTGCAATCAGCCAGCAAATTGTCAACTTTACAAATCTACAGTCTTCTTATCTACAGATCTATAAGTGCTATGATGCAAATTTTGTCCCTTGGAGTTGTGTCATACACAATTTACATGTATAAGGATTAAAGCTATCAGCACTTTGCCAAAAATGTAGGTTTCAAAGTATTTTCAGAGACTTTTGTTCTTCTAATTTGTTTATGCATGTATATGCACATATATATATACATATACACACATGCACACACATATACCTGCATATATATATATCCCATCCAAGTACTAACCAGGCCTGACCCTGCTTAGCTTCTGAGATCAGACATCAGGCTTGTTCAGGGTGGCACGGCCGTAAACCATGGACTGTGGGTCCACTGGGGCACGAACCCAGGACCTTCTGTGTGTAAAGCAGACGTGCTAACTGCTACACTATGGAACCACGTCCCAAATATATTTTTTTTAATCTACCATATCTATTATTTTTTCCTGGAGGTTCCTATTGTTGTGTAGTACAAAGAAAAATATTTTCTTCAACCCATGAATAAATGTATGTAATTTACTTCTAAGTCCTTTATGGTTTCTTAGTGAAAACTGAAATTATTTTGAAAGAAAATAAAGCTAAAAAATTCCCTTTTATTTGTTTTCCTTTTTCTTGTTACTTGCAGTTACTGTTTAAAAAGAATTAGTTATAGCAAATGTATCCTTTTTTCACATGAACATGAAAGTTTTAGTCCTTCTTTCTTAGCTTCTTTATTTATCTACATCTACGGTGAGAAAATTTAATTTCTACTCTCTTAACAAATTTCAATTACATAATACAGTGTTATCAAATATAGTCACCATGTTATACATTAGATCCCCAAACCTTATTTATCTTATAGCTGAATATGTAAAGAACGAACAGAACTCAATAGCAAAAACAAATAAACCATCTAACTGAAAAATAGGCAGGAGAACTAAATAGACATTTTTCCAAAGAAGACATACAAATGGCCAAAAAGTACATTAAAAGATATTCGACATCACTAATCATCAGAAAAATGCAAATCAAAACCACAATGAAATATTATCTCACACCTGTTAGAATGACAATTATTAAAAAGGGAAGAGAAAAGCATTAGCGAGGATGTGGAACAAAGGGAACTGTGTGCACTATTGGTAAGAATGTAAACTGGTACAGCCGCTATGGCAAGTAGTATGGAGAGTCCTCAAAAAATTAAGAATAGAATTACCATATGGTCCAGCATTTCTACATCTGGGTATAAATCCAAAAGAAATAAAAACAAGATATCAAAGAAATATCTGCATTCCCATGTCTATTGCAGCATTATTCACAATAGCCAAGATATGGAAACAAACGAAGTGTCTGACACACAGCGGAATATTATTTAGACATGAAAAAGAAGAAAATCCTGCCATTTGAGACAACATGAATGGACCTTGAGCACATTATGTAAGTGAAACAAACCAGACAGAGAACAATAAATACTGCATGGCGTCAGTTATATGTGGAGTCTAAATTAAAAAGTCGAACTCACAGAAATGGAAAGAATGGGCTCTTTTTTTTACAGAGAGGAGTAAACAAGGCTAAAAAGAATGGAGTGAAGAAGCATCAGACGGCAAGTGGTCATCATATGGTGACTGAGGTGATTTTTTCCATTGGCAGGAGAAAAATAATGCATAATTTTTTTTTCTGGAGTGAGCTGGGATTAAACTTTCTGCACCACATCCTACAAGGCAGGGGCTTCAAACTTTAATGATTATTACCTACAATGAAAACATCATTTTATAACGATTTTCCTAAAGTCAACTGATTTCTGGAGGAATTGTTCAGGGAGGATTACTCCACTTTCCAATGTTTGCTCACGGAATGTCAAGGTCCCAGGCTGGTGGGAAGGGGAGAAGTCAGGTTCGTGAGTGACTATTTTATTTTGTCCAGATTGGTTAGAATGAATTATTTCTTTTTAATTTGATCATCATAAAATGAAAATTCTATTACCCTGAAATATAGAAACTAGTCCGTTTTTACATGTCCTTTTGCTTTCTCTTAAATGCAATAACAAATTAAATAATTTAAAACAATTTAAGTGTTTTTAATCAGTGACATTTTATAAGCAGGATAGTTTATGCCATATCCAAGTGTATAGATACGTACATGTTTAGATACATATACATCTAAGTAAATGAAAAAAATTATGAAATAACATATGTAAAATCCTAAAAGCAGTCAGATATCTTTCTTCTGTTCTCTAATTTCAGTTTTTAAAAATGCCATTGTGACACAATCGAAGTTTTTAAGGATCCTGCGTATAGAGCTTTCCTACAGTTTAAAATGTGCGGAATGAGATTACCGTACTTTTCAGCACTTTAAGAAATTTTAGTCGTTATAAACATCTAAAGATCTGAGTTGGCATGGCTCTCTCTTGTTAGGGGCAAACAGAGAAGGCGGCTGCCACCAGCCTTAGCCGAGTCTCAGTAGGAAGTTTTGGTGTTCAGCTTTGACTCACGTTCTCAGTATTGAGTTCCTGGGGCAGAGTGAGCGTACAGACTGAGCTGATGAGCAATCTACTCACATCCTCTCACCTCCCTAACAACGTTTTCTAGATAAATTCCCACTAAGTACTGGTGAGGGGAATCCTCTTAGAGCTTAAAGAAAGGGATGGACCTTCTCCTAAATAGATTAGGTACATATAGAAGGATCACCAGGAAACAAACAAAAAGAAACTTTAAGCATTGAATCAGTATTTATTCTTTTTAAGTGCAAATTCATAGACATCGTTAGTGTGTATTTCAAGTCTTTAGTGAGACCCATTAGGTTGTCAGGAAATCAAATGGGTCTGTCTCACTCAGCATTAGAAGAGGAGAAGAGAAACTATTAGAGAATTACTCATAGTATTGTTTCAGAGGAATTTTTGTCTGTGTATGTGTATGTTTACATGTGCACAGGATCATGATTATAAAATGATGTTCTCATTGTAGGTAGTAATCATGAAAGTTTGAAGCCCCTGCCTTGTAGGATGTGGTGCAGAAAGTTTAAGCCCAGCTCGCTTCAGAGAAAAAATTATGCATTATTTTTCTCTTGCCAATGGAAAAAATCATTACATGGCTAGAGCTAGAGGAATTCATATCTATATTTTGGGCATTTCCCCCCAAATTGTTTCTTATATGATTTACATTTTTGCTAAAGCAATATTTATTTCTTTAACGTTCCTTCCTAATTCTGGCAGCTAACCTTTCATTTCAGTCTGTACATTGCTAGCCAATCTTTAATCCCCAGCTTCATAAAAGTGCATGTTTTGTTTAACTTCATGAGGCTCTCTAAGGAGATACTATGGACATTTTCCATCTCTAGAGTACTATGTTGTTTTCTTTGTATTCTGTTACCTCAGCCTTTTTTTATATTGATTTTTTCCCCCTTTCTTTTCTTCCCCTTACTCTGGTAACCCATCCTTGAACATAATGAGGTTTATCCCACTAGTCTATTACCTGCCAAATACGATAAGTGAATTTCCCTTGATTCCTTTAAATATTTACCTGGATGATGTTAGATCTTTCATATCAGATTAAAAACTGTAGTGCTAATGAATGTGGGTCAGTGTTGGCACCTTAAGATTCGTGGCCGGCAGAGGCTAGAATTGAAGAAAGGCCATTTCTTAGGAGAAAAAGGTGTGTGTTGATCTTATGTCTTTGTATGTTTGTTTTCCTCCTACACTTTGTTAAGCAGAAATATACAAGAGATTTAGAAAGTGCATGCGATATTTTTCCCTAATAATTTTTTATGAAGTTTTTTTTTCTCCTTTTGTTTCTTGTTTTCTAATTTTAGTATCTGTTTTCATCATTTCTGGGGAAGGGAATTATATAACATTAAAACTTTACTATTTTTCTGGAAATAATGACCATTTTACCTTCAGTATGTGTGTACCTATGTTTGAGTAAAATTTATCATAATGCTTGAATTGTCCTATTTACAAGAAATTTTCTTAACTAAGGTTTAATTAAAATAATTTTCCATTTTACTCCTTAGAGTTTTAAACCTATTAGGGCTTTGAGAGATAGCAGCAGCAGCCGAATAAATGCAATTTGTGTCCAGCACTCTGCTACGCATTTTATGTACCTGTGACCAAAATAACCAACTATCCACAGCATCTTTCTTTCATTATTGGGCATATGATTACATTTCCCAGAATTTCTTTTAGGTGAGTACAATCATGTGACTAAGATCTCTATGTAAGTAGAATTTGCCACTGTAGGCCTTACCTGGAAAAACCTGCCATGTGTATTTCTACCTTTACTTACTTTTTTTTTACTGACTCATCTGGGGCAGCCTAGCACCCCAATGACCACATGATAAGCATCCACTGCCCATGCAAGAATTTTACATAAATAGTAAACTATACTCTAGCCCAGAAAGCCACCCAAACAGGCCTTTATTATTTAAGCAGTATAGCCTATCTTCCACATCTCATTTCTTTCTCATGATAATATCGATAAATAGGTGTTATTATACTTTTACCAGTGAGGAATCAGAATTATTTAAGACAAAAGTCCATATTTCAAACCCAGCTGGTTAATTTCACTTCTTGGTTTTATAAGTGAGACGGCTGTTTGTAATCAGTTTATTGAGGAGTATCAACTTAGCAGAGTAGAAACATGAAATGGCTTTATTTTTTCCTTTAAAACCAATACTTGTGCTCTGTTAAATCTTCATTTCCCTACAAAGTATTGGAAAGGCATTACACTACCTCATGCCAATTTTATATATCTTTAAATACTGTCAGTTATTAAAATAGACTTTTAATTTTTAAGCATTTATTCTGTGCATTTAAAAAATCAAAATTAAATCAACTCAAAATGTTTCTTCTATGTTCCCTTCATCACTGTCTATTCGTTTCTGATTTTAAATGATGAGGGGCATTGGCTTTGCCTGACACAATCTGACTACATTTCACAGGGAGATTGCTCAGGTCAAATCCCACTTTTCCAATTTACTACTGGCTTGACAATGGACAAGGATGTCATTTCTCTGTGCCTCAGTTTTTTTTCCTGTAAAATATCAGTAATGATTCTACCTGTTTCAATAGTTACCCCCCACCACCAGTGAATGTTAAATAAATTAACTAAATGCAGAATCAAGCACAGTATAAAGCCTCGATAAATGTTAGGGTTTAAAATTCATGGTGCCCAATGACTTTGGCTAGGGAGCATCAGACTGCATTCCTGTGTCCTTATCATGTTGCTCCCATGTGTAGTCACCCAAGACAAGGTCGTAGGCCCCAATCCTGTTATTCTCCAAGGCCAACCCCTAGATCTGTGATTTCATACAGAATTCAAGTTTACATCACTTGGGAACTGCTGTTTATAATGGAGTGCTGTGGTCCTGTTCTGCTGTCACTGTCCCTAACATGTTTCAGGATGTTTTCCTCCTCTGCTCAACATCAGATGGGCTGTGATCAATTCTTCCCCACTAATAGAGGCAAAATGTTCACAAACTCCCCAAACTTTATTATTTTCTTGAGTCTTTGGTAGAGAACTTTGTAAAAAGAACCTTACTTCCTCTATGGGAAAGGAAGGAAACAATGGCCTCTCCGTATAAAATAATCTCACTCTCCCTCAAAGAACAACCTTTTGTCTCCGATCATTTCTCTTGCTGGTATCACAAAGAGTGACACAGTTAGGGGAATGTATAAATGCCAATAACAATTGTTCTCTTCGCAGTTGGTACATGGTAAACTGAATGTCTTTTATTCTTAATCGTGGAGCTCAAAAGTCAATTTCAGGGAAAGAAGACCAGACTCGGCCCTAGCACCATCCGGTTACATTTTAGTTAATTGGCTTGGTCAAGCCAAAGTCACCAAATTAGCCTGTGATAGAACTAGGTTTAAAAACCAATCTCCAGGCTCTTAGTACAGTGTTTTTTTCTAGAACTTTACGAGTGCCCCCATAATGTTTAAAAATAGAAACAAATATAAAAGCAAATATATAAATATATCAATACATAAATATGTATATATATATTCCTTCAAAGAAATAAAAAGTTTCTACCTTTAGTTTACTGGGAGAAGAAAGAATTCGTCCCTGCAAGTGATAGCCATGAAGCATGTCTTTTTTGAGTGTTGCCAAAGGAAGGAGAGAAGGCATAAGAAAACAAATGCTGCCGTGGCTATAATGCTTTTTATTAGCTCTGGAGTGCATTTTTAATCTGGTAAATTTTAAGATCAGGTCATTTTCTATAATAGAGTTCAGTATAGATTTTAGCATCACAATATTCACATATTTAACCTTTATGTAAGAGGACAGCTTCAGAGTATAATCTCTCCCAGCTCCTCAGTAGTCTTTGTTAAAAGTCAGTTTGGGTTTAAAGCTGTCATCATGGGGAGCATCAGGGGAACCAAATTTCTTTTCTCTAGACATCGTAGCACTGTAGCTTTTTTGGCTGCTCACAAATGCAGCACTCACGTATATAAAATTTAAATCCACAAAGGACAAGCTAAACTTAGCCTTTAGAAACATGCTATCAATTCACATTCTATTACAACACAGCTACAAGTAAAATGAAGAGCTGGTGATTTAATGGAAGAATTGGGGTTTATTTCTCCATATTTGAGAATTTGGAATCAAAGATGGTATTCTTTTCTTTTAAAATTTGGATAACTATCTCAAAAATTTTTTTAAAAAAGTAATAAAATATATTTCTTCAAGTGAAATTATTAGTAAATATCCACAAGTTTTTGTTTCTCAACTCTAATCCCAAGCTCAGTCTCTAAAAGAACATTAGAGACTATTCTGAGGGAAATTAATATGTTAGGCTATATAACAATGCACTTCAATATCTTTACCTCTTTGATTTATGAGTTGTGTAAGTATTGTTTTGTGAAATATTTGTTCATCTAGAGTTGGATACCATTCAACCTTTCAAATCTTCTTTGCTTGCCCTTTTCCTCAGACTACTTCGCAGAGATAATACTTGGTACACTTTGATTTTACTATTAGACTATTTTTCAGTAAGACTTCCATTTCTGTTTAATTTTGATAAAACTGGTGTTTGTTCATATTAGTTCTGAAGAGATCACATGAAGATTGAGAAAAATAAAACATATTTTGTGGAGAAATTTAGGGAAATCACTTTTAAAGACACTAGAAAGAGTAAATGTGAGTTAACTAATGAAGTTGTTTTCTTTGGTGGTACATCTTGGTATTTAGAAATCACCTTGAGTAGAAAAAAAACAATGAGAAAACGATAAGAAAGACACCTTCAATATATCATCTTGTGATAATCATCAGTGAACCAATGATTATAAAGAAACAAAACAAATACAGTATTTTCAATTGAACATCATTTACTTTACTATGAATTGTGTTATTACTGTTTATTGGAAACTTAAAATAATCTTTTAAAATTATGTCTTGATAAATTTTATGTATGGATAAAGTCTCATGCATTTTTAACTAAGAGAACCTATAAATATATGACTGGGCATAGTTACCATAAGTTAAACAATGTCTGTGCAATGAGTCACTGTAAAAAAAAAAATTAAGTGCCTCATATTTTGTATTTCTTTCAACAAATTTGGATACTATAAGTCCTTCAATGACTTCCTACTGCTCTTAGAATAAATATCTCCAATCTCGAACATATACAAAAGGCCCTGTACAGCCTAGTCCCTGTCTCCTATATCTCCAGTCATGTTTTGTGTTGTTATTCTTCTCAATTTCTTCTTTGTTTCCACCATAGCCAGTTTTTCAGCTCTTGATACACACCAGTTTCCACCTCAGGACTTTTACATGTATTTTACAGATATCCTTTCCTCTACCAGTAATAGCTTTGCCTTTGCCGTTCCCTCCATCCTCCAACCCACATTTACTCTTAACGCATCCTTCAATTTCAGCCAAAGAGGATGGATTTGGTGGGATCCTCTGTGGATTCCACCCCAAATCTAAATTTGGTCTTTTTGGAAATTTTCTTTCTTAACCTTCTATATTTAATACTATAGTGCTTACTTATATATTTACATGTAATAGTATTTGCTTAAAGCATTATTGGCTAGCAGGGGGTAAATTCCTTAAGAACAAGAGCCCTGTCTATTTTGCTCATCAGTTTTCCACTTAGTGCTTAACCTAGTGCCTAATACAGAAAAAGTAGTCTGTAATTGCGTTAACTAAGCAATTATTGAACCACATTGAATTATTGAAGTGATAATTTAGAAACAACTTGAAATCCTGAAATTTGTGAAAGTCAACATAACAAAAGGAGCAGTGAGATCTCTAGATGTGATAGAACTAAAGTAATGTGACCAGAAGCCATGATCAGCTTGGAGGAGGAAGGTTCTTGATGTGTGCATGGGATATCTGCCTTCTGAAATTTCATGTCAGGTTACACTGCTGACAAAGACAGCTCTATGCAAATATTGCTCTTACTGGACTGCAGGCTGAAATGTATGAGAATACCCCAAAGAAGAAAATGTATGTAGCTTCTTCCCCCAAAGGTTAAAGCATAATAGGTATTCACAATCACAAGACTGAGAACTTGAAGTCCCAAAGTCCTGTGGTCTTTCTTTTTTAAGATTAAAAAAAACAGAAACAAAAACACAAACACAAACAAATACTTTTGGGTCAAAGAGTCTGAACCAGTTTCTGTGCCTCCTCTACTCTTTGTAGATGCTGCCACTGCTCCATTCATCACTTTATATTGTAGTTTATCCGTTTAAACATCTTTTTTTCCTCTACTGATCTCTGAGATCCTTTAAGAAGAGAATTATATTTTTTATCAGTTAACTCATTAATTTAGATAAGTGCTTTACAAACTTTTCTTTAAGATCATGATACTCAGAGAAAGATATATTTTACTGTTCAACTCAGTGCACCCTACACTACCCACACAGATAACTGAAACATTACCAAGAAATAATACTATTCTTATTTTGTTTTAAGCACTCTGATATTTTATAGTCTATTTGACTGTATTTCAATTATTTTAAATACGTTAGTCATTATATGATCAACTCAAATCAATTTCATTACCCAGCAATGAATGGTTTGTGAACATAGTTTGGAAAACAAGTATTAGATTGTGAGCTACGTGAAGGCAGAGACCATATCTATTTATCCTCAATCATTAAACACTGAGTGATAGGAATTAAATCTGGTGAATAAATTAATGACTATAACTTTAGCACTTAGAAACACTGCATGACAATTAATACCTGGATGTTGAATGAGTGTGTAGGAAAAGCTTAGGCTTTGAAAGAAACCTGGAAAAGTTCTATATTTTAAGTTTCCTAGTATAATGTAAATAAATAAATGTCAAATAGTCATACAAATTTAGTCTATTAACGTTTATATTGAATCCTTGAACACTTAACATTAAATTAAAAGTGAAATTAAATGATGTGATTGACATGATAAACAGAATTTGGAGAACCATTGGTGCAGCCATAGGCAATATGGCCCACTATTAAGACACAACATGAGTTTATATTTCTTTGATGAACATCTTTTCTTAATATCCTAACAATATATTTCTGCGCTTATATAACATTTTGGCAAAAAATGTCTAAGTTTAGGTGTGAGATCTTTCAAGAGTATGAAGCATCCTTCACATGGTGGTTTTCTTCTTATTTTACAATTTGATGCTTTTAACTTCTAATTTTAGGAAGAATCTTTTCAACTGAGGAGTAGTTTGGGAAACTTTTCTGCTATAGTTGAGCTAATTAGGAAAACTATTTTGAAAAAGAAATAAATTATCTTTTGTTCAGAAAGACAGCCCTAGCTAGAAACCAATGGCCATTCCTGTAAGGCGGTACCAGGGTGCCAGAGATCATGAAAGACATGGGCGTAGCACTGACCTTTGGAGAAATTAAAAACCTTTAGTTCCAAATATTTCTACATGTTCACTCTTTCAATATTCCTTGCCGGTGTCTTTATTTATTAAATTGCTTCCCAGCCAATCTCCCTGTCTATAGTTTAACTCTTTCTATAGTACCTCCAGAGAGTTCACAAATCTAAATCTGATTATGCCATTCTCTAGCTCAAAAAGTCTTCATGAGTCTCCAAAGCTCTGAGGGAAAAAGAAATCAAAACCATAGAATGAAAACCCTTCTAGTTTTGGCGTCTGCTGACTTTTTCCTCCTATACGTCCTCAAAAGCATCATGAGAGTCACCAAAAAAACTGGGCATTCTGTTCCCTAAGTGTACTCTTTATTTGGAGCTTCTCCCAGATAATCTGTCCCTACATATGACTGTATTTTTAGTTCTTATTCACCCTTTAAAATATCATTTTCTTGCAACTTGCATTTTCTTACAGGGTCTTCCCTGTTTCCTGCCCTTGACCCCTGCAGCCATAGGACTCTCCCAAATAGACACAGGCTGGTAGAATGGTAGCAACTGTGCAGATGTTAAAGGCAAACAGTGGCCGTTTGATTCTAATTCTGTTACCATTATAACTGCGGAAATGAGCAAGTTAGTTGATATCCATAAATTTCAAATTTCTCTGAAAATGGGGATACAATGGTGCAGAATTTTAAAGTATGTGGGGATGACATGTATACAAGCTAAAGTAGGTTCTTTGTCATTTTCAGAAGGTATATTTTCAATTGGGAGGAGATGGTCACTTTCAAATCTTGATTTTTTTTTACAGATATGATTTGCCATCTTTTACATCTCAGTTCTGTTTTTTCCTTCATAATTATGGTGTTGGTAACTATACAGCAACAAACCTTTGCATAGCATTAAGTGTCAGACATTATTCTAAATGTGTTGCATATGATACCTCATAAACCCTATGCAGGAGATTCTGTTATTCTTTTCATTTATAGAAGAGGAAACTGAGTCATAGAGGTGTTAAGCACTTATCCAAAATCACAAATGTTATATGTGTGGGTGCTGAGTTTGGCCCTAACCAGTCTAGCCCAAGAATTTGTGCTTCTAATCACAGTCTACATTGCTTTGTTGTCAGTCTGTTATGAGATTCTAATAGTCCTGTGCAGTAATCCCATCTCTGTAAGACTCAGTTTTCTCATCTGTGAAATGGGAGAAATGAAGTTTTTTGAGGTAGTGGAGAGGATCGACACAGATAATGGATGATGTGTGCATTAGTACTTAGTACATGGTAGCAAATAGATGCACACTTATGTTGTTTCCCGTATATTTAAATGCCTCTTTCTGATCAGCTGTAGGCAGTGTGACCTGTATGTATAGGTTGTTTCAAACTAATTTTATATCAAATCCAGGTTCCTCCAAACACATGTTAGTAGTTTAAGGTGAAGTATGCCCACAGTTCTACATTTATTTACAAGCACACCACCTCCCCATCTTCTGCACACTGAAAGCACTTTTCACAGTAATGTCTTCGTGATTTTCCAGAATAACCATGTCATATCATGTCTGTACCTTCATTTTGGATAGAATCTCTATTTTGAATGCCATCTGCCCTCTTCAACGACTTACAGATTATTCATCCTCTAAGGCCTGAAATACTTTCAAACTTTTTGGGCAAAATGGAATGTTCTCTTTTCTGCTCCTAAGCAGTTTAGCCCTCTCAGAGCACATATTACCTTTGCTTAAAGTACCATGTTTGAATTTCTATTTTTCTTAGCTTAGGGAAATAATCTTCTATTGGAGCGGCCATGTCTTATCATCCATGTATCCCATATACCATCTAACACAGTACCTGGCACATGACAGCTATTTAAAGACCGATAATTTGGTGTTTGAATCTGGCATGTCCACTGTGGATATAGACTAATGGGAATAATTTTATAAATGGAGTTGTCTTCTCTATAGTTATTTTTTTTTGCTTAGCTAAAGTGTCTATATTTATTATTTCTATTCTAAAAATGTATAACAGTTACTTGAGAAATGCAAATAATTACATGAGAATAAATTGAGTTATTAAAAGATGTTATGTTATAAATTTGCTCTCTGTATTCCTTCTAGAGCACTCTACCATTAAGACATATTTATAAGTCCTGGCCAATTCCAGTTGGAATTAAATACAAATAACAAATGCTGGCTTTCGTAATTGTCAATTTTCAGAATTAGAATTTATCTCCAAAACCATGTTGTGCTTAGAATCTTATAATTCTCCTAAGACTCCATAATTTTTTTCTTGAAATCATCAGATCTTCTATCAAAACCAAATTTCAAAGGGATTCTGTTTTTTTTAATCTCAATCAATATTCAGAAGCCTTGTATATTTGCCTCCCTCCAAAAAAAGTAATATTTGTTTATTAAGATGGAGTGATTTCTAAATATACCGTTACATCGCACACCAATAAATGAGTTAGAAAGAAAAATAAAAGTTGCTTGAGAGAGGTGACATCTAATTTGATTTTTATAAAATGATAAAAAGATAGTTACATTAAAAATGACATTTAAAAGCCATCTCTAAAAGTTTTTTCAAAGCAATTTTATTAGAGAATGAGAAAGCCTGACATTAAGAGAATGTATTAACATATTGTTTACTGCAGTGCAGCAACCCTGCAGTCTGTTTCAACCTGGGCTTCAGGTTTCTGAAATAAAGTCCAGTTATTGCACTGTAATGTTGATTTGTCTTTATGTCTGCACCTACCTATTGTCTTTGAAGTCAAGTAATAGCTGCAAATCAAATAGCATATTCTTATTCCCCGTCACATATCCTGCTTCTTACACATTAGAATAAACAGATGTGGCTTCAACAAAGCTATTGTCAGCAATACATGACTTTCAGTGACAATAAATCTTTCCATTAATGATATTAGGGAGCAGAATTGGTCTTTTGCACTTTCTTCTCCCTCTGCTCTATTTTAAGTCAATGTCTCTGTAAACAAACACTTAAATAGTGCAAAGTATTACATGGTGTAAAATGAGCTTGATCCATTAGTATGTTGTGAAGTTGGGGCTTAGAAAAATAAAAGGAAATAATGTGATCAGTACAGGAAGCGAAAAGAACACTCTGTACGACATAAGCAAACTGACAAAAGACAGAATGGCTTAGTTTTATTTATAAAAGCCTTTACATGTTCCTACATTTATTAAAAAGTGACCCTCTTGAACTCAGCCTGAATAGTATTGAAATGCTGACAGAGAGATGATAAGGAAGAGTCTGCCAAAACATTTTTCCATCAATGGCGATGTTTTCCACTTATTTTATCCTAGATAAAAATGAATAAGGGAATTGGAGAACTTGCTGCTTGTCATTTCAATAACAAATAAACACCTACCTAATAATACCTCTGAGAAGGTTGTTGGAAATTTATTTTTTATAAGCTCTTGTGCCATGAGGGGGAAAAAACTTAGTTTACTTTGATAAATAGAATTTAAACCTCTTAATATCTCTTCTATGTAATAAAGAAAAGAAAAAAAATGCTGTTTCTTAAGATTTGATCACATACAAAATGTTATGAAAGCAAGTAAAGTATCTTTGAATTACTTTGAACCATGTCTGTAGCTTTTGGACCCAGTTCGGGATTGGTTTTGTAATTTTCCTCCCTTCTGCCTTCTCCTTCACCTTTTTCTCATTAACTTCTTTTTTTTCAAAAGAACTTCATTTTTACATAAAATTTAAGAAATTGTATTTGAGGGCTTTAAAAGAGTAAAAATAAACAAAAATTTTAAAAGGCATTGATTTCATTCTCTGATATGATACTTTCACTTTGGTTCTCTCTGCCAGAGTCCTGCCCCACCTTTCACGTTTCTAGCTCCTGTTCATCATTCAGGTTCAGATAGAGGACTCTCCAAAGGCTTGGGGACACAGTTCTGTTGTGAACACACATAGTACCTTGTGCTCATTTCCATCAGAGCACTTGCACACAAAAACTGCTGTTTTCCTATTGGTTTTTTCCCCTCCGTGACAGCTTAAGAGTTGAGGACAGCACTGTTAGGGACAGCTACGTTTGGGATGAGGAGGAATGTAGTGAAGAAGAAACAGAGTTGACAGAGAATAACAGGATCATGTCATGTTGCAGGGGATCAAAGGACTAGGAGTTTAAAGAAGGAAGGGGTTGCGGCTGCTCGAAAGTACTACAGAGTTGGAAGAATGAAAACTGCTCTTGAATACCACACTTAGAGACCATTATCTACTTTAGGAGAATGATTTCTCTCTTAAGATGTTGGGAAAACACTGCGATGTTTTAAAAGTAAGTGGAGGAGAAAAGGAGTGAGGCATTGAGGGCAGAAGATTCTATTACAATATCTGGTGACAAAAATAGTGCGCTTGCTTGAGAAAGATATATTCATAAGAAATGACTCCCCTAAAAAATTGTCTTTACAATATGGAAACTCAACATGTCATGAAAGATGAGAAAAGGGCCAGTAGAAGGAAGTGAGGTATCCATCAAAAGGGAAGGATAACCAAGGATAAAGGTAAAGGGTTGTCTTTGGCAAGAAAGAGGAAAGGTTGTTTCTCAGATTTGTGAGTAAACAAAACAACGGTTCAGAACAAAACTGATTTGAGTTGTAGAGGAAGGCCAGCAGTCTCATACAGTTCTATTAGTTACTGATTTTGTATAAGAACAAGAACATTAGGCCTGGGCATGAAGGTGTGAGGTGAGGGTAGAGAAAATTTGGAAGAGACTTTTTGGAGATTGTGAGAGACAAGTAGGAAATTGACAGGCAATGCAAAAAGACTAGCCAAGGTTAGAAGGCAAGTAATCAATTCAATTAGCAGAATTTTTGCAAAGTTTTAGCAATACCAGGTCACTTAAAAATAGTGGAGAAAGATAATGGGGACTTTACAAGGCTACCTATTTGCAAGAATTCGGATTCTAAACTGTAGCGAATGCATTCCTTAAACCGCTTCTAGTGTATAATCTAGAGGCAGAGTAAGGCACAATACAGGTTACGACCTGAAATGGCCTGAGGTTTTGAGTCTCATAATCTCACATGTCACTACAGGTGTGAATCTAACCTGCAGTTATTGATAAATTAATATTTCCCTGCCTAGCTGGCCCCACCACAAATTTGCTAATTCTATGGTGCAGTCAGATTTCTGCATCATAATGGGTATCCCAGGTGATTCTGACACAAGTGGTCTGAATTAGGTATTGAGAAATACCACTGTAATCATGTATTGAGAAATGCAGGCCCTGGACAATAGGGAGTAGATCAAGAGACTGTAGATCACAATGATAATGAATAAGTCAGGCTGTAATTAGAGAGTAGCTAAGAAAAAGAAAGGAGCTATAAAAAAGAGGTTAACTTCAAAGAGTGAGCATTGGAAATGAAGTTCTTTATGAAAAGCATATTATATTTTAGAGGAGCAGAAGCTCTTCTCATTCCTCCCACCCTTCTGTCTTGCTTGCTATAAACCAAGATGGACCTACTTTGCAGAATTTCAGGACAGTAAATTAGCCACATTTTGTAGTTGTTGGAGCTATATTGCATTAAACATTAAAAGACATGGGTATAGCATTATTCTGCTTTCTCCTTCCATGTGGCTGACAAAGTAAGAGACTCGGGGTCTATTGAAAGATTTGCCAAAGAGACCTACAAGTGGAGAGACATCACTCCAGTTAATAACAAAGTTGTACTTGCATTTTCCATTTTTCGTTGTTCTTTTGTATGTTGTTCTTCCCCCAGAAAACTGCATTTAAAAATATATTTTTTTTAATTTGAGGTTTCCTTAACTTTGTAACAAAATTCCATTTATTAAAATCTCAACCCACAACAGATACCTGTATCAGAGATCAGAGACTTGCAATATGAATGTAAAATTACCTTCTTCTCATCATCGTTTCTATCATTTTCTTGAAATTAGAGAAAATATATAAAACACTAAACAGGAGGCCCAGTAGGTAGTTAGCCCTCGGTAAATAGTCCTATAAAAAGCAAGTTAACAGGAACTCGTTTTGGCATTCCTTGTATCCATTCCAATAAAGAAATGCCAGAACAGCTTATAAAGACAACGAATATGAATAAAAGTTTGCCTGCGGACGTGGGACTTTACCATATAAAGTTATTTAAAGATAGGTTGACAAAAGCCCTGTCATCTTAACATGTGGCTTCTGAGGCTGTCTCGAGCCTGGGCACTTTACAAAAAGGAGAGGAGAAGCAATAGAATGGAAGGTCACATGGGAGGTATTAATGAGCCAAAAATCATTTCTGTCCACTTCCACATTCCAACAGCTTCTGAGGCTGTTGTGCATTGGCACTGTATGGACAGGAAAGAAAGAAGAGAATAAGTTACATGGGAGGTGTTTATGAGCCAAGTGGTAAAAACGACTCATCCACTTCTACATTCCATTAGCCAGGACTCAGGGCATGGCCACAGCTGACTTAGGTAGGCTAAGAAATATTGTGTCTAGGAGGAAAAAAGAAAATAATTTTGTTAAACAAGTAACTGTCTCTGCAGAGTAATTACCTCAAGAACACCTATTCACATGTCCCCCAGTAGGATGTTCTAGTGACGAAAAGTCTATGTTGGAGACTGTTCACCATAGCTCTGGTGGAATCCAGAGGCCAGCAGAGAGATGGAGAGTATCCAGTACGGACAACTTCATGTGAGATCTAAAAGGTGGTTTCTCTGGCAGAATCTTGATTGGGTCTTGATATCCCTTCGAGCCTTAAGCCTGGTGGTTTAGCCTTCTTGTTGTTTCCCCAGGCTTTCTGTGAGATTCCCGTGAGTCCCTTCTCATAAGTTTGTTATCCAGAGAAGGTTCTATTGTTTATATATCACCACTCTCTTTTCTGAAATTGTCCTCAACTTCTTACTGTTGTTACAGAAACATGTAAAATCTCTAAGAGTAGACTTCTCTTTCAGCCTTCTCAAGCAGTGTTTTTTTTCCCCTTTTTGCCTGCCGTATGATGTCTCGTACTCCGGGATCCGCATCGACTGCATCAACCTTCAGAAAGTATCTCCTCTGAAGTATGTGCTTTCAGATAATACTGTGCTTCCATACAATGTCTTTGTGGTCTCCCTAATTTATCAAAGATTTTATTAGTTAGCTTACTCCCTGCTACATTTCTATTGGTACTCAGTCATGAGGTGTCTACAATATCCACATAGGGAATGCATATAGCATCCTATCCTCTCAGTTTCTTAACAACCTCACTGAAATATCAGTATATTTTCCCCACTTCTCTTCAACCATTTGCCCTGTTTATAAGTTTAATGTTGTCATTACCTAACAATCTTTATTTCACAAATCTCATTGTCTAACCATCATCTTTTGTATTTTCAATTCATTTCCTCTAGTACTTCTTCTTCAACTATTCCTTACCTTCTTTGGAGCTTCTAATCCATTGAGCCTATTACTTTTTCACTGTCTATTACCATCCTCATCCTATTTTCTAACTTACTCAGTTTAGACCACATGGGCCATCACTATAATCATTTCTTTTCATTCAACTTCTTTGTATCTCTTCCTCTCTCTTATTCTTGTTAGGCTAAACCTTGATTAAACCAAATTATGTGCTGACATCATTACTTGCACTTAAGTAGCTAAATGTTACAATAGTCTCACAATGATGCAAGTTGTTTCATGTAATTTGAATGTGCAAAAGAGCATTCAACATTGTTAAAAAATCCTTTACATTTTTTAAAAAAATCATATGTTTATTCTCCAAGGTAACTTTTATATTTTTCTCTTCTCAGACTATAAAACACTTCCTTAACTCTTCTTAAGTTTAGCTAACACACTCTATCAATTTTAAAGAAAAAAATACCATCAAACCTAACATTTTACCTTCATCCTATTAACAATGTTATATCTAATGAAAAATTGTTTTGACTTCAAGAAAAAATAAAACCTTCTTAAACTGGCTTAAATATTGATAAAATGTATTACTTCTTGTAATTGGAATCATGAGGTCAAAGAGCATAGAGATCACTATTCAAGTGAAGATTAAAAGAAATAAAATACACTAATAGTTAGCTAGTTAGTTCTCTCTCTCTACTGCTCTAATTCTCTTTTTCTCATTCATTGTTGTTTTCATTCTTTTTTACTTTTTCTTACTAAATTCTGTTTATTGATGAATATTACCTCTATTATAATAAAAGATTATTTTCTATGGAATGTAGAAAATGGTCTCCAATAGATTTACATTCATTTTATTCTATCTTTGTAATCACAGAAATTTTAAAACACACCCACACACAGATCTTATTGCTAATTTTTTGGGTCTTGTTTAACTTATGTACCCTTTCTGAAACAATTTTCCAGGAATATTAAGATTGACCTAGATTGAGAAACATGCCTAACTTTTGACTTGGGAGAATGGGGTATCATGACTGAAAAATCTACCTTTGCTGTATAGTGGTGTGGGGGAAATTTTCCAAATAGTTACAAAAAAGAAGGAAATTGAAAAGAATTGTTAGCAGCAAAATTACAACAGCTATCACATGTATATAACATGTTTTCATAATGTACTTGGTTTATTCACTTTCCCTTACCAAATGAATAATTGAAGGAAAATTGTAGTCTTTTTGATGGTTAAACATTTAATATGTTGAATGAATAAGTGTAAAGTGACCAAATTAGTTAATAAATCATCTTAATTTTTCTATATAAAGGAAATATAAAAGGTAACTTACCATAACATTTTTTTTACAAGAAATCATGATATTTTATTCTGTTAAGGCATGAAACACCATTTGATTACCAAGGATTGTCATTGGATACATTTCCTATTAACTAGAAGAAATTCGATTTCTATTAATTATTTTTCATTGCTTTTTAATCAAAAATAAAATGTAAATTCTTAGCAATGTACTATACTCTATTATAGGTATATTTAATAGTTGAAAGTACATCAGTGAATTTATCTTATTATTAGCAAAATGTAAAAACTAAAAAAAAAATTGTATTAAATTTATCCTGCTGTTTCCTATGTATCTATTTCTACTGAGATTCTCATATTATCATACACATACATTTGCCAACCTTTCAGCCAAATAAATATATTAAGTGACATACTAAGTGTGTTATAACACAGAAATGGAATCTTTTCCCCAGTGAGGGTTCATTTAAATAATTTTGTTTTCGCTATAAGAAGCTTTTTTTTTTTTTTTTTTAACGACATATCCTATAGTGTTGGAAGCATTGACGACTACAGTCCCTAAAGAGAGATAAAATGTGCGAGAGAAGAAATGAACACCTGCTGGAGTTATTTTTGTTTTGACTAAAGAGACACTTTGATATGCAGCTAGAGGGAGGAATATGCAAGTGAAAGAATGTAGACAGTGATTAAAACCATGTTTCCTTGCCCGTGGGGTTTCTGTACACGTTTTATCAATGTTTCTGGAGGTAAAACAAGAAGGTGTGTAACCTTTGTATCCCACTGCCACAGCATTAATCTCACCTGGAATGAAGACAGAAGGTCCCAGTGTGTGGTGCCCATAGAACAAATATGTTTTAATAGACTAGAACTTGATGCTATCACAAACACTGGCATTTGCCAACTTTAACTTGAAATAAAATCTTATCTTACAAATAACTGAAATAGAAAAAAAATGCATAAAACATCTGTTTTGTAATCTTTTTAATGTTTATAAATTGGATGATCCACTTCCTAACTCAATTAACCTGTCCTTGTGAATTAATGGGCTATGGGTACTAATTTTGTATATTAAAATTGATTTTAAGGTGGTTCTCATAGCGTTTAGTTAGATGATGCCTCTCTAGAAAGGCGAGTTTATCTTCTAGATATTTCCATGATGCCTGTTTGCTCAAAATATTGCATGCGGTTTGGCAAGCGTATGAACACCTAGTCTAGCATGTTTGATAACTTGCTTGAAGGAAGCATTAGTAAATTGTCATTTAGCACATATGTAGGAAAGGAAAAATAATTTTCCTTACCCTTCTAGGTTTTTAGCTGAGATCCTCCTGTAATAAAAGGCAGATTAATAGGAGAAAAACAAACAGAAGTTTAATAACATGTGTATCTCCTATATACATGGAAGATAACCAAGAAAACTGAGTAACTCCTTGAAATGGCCCAAGTCATCACTTTGAATAAAAACTCCAACTAAAGACAAAAGATATTGGGGGTTGGGGAGCCAGTTATGAGAGGTTTTCAGGCAAAGCACAGTAAGGGAGGTCAAAGTTGTTATGCAGATTTAATCTCTGCCTTCTCCAGTGATAAGAGTTTCTAGAGATTCAGTTATCTCTCCCTGGTACAGCCAAGGAGACACACTAAAAATTGAAATTTCTCTTATAAATATAAATGTCTCTTACCAAAGGTAACTATTACTCAGTTTTTGGAGGTTCTTCTGTGTCTGCTGTTTCTTAAAAATAATTAGACTAAAAAAAAAAGCACTTTTTGGGTTCCAAAAGTTTGGCTTACAAAGTCTCATTTATTTGTCCTTGCGATTATTTGGATATTTATTCTTATAAATTCCCTCTTTTAACTGAAAAAGAAAAATCGGTAGAGAGCTTTAAGTAACTTAAAATAATTTATCTAATTTAAAAAAACACTCTGTTTTGTAAGAACTGAAGTATAATCCAAGAAAACTACAGTGAGATCAAAAGCCGTCAGATAGAAAATAGCCACAACGGATCAAGATACCAAAAGACCATCAAGATGCATCCTTTCTCAGATTTTATAGTCCCTTCTGATTCATTTAATTGCTACTGCTGACCACTGCAGAGTACTATAGTATGTATTCTGGTGTCTATTCTAAGGGATTCTGAGGCGATAATGTTCTTAGCTTTGTGTATGACACAACGGAAGTAAAGTTAACTATGGTAGTGTCCCCTTATCCAGTTTAGCTTTCCACAGTTTCAGTTGCTCCTGGTCAACTACGGTTCAAAAATATTAAATGAAAAATTCCCAAAATAATTCATAAGTTTTAAAATACTTGCCTTTCTGAGTAACATAATAAAAATATCAAGCCATCTTGTTTTGTTGAGCCTGGGACATGAACCATCTCTTTGTCAAGTGTATATACATTCTTACCTGTTAGTCTCGTAGTGGCTGTTAGTCTCTTAGTATCCCCATTACAAAGTCGACCATCGTGGCATCACAGTGCTTGCATTCAAGAAACTCTTATTTTGCTTAATAATGTCCCAAATCCATTTACATAACTTTTATTACAGAAAATTGTTATGTTATTCTATTTTTTATTATTGTTGTCAATCTCTTACTGTGCCTAATTTATAAATTAAATTTTATCATAGTTATGTACGTATAGGAAAAACATAGTATATAATCAATTCAATAGTATCTGTAGTTTCAGGCATCACCTATGGTTAAGTTGGGGAGCTACTGTATAATTATTTTTAGGTTTTGTCAAAGATATTCTAATGACCCCATCTGTATCAGTCATGATAGAGTAGGCACTGTTGCAGTTACAAGTGGAGCAACTGATTCAGGCAGCTGTTTCATCTAGTAACTCAGATATCTAAACTACTATCACCTTTGTTTTGTTCAGTCAAAAATATGTCCTTCATGATTAATGTGGCAGAGGAAGAAGATTCTGGAGTATGACTTCTGTTTTTGTTTCGTTGTCTAGAACTATTACATATTTTGAAGTAGCTACAACCAGACTGGAAAATGTGGGAGAGGATGCAGATTTCAGTAAGTGAAAATATTTCGGCCACCTCAGTCATGCAGCAGAAAAATATTTATCTGATTAGTAGTGAAACTGTTGCGTCAATAGTAACTATAAGTTAATTTTCTATGCTTCAAGTAACAGTTTTATTTTTTTTGTAAAGTAATATTTATTAAAACCCTTCTATACAGTGTACTATAAATTAATGAATACAAATTTGAGTGTTTAAATAAATGGAAATAAATAAATATTTGAATATTTAATATATCATTTTCTCACTTATTTTTAGTTTCTGAAGGGATGGTATTTTAAAGGAGAAGTCAAGCTCTATTCTAATCATTAAAATAGCTTACTTTGTATTTCAAATATCTCTACTATGAGCACACTAATTTTTTTTTAAACTAATAGTTATATAATATTGTTCAGATTTGCTTAATTGAGTATCTACTCTATATTTTACTTCAGTTAAGTTACACCTTTGATTTTTTCAACAAATATTGACTAATAAATAGTATATAATTATGCAAATTGATTTTAATATATTAATGTTTTGACTTAAATTTGCATATATGAGCTTTGAGTATTTCAAAGTTTGAATAGGATTATTTTTTCAAATAATGTTAATAGAGCTGTAGATAATGAATATTTTAAGATCAGAAATCTCCTTCCAGTAGTTTTCATATGGTGTATGAAGATTATCCAATAGAGATATTTTTTGATTCTTGATTTAGCTAGCTGTAGCTGCTTGCTTACACATAGTGGAAAGAGAAAGAGAAATAAGAGAAAGAAGAAAATCAACCTATGTTTTAAATATTGTCTTCAACAATATAAAAAGAATACTAATGTAAAAAAACACATAGATAAACTATTGGTTTATAATATCTTTGATATTAGTCTGCTTTAAACAAGATAAAACAATTTACTTGGAATTGAAAAACAATGTTATTTTCATTATTCTGAGGAAATAACTTATTCTACCAGTTTATGAGATTTTGCGTGTTCTGAATGATTGTGGTGAAATTGATTTGTATATCTACGGATATATATTACATTTTTAGTGTATACATAATAATGATGATAATAGTGAAATACCATTTATTGAAAGCTTACCATATGCCAATTAGTTTTTAAGGATTGTTATCAATTGCATTATTTAATCTTTAAAATATTCTCATGGGGTTTTTTATCATCATCTTTTGCTTTTAAAGAAATAAAGGCATGCAGATCAAATAATAGTATAGTGATATTTGAAAATATTAATGTGATCTATGTTAAGCTAAAAATAAAAAGCCAAAATGAGAGGTGACAAGTGTTTGTTTGAGATTTTAAAAATTGCAATTTCTGGAAAGCACTGATTCAAGCAGAAACCCAAATAATGTTCTGATTATGGAGTGAAGGGAATGTGTTTTTATGAGAAAGGGAAGGAAAATAATTACATGAATTAAAGGAAGAGATTTCTATTGGTGCTGATAAGCTAAGTTATCTTTAGCTATACATGATGGTATGAATTCTAAAGAATGTACTTAATTTTCAGTCCTCATAGTCAGAATGTTTGGTTTCTTGTTAGCTTTATAAACAGTTGTTTGGAATACAATGTCGTTTTGGCCCAGTCTGAAGGTTATTTTGCCTAATTCAAACAGTCCAAAGGTTTAAGGAACAAGACATGCAAGGACTTTCCTGTGGGAAGGTGTCCTCAACTCCATTTTGAAATGGCTGTTTATATCAATTTTCTCATCTATATTTTATCAGTCATATATAATATTTTCTTGCAGTTTTCTACTGTTAGGGCTAAACCCTGAGTTTACCATCCAGGCAAGGACAAATTAATTCCATCCAGAATAAATTGCCATATCAACTTTAAGACTCAGAGCTGACTTTCTCTTTTTGTCTATATTGAGACAATACATTAGAAAACTAGGCTTTTGGAGAGAAAAAAAAAGTGTGTGTGTGTGTGTATGTATGTGTTTAATTAAACTACAATTTATTTTTTTCCTATTTGGATTCCAACTAAAGATTCAAATCATAGATATCGACTAGAAATGACAGGTAGAAAGAATTCAGAATTTGACCCAAGAAAAGTTCTCATTCAACAGAAAAATAGCAAATCATCTAAGTAAGAAAAGAGATGAAAGAGGGAAGCAGTTGGGTTACAGTGACTCTTCTCACTGCTTCCAGCATTTAGGGATCAATGGAGTAGGGAGTGTCATTTTGAAGAGTCTGGAATAATCTGTGATCTTGTATTGTTCATGTCACCCCACATGAAATCTTAGCAAGGAAGGAGAAAGGAGAGATAGAAGAAAGGATAAAGGAAGGAAGGAAGGAAGGAAGGAAGGAAGGAAGGAAGGAAGGAAGGAAGGAAGGGAAGGGAGAGGGGGGGAGGGAGGAGGGAGGGAGGGAGAGGGAGGGGAGGAGGAAAGAAGAAAAAAAAGATAGTGACTAGAAGAAAAGTAAGAAAGAATGAGATCAATCATCTTTGAAATCTTTTCTTGTTTCTGGGACAAAGCTCTAAAAAAAATCATTGATTTTCAATTCTAGGTACACATTAGAATCATCTTGAGAAATTTTTACAAAGACTTCCTAGGACCCAAGTAGAGACTACAGTTGTTTAGTCTCAGCCAATATTTAAACGAAATAAATTTAAACTTGATGTTGAGACTATTCTCCCATTTAAAAAATCTCTTTGCCTCTTCCCCATTCTCCTCTTTCTTCCACTACTCATGCTTTCAGGATGGCTCTGGGTGTGGAAAATAAATTGATATAACTTCAAGGATTTGAGAGGAAGGAAGCTGTTCTGCTTTCTGTCTTTTCCTGCCAATTTCTTCTGATATGATTGACTTGCTCTGTCACTGTGTATTTACTTCTATCCTCTGTGCACCTGCTTCTAATGAAATTCCTCTTTCATGTGTTGGCTACAAATGTCTCCTCTCCCTTACTTGGTCTCTGGTTAGGGGATCTACATACTTTGACTTATATCTACTCTTAGCTATTCTCTCTGTAACTTATTCCACCAGGCCCTCTGCAACTATCTTTGGGGCATGTGGGAAATTTGGATCTCCATACAGTCTACTGCTTATAGGCTAATTCTTACCCTCCATCAGGCTAAAACTCTCATCATGCCATTTATATTTGTGATCCATATGCACTGTGGCATCATTAGGAGGAGAAATGACTCCCGTAGATCTGCACGATGGCTTGCCCACTGACAGGTAGAATACAGCTAAAATGAAAAATAATTGCATCAAATATATTTCAAAGGTTGTGTCATGTCACATAGCTTTATTCGTACTCAATTCACTGATGTGCCATAAAGTTATAAATACATACACAGTGTTAATAATATGTTCTCAGTTCTTGAGTATAAAATATTTAGATACACAATGGTGTACAATCTTTTTTTTCTGGTTAGATATCAGCCTATGCCTGAAGGTGCACCTTTTAAGAGTTTAAAGTGAAAATTCATTTAGGAAGCGTATATTGCTAGATAGGTGTGATCTCTAGAGAGTCAAGGACAGATCTGCTGATGAGTCAGTTTAATCACAGACTTTATAGAAGAAGCTCTCTTGCTCTGAAATTCACCCACCTACCTGGAGTACTCTATTCATTCTAGCAGCATGTTGGCCCTTAAGGGTAGCCAGAAAGAAGGCCCTTCTTCCTTTTATCTTCTTGATTTACTACCCTTCCTATAATTCTTCCCTTTAAATTTGAAAAAAAAATATTTGATCACTTTCTTTTAGGTGGGGAAGTGTTCTTTTACCATACATTGCATTCTCCATTTTATGATTTTCAGTAAAAATTCAATGCTCTCTCTCTAATTCCTCCTTTTATGTCCAAGATACAAAATGATGCATATCTCCTCGAATACCAAATTCTTTCAAATTAATTAATACTTTAGTTTTAGGCTATTTTGTTTGCTGTGAGTTAAAAAAAAATTAACCTAGAATCTCATTTAACTTATTTAATTCCGGTCTGTATCTGTTCTCTTTGGAAAGCAAGAAATGACAATAATCTAGTAGATGGGAGTCATGGAACAGTAAGTATAAGGAAAAGAAGTTCATAGTTTAAAATTTCCAAATATGCAAAAGAGCAAAAAAAGTAAATATTTAGAAACATGGTAAGCATTCAATAATTTTTAGATACTATTGTTTTTATTATGTTTCAGCTTCCCATTGTTTCATCTGATATCAATCAAACTCCTCAATAATTACCACTTGTCTGCCAGCTTCACTTGATCCTGTAATTAAAAATAATATTTTCATGGACTGAGATATTTTCATATTAATTAATTCATTTCTTCAATAACTATTTATTGAAAACCTATTGTATGATACACGGAGTTTCAATTTCTGGGGTATAGTTGAGAATGAGACTGAAAAAGTATTTTCCCTTATGCCCTCATCCTAGTAAGGCAGACATACACCAAAGAAGGTTAGAAAAGGATAATTTCAGATGACAAAGGATATATATATATATATATATATATATATATATATATATATATATATATGAATTAAGATACTTGGATAGAGAATGATCATAATATTTCTGTGAAAGTGGTTTTTAGAAATGTGTTGCCATTAAATATGGATCGTGAGCTAAAAATCAAGATGTTGGCAGAGATATGTTCCTTCTGCATACTCTAGGATTGGATCCGATTCTTCCCCACATACAGTCAGAGGCTTGGGTATGTGGCCCCTTTCTCAATATCTCACTATCTGATCTTCTTCACTTTCTCTTTTTCCCTCTCCAATCTTTACTTCCATTGTTTTATCTCCTTTTGTGACTCAGATTCGCCTCTTTCCTTTATAAGGAAACTTATAATCTGGAGAATCTAGAATAATTTCCCTATTTTAAAATCCTTAACTTCATCATATTTGTCAATTCTTTTTCTGTGTAAGGCAATATATTCCACGGGTTATGAGAACTGGGGTGTCAACATCATTAGGGAGCCATCATTTTCTTGACTACGTTGTTCATATTACTTTCTGTGAAGTGTTGCTACTTTAAGAAGTATGTAAACTATTTTTTGGTCATTTAAATTTCATAAACAATTGCTAAATTACTGAATCTACTAAAATATCTGACCACCATGAATATTTTATCTTTCAAAGTTTTAGAGGTAAAAACAGGTAATTTTGCCTTCTATATCAATTGAGATCAATGACACATAATTAATTACAAGTAACCAGAAATTCAGATTTAAAACATACTCTTTTACAAGTTAGACTATCGAAACCAGAAATTCAGCAGAGAATTGACAGACTCTCCAATTAACTTTTGTAATATGAAGTTACATTTCTCTTATATGAATGAGCCAGAGATGCCTGTTTATCAACCCCTAGGTTGTTTATTCTTCACTGCAGATTGAACACATTAGCTCAGAAGCCTGACCAACAAACTCAAATTTTATACATATAATATTCAAATAGCCCAAACGAGAACCTGATTGCAATACATATCCCATAAACGTCACCCAGGAGCTCTTATCCATTCATAAGTCAGAGCCTTGTAGTTTTAAGGACCCAAGTTACTAGCCCTTTGGCCCTGGCCCTTCAGAATCCTATTTGAGAGACATACCCAGTGCTGCTGAGAGATATTGCCTTTGTAGGCAAGCACCCTCTCTCCTGGGTGTTCCCTTGCCCTCCTCTCCTTCTGCACGGTGGCCCCTTCACCTAAGCCTCTAGACAATGTCACACTGCGAGGAACTTCACCTTTCATGCAACCTGATCCAAATGCCACTCAAGAAAGCTCATGTGTGTTACTGCCCCTTGTTGTCATATATTTTCCCTTGATCAGCCTTGTTGATAAACTAAGGCATATTAAAATTTTTAAGAGTTTATTCGAACAAAAATTGATTTGAATGGGGCAGTGCCAAACCAGAAGTGGTTAGGTATAACCCACATATAGGAGCCAAGGAGAAGACTTATATAGAGAAGGTGCAAATGCAAAGAAAGGAAATCATTTGACTGACAATATCTCAAAGCCTAAGATATATAAAGTTGGCTGTGATTGATTGCCCTTACCTTTTGATTTCTTAACCTTGAGGCATTTACAGGTTTAGGTTGTGTTTTGTTGATGTGGGCCACTAATGCCTTAGAGCCACTTCAGTGTAATGGCCTCCTTGTTTAATTAATTTAACAGCCCCAAATCCCTCGAACACCCTACAATTTTCCACCTCGACAACCAGAGTCTTGAATTTCAGATTCTTCAACACTGTCAGCAGTAAGTTATCTGGTAGGGAGTTGGAACTACCTCTTTACATAAATATTTACACCACTGAAGGTTGTTGTTAACACAAAAGTATTTATAATATTGATATTTACCATTAAGTAAATTTTACCAAATACCAGACACTTTATGATGCAGTTAGCAAAATCACAATTTAATTTTCATGATAATTAAGTAAGCAGGTGTTATTATTTCTATTTTACTTAAAACAAAAATGAGCTTTAGAAAGTTAAAGTTGCTCCAAACAAAATAAAATATTAAACTAGGTTGATTTGATGTGTTGGCTTTTATTATATTTGTAAACATTTTTGGGAGTTTATATTGTTTCACTAATCTGAGATATGTTTTGTCATTTTTAATTATCCATAATAGCACCTAATAAGTTATCTTTCACTTGTAATATTAAAAAAAAAAAACTCCTTGAAAATATTTCATTGACCCTGAAGAAAATAGCCATTAGTAATGCTTTTGTCTTCATATTTTATTTAAGATAGTCTCCACAAATAATTTCCCTTAAGTTGTCTTTCAGTTAGTAAAGTTCTCCATGATTATAAAGTAAATTATGTACACATCTAGAATGAATAATAAATAAATATGTTGCAATAAATGATGGTATACAAATATCCTATTAGAGTATAACTTGCCAATATATATGCCAGGAATGCACTGAAGACATTTTAGTATTTTCATTGATATAAGTAGGTCACTTACTTGCTAGACTAGGGTTAGCAATGAAATATGTCCTTTTGAAACCGATGTAGGTGACAACTGATAGAGTCAAGTAACCAGAAGTTTAGAGGCTTGCTAATTAGAAGGATCAGTAGAGGGTGAAGTACCTCTGCAACAGGCAGTCTGTTGGCCCAACGAAAGGCAAATGAAATGTGGTTCTCGAACAGCCCAGAACAAATTCAGTCGGTATGCAAGAAAATTTGAACTTAAATGGTTGAATTATACTGGCGAAAAACCTAATGAGATTGAGGTAGACAATACAATGAAAATGCTATCACATGGATCAGAATATTTGTGTCACCAAAGGCCAAGGGGCGAGACCCATGGAATTAATAAAAAACAATGTTTTTGATTTTATATGAAATTTCTAGAACATAAAGACAGGAAATACTAAAAAAATGAATAATAAACATTTCTTAGAAAGTAGGTTTTTATGGAAATGAAAAACTGCATATTGAGCTAAAACTCAAAATAAGGGGAATTTTTTGTATTGAATATTTAATGGCATCAGATTAATTTAGCTAGCCATAGCCATCTAATGATATGTAATGTCTTGTCAATAAGTGGGAAATAATATTTACTGAGTCCTATGATTTACATTCAGCCCAGTCATTGTGATATACTGGGCATTAGAGTGAGAAATATTCAAGTTCCCACAGGTAATACCTCTAATATATCCACTCTCTTAGCCAATGGCTAAATTAAGTACCAAGCTCAAGTGTTTCTGACTTTTTCCATGATTTCTCCTTTTGATAAAATAAATCTTTTAGTTATATATTTGGCATTTTTCAATGGCGTTCTGATGCCCAAGGAATTTCTCCCTCTCCTTGGATTGATACTAAGATTTAATTTTCAAAGGACAATATAATCTTCCTCATATTCTAGCTTTAAAACAGCTTTCCAGATCTTCTTCTCCAATGCTAACCAAACCTAAACTTTGGTCCAGTAAATGGTGACAAAGTGTTTCATGTAATTAATCATCCAGTGAGTGGTAGAGATGGGAATCCTCAACTCACAGGCTTTTAATATCATTAAAGTGCTGCCTTGGTAGACTTAAAATAATCATATACGTCTATTTTTTTCTCCCTTCTCAGGTCATATGCTTATTGTCATTATTCATTTTTGTATTTCCCAGAACACTTAGCACTATATTAAGTCCTGAGTACAGAATAAATAGTTGCAGAACTAAACTGAAAATCATCTGAACAGTTGTTAGCCATTGCCAAAAAGGCAAATCGAGGAAAAGACACATTCTTTTGCATATTTTGATATTTCATAAAAGCAGAGATAAAATATTGTTCCAAGTTCAATGTAGGTATGATGGATCAAAATTCAGACAATATAGATAAGGTAGAGACTCTATTTTATCTTTCTACTAAGAAGGGGAGTTGTCTATTACTTGCAGTTTCAGTCTATACACAGGTTTAAAACTTTAATATATAAAATATCTTAGAAATATATGTACCATTTTGAGAAAATCTGTTTCCATGAAGAGTCTTGTTTCAGGTTCCTTAGAGTTCTATGAAATTGGTTTGCAAAATACATGAAACCGGATACAAAAAAAGATTGGAATAAATATACTCTCTTTTATAGAGATTTTCCTTTGTGATTATCGAGAGTAACTTTACATCAAAACCTTGAGAACCAAGAAGGAGACAAAGATTTTGTAGAGTAAGAAGTATGATAAATGACCGTTATTCAGTTATATAGTTCACCTTTTTTATGTGACGTAAGAAAATCTGTAAGAAGCTGACTTCTAAAAAGTAGAGCTCACTGCTAAAATATTTGAATTTCATTTCCTGAAATGTCATTGGATTAAAACAATCTTCATTGTTAAAGAATTTTTCATTGTAGCTGCACAAATGTGCAAGTGTGTGACATTCAGCAAAATAACCTCTGATATTTCAGATCTGGTTTCAGAAACCACTACATCTGACGGTGAGAATGGGGCTTTGTATCGTCTCATCTACTCTGAGTTGCAAACCCCTTGAATCTTGTTCTACAGGGGGATCGTGTCACTGAAGCTAACTACCATGGCCACAGAAAATTTAATAAAAGCCTTAGCAACAGCAAGAGGTCCTCAAGGTGAGGAGATGCTACAGTTTTATTAGCTTAACAGTGCTTGCATAATAAAACTATTATGGAGCCAGAGTAAATATTATAAATCATATATTTTCATCTACAAAACTTTATAATGAACTGAATATAAACATCAGTAAAACATACAAATAACAAAACTACTCAAATACATGCCGCATATTAATGAAGACGGAAGGCAATCTTTTACTTCTCCAGGGTACCGCTTATAATGCTGTTGCCAGCAAGTGAAACCCAGTTATAAAAAGTAACAAATAGAAAACTGAGGGCCGGAATGCAGTAAAATCTCATTTTAGAAATCATGTGGCTAACTTAGAGCAAATTCTTACATCAGTTTTTTTAGAATATAAGGTTTATCAACCTTCTCTTTGTTATTATATACTTTCACTGAAGAGTCACTGAAGCAGATACAGTTTCTTGCCTATTCAATAATTATCTCCTTTATTATTTCTTATATATAGAACGTTGAATTTTTTCAAGCTTCTACCCCCACTAAATTGAGATTCTTGTCCTTTTTGAGGGGCAAATCTGGATTAATCTATTCTAATCATGTAATCATATTTCTTTTGCCAGTGACTGGTTTAGAAGTGGGTATGGAATCAGGTTTAGTTGATGATATGTGAGTGCACGGTTCTTCCCTGGATGACTTGTATAATATGAGGCCTTGAATCAAGCAGGCTCATAGTTCATGGCAGCCATTTTGTAAGTATGAATGGAACGCAGTTTTGGATGAAGCCAGCCTACGAAATTGGCATAAGGACAAATAGAAAAAGCCCGAGTCACTGATAATACTAGTAAACTGGTGAATTAATTTACTTATGAACTTTTTTTTAAAGGAAAATGATAAATGTTCTCAATGTTTAAATTATCTAAATTTGATTTTCTATTAGATGCAATTGAAATCAGCCTCACTGATAGATATAAAATTTTCAGGGGAAAATCACAATCTATAGAAAATGCTAATTTCAAAGACAATTATTTAAAAATTATCAATGGAATCTGTGAGATTCTTATATTAAAAACTAGAAAACAGTCGTAACAAGACCTATATTGTTTACATGGACAAACTCATAAAGTTGTGTAGATCCTACATTATTTTCTATAGGAAGTGTCTGTATAACATACATCGTTCCAATTTTCATTAATTATTAATAACTTTTTAACTTGTAGAAAATCAGAAAAATTGAATAGAAACTTGAGAAAATAAATGCCAGAACATTTTAAATAGAATTTTGAAAAATATATATTTTATAATTTTCACATATCATTGTGATTCTTAATTTTAATGGGTTAAGTGAAAGGATTATCTTGAATGTCATAGTTTTGCCCAAATTATGATGTTAAAGTGGTGGATCTTTTCTCATACCTACATACATTTTCAGAGCAACAGAGTTGTACAATTTTGACAAGTAAATTACCAAAAGCTTCACCATAGTTATTTTTGTATCCATGTTTAGGGATCTTGATAACAATAAGCTCATAAGGCAGTCTTGCCTAATTATAAAATATCTCAGAGTAATGACATGAAGTTGTCAGCTGAAGTCACAGCCCTTATAATGAGGAAATTACATAGGGCACGACCTGAAATGCATTCATTTTTTGTTAGCCTATGATTTTCATATAGTATCTTCAGTGAAAATATACAAATAAAAAATACATCAGAAAAAAAATTTTGTTCCAGATGTAAATTTATACCATTAATTCAGAAGTTTATTTTTAAATTTCTCATTAGAAGTGTTCCATTGATATTTTCCATTGATATCCATTTTAAAATGAAATATATTGTATTTATACAAATAATGTATCTTTTAGTCTTAATTTAAAATTTCTACTCTGAAATCGTATGTCAAAGAAGTGATAGACTTAATTCATTAGTTCAATAATTAATTATTGAGTATCATATCTCTATATCTATTATGTATCTATATTATAGCTATTTATCACAATTTATTTAACTATGTCTGTCTGTCTTTCTGTCTTTCTGTCTATCTCAAATATTGTGCTAAGTGCTGAGGACCTAAATATATACTTTCAAAACATATGAGAGAACCTATGGATATAGGTAATGAACAAATAAGGGGGAGAAAAGCATTACAGAATATATTAATCACTATAAGTAAACCATAATGTCATTTATAAAGTAACGAGGATTATGAGTTAGGAGGGGAATACACTTTGATAAGTTTTGCAGAGAAGGTCCAATTGTGGAAATGGGATTTCTGGGAACTGGATGATAAAAACAGATGAGCATGCAGGAGCAGAGAAATTGATCTAGGATGTATGAGCAATGCATTCGAAGGCCTTGAAGCTGGAAAAGATTTGGTCCATTTGAATGTAAAGGAGTCCAGTGTGGATGAAACATAATTTCTATATTTCTGTTAAATCAATCCCTGCCTTTCTCTTTCATTTTATCTCTTTCATTACAGAAATAAATGAAAGCTGTACCACTTCAATTTTTACAATAATTGGGTGGTTGAGGTGTCAACTTTAAATGAGAAGAGTGAATGAGATTGAGCCAAGAGCATTTATCTCCTTGCACTTCCAATCAAGTTCCAAATGCATGACTTTTTTTTTTCCTAATCTGAATTCCTTCCTTATGATCTGCCTTCAATGAATCTTGCATTCATTTTCAAATTTATAAGCTGAATTATGTTTTTTTCCTACCAGTTTTGTCCAGGATTTTTTCCAGAGCATGTTTTGAGAAAGGAAGAGTCTTTTACTTGTGGTGGAGATTTGAAACAAAAAAGAGATGTAGACAAGAACGTACCTGTCACGGTCAAACAAATAGCATTTGACACTCCTTTATTATTTCAGACAGCATTAAGTGCATAGATTAGAGATGAGGAGAAGAGCCTCACAGAAAGAGGAGGTAGCATATGCAAAGGGACTGAGGCAGGAGAATTTAGCATATTTGAGGAAGTGAAAGAAGATGCAGTGTAGCTGGAGCCAGAACAAAACTAAAGTTGGAGAGAAAGGGAAAACAATGCATTAGCACGATTTATAAAGCTCTCTAGCAGATACTGTGAGGTCAGATACTGTGAGCCTGAGACTTGACCTGAAACAACACACTTGTTGGGCTTTTCTCTATTCCCTACCTTGCTTTTCCTGTACCCTTACTAATTTTTCCTGAAGACCTTTCCCTAATAAAACATTGACACCTGAATCCTTGGCTCAAAGTAAGCTTTTAGGAGACTAACAATTCAAGCTCCTAGTTCACTGCATGAAAGAATGTAAGCAGTAATAAATATTATTTTTGAGGTATTTAAGCATTAGAGAACATTATGCAATTAATGAATCATAGACTTCTTGATAAAAAGTCTATAGTGAGCTGGCTAAAAAACAGTCATACAGTTTTACAGCTGAGAGAAGTACCTGTGAAATCATCAAATGCAAGTGTCTTATTTTACCAATAAATTGAGATTTGAGAAATTTGGGAATTCCTATCAAGAGCTTGTCAGAAAGGCCACATTTTATGACCCTGTAATCTCATTTTTATGGAATATAGCCTAAGTAAGTAGTCATAAACTCAGAGATTTATGTATAGAGATTTTCATCTGACTATTATATACAATAGTAAAAAATTTGGAAGCCCTCTAAACGTCTAACATGTGAGAAAGGATAAATACATTACAGAATATGTGCTGGCCTATTTATTCATATAATAAAAAGCATACTTTAAAGAAATATTTGAGAGATGTGAAAATGCTCACAGGTTTAAGCGGTAGGAAAGGGTGTAAACTGGCACATTTATTAGAAGTAAAGAATGGAGGGAATGCATCAAAATATTAATAGTGGTTATCTCTGTGAGGGTGATTTATATTTTCTTTTTATACCATTATTCATTTTCAAAACTTTCCAGAGTAAGCATATATTACTTTTATCAGCATTTATTTAAAAAAAAAAAAAGAATATAAATTGAGTCTTACAGAATTAAAATGGCATCTTCTGAAGTCAAATAAATGCATTACTGCAGACATCTAAGAATCTTGATTCTTAATATTGGTCTCTATTCTCTCATAGTAAGTTAATTTTTAAGTGGATCAGAGAAGTTCAAAAGTAAATTATTTGGTTCATCATTATGTAGTAACTTCACGACATAGGCAGATTAGTGGGAAGGATCTAATCTGTTAGTTTGTTTCTGCCTTCCTCTATCTCTTCTTTTGCTTTTGATTCCTGTGTTATTTCTTCCTTTAGTCTCTTCCACTAATTTTCTTCATTAAGCTGCTTTGTGCAGCAAAATTTTTTTTTTTTTTTAAGGAAGATACCATTAGTAATTTTTCCAAATAAGTGGTTACTTGTAGACCTTTTGGAAAAAAAAAATAGAACTTCTTTTCTTCTCTAAATCATAGAATCAAGAGCCCATCTTACCTAAGCAAGTAAGTGCCCATCACTTTGTATAAAGAGGAATGCTATAGCTGCCTCTGCCAAAATATTTTTCAAAGTTCTTCTTGAGAAGGAGGTAGATATATTTTCACAGGGCTCTAGAAGCTGATGGAAAGGAATTAAAAATTTTGTGAAGTATTATGTTTGTTCAACCAAGTTTTTACCTAACATTTGTGGGTCTCAGAGTAAAAGTACAAATGGAGGCCCACTACTCTCTCATGCACACACAGTGAAAACGTAGTCCACGTCTTTAAGTCCATCAACAGTCCCTCAAACAGCCTTCTTCTTGGTTCTCGTTAAGTCTAAGAATGTGACATGCATGGCATTATCTACTTTTAAGAGGATGACAACAGAGAGGAGACCCATGAAGGTCTTAGGTGCTTGGCCTGTTTGGGAATGGATTCCTGGGGTCCTGGGTATCCAAACCTTGGCCATGTCTTCTTGGCCCTAGGAACCCCTTGATGGATGAGTAAGATGTAGCCATAAAAGGGCCAGAATGAGTCTTCCACTGTATGAAATACAGGGCAGAGTGATTTCCCCAGGCTTAACATGTAGTATACCAAGAAAATTATCATTATTCAATACCTGAGTCCAATGGCATCCCTTTTGGGAGGTTTTTTTTTTTTTAATTGAAATTTTTACTGAAATAAGTATAGATTTACATGATGTTGGTAGTAAGAATATAGAGCTATCTTGGTACCCTTTGCAGAGTTTTCCCATCAATGTTAACCTTTTTAAAAACCGTATTAAAATATCACAACTCGGATATCGACTTTAATACAATGCCCTCATCTTATGCATATTTTCTGTTTTACTTGTTCTCATTTGTGTGTGTATGTATGTATTTTGTTTGATCTATTTACTTCACATGTGTAGGTTACACAACGTACCCACCACTGTAGTCAGGACCATTATCATATGTTCTCCTTTTACAGCCACAGCCACCTCTCTCCTGACATGCCTCATCCCTATCAACCACTATTCTATTGTTTTATTTCTACAATTTTATCATTTAAAAAATGTTATATAAGTGGAATCATACAGTATGTAACCTTTGAGTACTGGCTTTTCTTTTTCACTCAGTATAATTCCCTGGAGATCCTCCAAGTTGTGTGTATCAATAGTTCAATCCCTTTTATTGTGAATTTTATTACATGGTATATAGATACCACGGTTTAAACATTCACCCATCAAAAGCCATCCAGATTGTTTTCTATTTGAGGCTATTGTGAATAAAGCTGCTACAAACATTCATGCTACAAACGTTGATGCACATGTTTTTGTGTGAAGATAAACTTGCATTTCTCTGTGACAAATGTCCATTTGCACAACTTATGGGCTTATAATAATTACATGTTTTGTGTTATAAGAAACTGCATAGTGTTTTCTAGAGTAGCCATACCATTTATCATTCTTAAGAGCAATGTAAGAGTGATCTAGTTTCAGCACATTTTTACTAAGATTTGGTGTTGACTTTATTTTAGTCATTCTGGTAGACACATTTTATTGTAGTTTTAATTTACATTTCATCGATAACTAATAATGTTGACCATCTTTTCATGTGCATGTTTACAATCTATATATTCTTCTGGGTGGATGACTGTTTTGTATTTTGTCTATCTTATGATTTGATTGCTTGTTTTTACAGTTGAGTTTTGAAAGTTATCAATATAGTCCTTATATCAATCTATTGTAAGGTATGTGGTTTGCAAATATTTTTGTATGTCTTCATTTCAGATTATTACGTTTTCCTGCTAGATCAATCCTTTTCTTATTATGCAATGTCTCTCTTTTCCTCTAGTAATTTTCTTTACTCTGAAATATACTTGATCAAATATCAATATAGCCATTTCTACAATTTTTATTATTTCTGTCATATACCTTTTTGAACTTTTTTATTTTAACCTACTTTTGTTCCTTAATTTGAAGTACATTTTGATAAATAGCATAGAGTCAGGTCATGTTTTTTATCCACTATGTCAATCTCTGTCATTTAATTGGTGGATTTAGGCCATTTGTATTTAATTATTGATATGCTAGAGCTTGTTTGACATTTTTATTATTTATTTTCTCTCCCATTTTTCTGTTTCTCTTTTTTGACTTTTTGTGAGTTACCTCAACTTTTAAAAAAATTCTCCTTGATTATTCACAGTGTTTTTGAGTATTTTATTTATATAATTTTATAATGGTTATTGAGGAAATTACAATATACATATGTTACCTATCATATTGTCCTTGAATCAACATTTACCACTTTGTGTGAATTTTAGAAACCTCACTTCCATTTGGGTCCTGGTACTTTTATCACTTTTAAATACCATTGTCTTGATTATGAGATAGCATTAAATACATTTTTTTAATTATCAAATTTGATTTATAAAGTTCATGAGGAAAAAGAGAATATATTGCCATTCTATTGTTTCTCTTTCTTACTAAAGTTCCAAGAATCATTTAGGTCTGGGTTACCTTCTGTTGGGTGAAGAGACATAAGATATCTTGCTGCTCCATCATTTTTCTAATCTTGGAGTCTCAAACGAATTTATCTTTTCTTATCACTTCTCAGAAATCTATTTATTCTATTTCTTTATATCAGGAATTTTAGTTGCACTTAGTGGGGAAGATCAATGTAAAAACTATCTAAGACGCAAAAATGAAGGGATACTGAAAATCAGTTTCATTAAAAGGTTTAATAAGAATTTAAGAAGGGAAAGTCAAATTTTTATTATTATTTTTTTTCCTTTATGTTTGAAGTTACATATACCCAAAGTGAACAATTTCCTTTGAATGTAACTAACTCCTCCCTATTGTAATTCATGACTCTGGAACTTATACTGATCCTGATTTCCAGTACAGCTCTAATGAGTACTAGCTTACCATTACTTTTGCATCTCTTCCTTGCACTTCCACCATCAGAATAAAATACTTGACAAATATTTTGAAAACTTGAATAGTTCATAATTTGTTGCACAAAACATTTCATCTTCTTTGTTTTATAATTGCAAAAACATTTTAATTTATGGATTTATAAACATCGTTGAGAATAACTTAATTAATTGTTCCATTTCTAAATTATCTATTTCTTGCCTACCTTCGGTGTTTGTTTACTAACAAACTATATCAAGTAAATTTTGTCATACAGACATCATGAAAAAACAGAGAAAAATCATTGTATTTTCATCATAAATTTTCATTAAAAATTTAATCATAAAAGTATAAGAATGCTGTCATGTTTTCTTTTAACAAAATGAGATGGTCCAGGCAATTGTAACAAAATACTGCATAATGAGGTCCTTCCTGTTGAATAACTATCAGAGATAACGACCTATTTTCTTTTTTTTTTTTAGACATATATTATTCACACATCGATTACTGAGTTTGAGCTAATTCCTGCAGGATATCATCATCTTAAGGCATATAGTCTGAAATTTCACTTGTATAATCAATTTGATCGTTCTTAGAGTCTAGACTTCGTGTTATCTGTCTGTTTGCATTCACCTTCTGATTCATCTAATTACAGTAAAATGTCTTCTTCTGACAATTTTTCTTTTCTTTGCCCTTAGAAGCAGGAAATAACAAATTGTGAATTTGAACTGTGTTCAGTGAAAGCTGAGACGCAGACCACAAATATGATTTCAGTCTTCTTTTATAGTTTCTTAAAATCTGATTCAATACTTTAGTCTCTGCAATAAAAACACTGAAAAACATTAAATTTGTGACAATTGATTTCACTATTGTGTCACTTTTCTGTGACACATCATTTTGTTGTCTTGTTCAGTCTATTTTAGCACAATTGTGAATAATTTATAAGTAATGATTAAATAGTAACAGTAATAATTAATAGTAATGATTAGTGGTTGAAATAGTAAATAAGATTATAAAATAGAAACATGTTTCAAGATGTAGAAAAATATTTTACTAAGACTTTACGATGCATCATAGATTTATACAAGGTATAATGAATCGTTATAGTAATTGGATTTAGAGTAATAGCCTTCAAACTTTTTTCGAAAGGTTTAAAAAACTATGTAATCTTCTTGAACATTTTGAACTTGTTATGTGTGTGTGTATATATATATCTATTTTTTATCATGTTTGTAAAATTTCAAATCATATATATTTGGAATATTAGAAATATTGATATTTGAAATAAAACATCACAATTCTTCAACTCTAGCCAGTAGAATATAAATAACATAGTAATTTAACTCCTACCCTATCTTTTCAGAAATATAAAAAATTTCTCCCTTAAGAATTGGAAGTGTTACCTCTTCCTTTTTTCTCCTTTAACTATATGACTCTCCATTTTCTGCACAAAATTTAGTCTTAATTTTATTCTTAAAGATTTTTTATTGATTTCTTATATTCTCTGTAACTATGTGAGCACATATGATTAAATATATTTTCATAATTGCTGCCATTGTCTCCAAGTGTTATTTTATTTCCTCCAGGATAGAGTAAATATAAGGAAAGTATTACTATTAATCAATTCATTAAAGCGGCATAAATATTTTGCATACTTTTACAAACAAAAAGTAAAATTAAAATTTTGACTTAGTGATTTTTTTAATGATATAGATGGATTTGAGAATTATATTTTCTTTATTAAGATTATAGTGAAATTTTTTTTGGTGAGAAAGGACAGTTTGAATTCACACACTTTTTGAAATATGCCCTGGGAACAGTAAGTACTTTCATTCATTTGGAGTATAAAAGAGTGATAGTTTGTAAGCAGAGCCTTGATGTAATCAGAACTGTACTTTCTAAGGATGTTTTAATATTGATAAACCAAAAACATTACCTGTAAAATGGACAGTAGGCTGTTAATTTCACCTATTGTTTTATTTACAGTGATTTTATTTTTACTTTAAAAAAATTTTATTTTCACATTATAATTTTTAGTGACATAATTTTTAACATTATCAATTTCTTTCATAAATTTACATAAAAGAAAATTCATTATTCTTATTACAAATACAGATTAAATGGTAATCAATATCACTATCTTTATGATTTCCAATGAACAGGCTAAATTTGGGGAAAATTCAGTCCATTTTATTGTACTTACTTTCTCTCATTTAAAGTACTGAATTTTCATTTAAAATAAAATTTGTTGTGATATTGAACTTTATTTTTTGAAATAGAACATAAATTAAGTGTATGCATACCTAAATCTTTATATATTTTTTACATTCTTGAATGTATACATTGATGTGAAATTTCAGAATTGAACATATTTTATAGTTTAAATGTATTATTTATTAAGAAAATGTCGTAATCTGCTATTGTAGGCAGAATAAAGGCTCTAGTCCCTGGAACGTGTGGCTATGTCACTATGCATGGCACAAGGGACTTTGTATATGTGATTAAGATTACAGACCTTAAAATGGTGCAATTACCCTGAATTACCCACGTAGGCTCATTCCAATTACATGAGTCATTCAAAGCAGAAATCTTCCCCGGTTGTGGTCAGACATAGTTGTGACAGTAGAAGATAGACCAGAAAGAGAACCACTGGACTGCACTCATTGAAAGCTTTGAAGATGGAGGAACGGGACCGTAAACCAAGGAATACACGAGCTTTTACAAGTTGGAAAGGAGAAGAGAATGTATTGCTCCCAAAAAGCTTCCAGAAGGAATGGATCCTACTAAAACCTTAATTTTCATCATGTAAGACCCGTGTCAGATTCCTGACTCCTGGAACCATAAGATAATAAAGTTGTGTTGTTTTAAGTCACTAAGTTTGTGGTAATTTATTACAACAATACTAGAAAATTATTGCATTTGTTACAGTTTTGACTAAATAATAAAATATATTATTTCATCTGTTATCCAGAAAAACTCATAAATTTTGGGGAAGCCCAAAGGAAAAATATAAGAGAATCAATAACTTTTTTTTTTTTGATAAATCTTTCATTTACCAGTGCCACATTTCTTTGTGCTTAACAGTTTCTCAATAAAATTGTCTAATCTTCTTATTAACATAACAGTGTTATAGATTCTTTTAACCAAATAAACATTACTAATATCATAATAACATGTACTGAGAAATAATATAATTCCGTTAACAATAACAGCAAAACTTAACAAAAGTTAGCCTGATCTTTTAGTTTCTAAAAGAAACTGAAAGAATCTGAAAGAAACTTTTAGTATCTGAGGGAAATCAAGTTATGTATTAGAAAGTATAATATACTTGCAAGTTATTTTAAATGCTTTGCCTTTATGAGGAAGCTTTGCAAATTTGTTTCTAAGCAAATCTCACTGGACAGAAGGAGTTGTGAAACCACAGACTAAAACTTTGTTAACATTTTATAGACTTAGACTTCTCTAACACATTTTTTTACCCTTAGAATTACCATCACTTAAATTTTCTCTAAAATCTGAAAGTTATATAACAAATGATCTAAATATAATGATGTCATGAAAAGGAAGAAAATGTTTAGTAACTATTATAGCTCTATATTATTTATATATTCTTGCATAACAAATCACGCCAAAGTTTAGCAGCCAAAATGACAACCATTTTATTATCTCAGAATCTGTGGGTCAGAAATATGGATACCACTTAGTAGAGTTCCTTTGTGGGTTCAAAGTCTCTCATGAAGTTGTTTTCAGGATGTTGGCCAAGGCTGCAATGTTATCTCAGGACTCGATGAGCTGAATTATCTGCTTCCAGGCATGTGTTGTTGGCAGGATTCAATTTCCCATGGATGACTGAACTAAGGTGGCGGCAGGTCTTCATTACTCATGGGCTTCTTCATAAGTTTCTTTACAATATGGCAGCTTCCCTCAGTGTGAGGAATCCAAAGAGAGAGAGCAAGATAACACCAAAAATGGAAATCACAGTCTTTATAATCTAGAGGTTTCATCGAACCTACCATATTCTACTCTTTTGAAGCAAATCACTGAATCCAGTGGAGGAAATTCCACAAAAGCATGAAAGCTATGGGGAAAGAATTATTGAGAGTAAACTAAGAGGCTCAGTACTACAAGAGCTCTTCAGATTCCTTGCTTTTTGTGAACTATTTGTTTTTAACCATAAAAAAACCCTTATTCGAATGGTGTTTATTCATCCTTTATTACTTTGTGAACAGTGGGAAGACTTAAAGAGAAGACTGTAAGAGTAGATGAGGAAAGTCAGTGCACATAATAAATATAGAAATGCTGTCTTATTCAAAACCATGTATGCTGAAAGGAAGTATATAGTAAAGCATCTTCAAAAATCAATTGTTTCTGAAATAAAGTTTACGTGCCTTATAGTGAATTAAATGTAGCCTGTATATTAGTTTCCTGGGGCTGTTGTAACAAAGTAGCACAAACTGGGTGGCATAACAAATCTTAATGTCTCAGGAATCTGGAGAGTAGAAGTCCAAGATCAAAATGTCAGCAGGGTTGGCAACTTCTGAGGGCTCTGAGAGAAAATCTCTCCCCAGTTTCTCTCCTAGCTTTTGGTATCCTCAGGCATTCACATTCCTTGGCTTATAGATTGCATCTTCTCTGTGCCTTGCCATCCTCTTCCTCAGTGTGTCTGTCCCTGTGTTCAAATTTCTCCTTTTTATAAGGACCCCAGTCATATTGAATTAGAGCCTAGTCTAATGACCTCACTTTAACTTGATTACCTATGTGAATAATTTATCTCCTAATAAGATCATATTCTGAGGTGTGAGAGTTAAACATCAATATACCTTTTTTAGGGAAACACAGTTCAATCCATAACAGCATGTTATATATTTTTTATTATTATCATTCTTGTACTAGGGGAGAAATCTGTTTCAAGCAGGCATGTCATGCCTCACACTGTTCTATGTGTGGACCCCAGATGGTCAAAATCTGTATTCTGTGGATGTTGCAGAGAAAGAAGAGCTGAAAAAAAATGGGAAAAGATGAAAATGTCTTCAAGAAATGCTAGAAAACCAAACTCATTGTTCAAGAATTGGCACATACGCCTGCTCATTTCCTCTGATTCAAGAAACAGTTTGCGGCCACAGCAGCTTTGCCAAAGTCCAGTAAACTGTGCTATAAATGTGGTAAAGGGTAAAGACTTTTAATCAAGAAAATGAAAAGTTGTGGCAGTGTTCTTTTTTATGCACCAAAACCGACTCTTCCATTACAAGCATGTTCAATTTGTTATTTTTTAAAAAAAAATTATGTTTCTTTAACATAACATTGGCACAATCTCTTTATCAGGGAAATAACCATCTATATTTTCATTGTGAAATAAAATATGAAATGCTATACTGTAATAACCACACAGTGAAAAGTTATTATGCTTATTTATGGTAGATCCAAGTAAAACCTAGATTTGACTTTTAGAAATATTATAATTTTGCCTTAGTGTTTTCTTTTTTTGTTGTTATTGTTATTGTTAAATTTTAAATTAAATTTAGGTGATTTGTTTTGTCTCTACAGTAAAACAAAACTGGTTGAAGTTTAGTGCCAGAAATCTCAAGTACTCAACCCAACTCTAATTTAATTATGTGTAAATCTCTTAATTCTTTGAATCAATGCAATAGCAATTATAACACAACTGAGAAAGAAAAAGGCTAAGGTGACCACTTATGTAGTTATATTTAAATAGTTTGTTTCATTACAAAATTGATTTCCAACAATGATATCTTAAAATTATTTGAGTTCAATATATTGGTATTCATTTTTTTCTATGATGTTGGATTACTTTAAATTTGATTTCTCTTAAAGAAATATGTCAAATATGTCTATAATGCAACCAAATTTAATATGTTATATGATTTGTACACTGGGTTCGATGGAAAGAAGATGCTAAGGTTTATTTCTGAGCATATTCCTTGTGTTCTTGAGAGGAATATATATCTGCTGTTGCTGGATAAAGTGTTTTATAAATGTCCATTAGTTCTAGTTTGTTTATAGTGTTCAAGTTTTCTATATCCTTATTTATCTTCTGCCTAGTTGTTCTATTACTGAAAGTGGGATATTGTAGTCTCCAGTTATTATTGTTAAATGGTCTATTTCTACCTTTAATTCTATAAGTTTTTGATTATGTATCTTGGTGTTCTTTTATTTGGTGCATACAATTATAAGTGTTATAATTTTTTTGTCTCTAGTAACCAATTTTGACTTAAAGTCTATTTTGTCTGATATTAATATTGTTACTTCTGTTCTCTCAAGGAGCTGCTTGCATGGTATATCTTTTTCTATTATTTTAATTTTTAACAATTTGCATCTTTGAATTTAAACATGTTTCTTATAGACAAGATATAGTTGTATCATTTTTTAATTAAAATTCTGACAAACTGCCTTAATTGGGGTGTTTAACACATTTACAGTTAATATAATTTGTTAAGTTATATTAATACTGGCCAATGCTGGCAGCTATTTTAATATATAGTCTCTTATCTCCCTTATTGGGTCCATTATATTTACAGCTCAATTACTGACTTGGACCTATGCATGATGAACATGTATTTGGTTAGAGAGCTAAATCAGATCCTGAAAGTACTCCAGTTTTAGGTGTTAGCTATTTGTACTTCTTGCAGCTGAATATCAAATTTTTTGATGGAAGATCTGAGTAACTGAGTAATTCACCTTCATGGCTGCCATAGATGTCATGTGAGCTTTTCTTCTTCTTTCTAATTCTCTTTTTTTTTTGCATTAACTTAATTCCATTGATTTCATGATTACATCAAGGCCTAAGGCCATAAACTTTTGCATCCTCTTACCAAATAGCTTACATTTTAGAAATACTAAATGCTTAAACTCGGCCTAAAACTTAATCATTTACGTTTCGTGATAAACTGGAGAGAACAATGTTAATTTGCATTACTATTATCCTACATTACTACATATCCTACATATAAGATCCCCTAGAATTTTAAATTTAATTTTTATAGTTCTGTATAATTTGCATGTAAACCTCAATAACTGATATATAGTAATGTTAACATAGATATGCTGGATACATAAGTATGCTGCCCTCTCTGTTGCTTGAAGGCCCTTTTTACCCTTGGATTTGATAATCCATACCAAGACCCAAGTGTTGACACCTTCTTCACTTTGTGTTCTCGAAATCTGTGTTAGGCAACTCCATTTCAAAGGAACTCTCCTCATCCCACTTGGATTCCTTTCTACCTACCTGGATGTTCTTTCTACTCAGTTCATATGGAAACATTTTACTCATCCCCTGTTCCATACCGCCCACGCCCGCCCCAGGCTCTGATATCTTGTGCTCAGTTGCTCTGCCATTTAACAGTGACATCTGACACCAGGCATCTTTTCTGAACAGTTACATTTTTTACCCTGCTTGGGCTCCAACACCTGACTCTGGGGCATCCTGGCTCCTCTTTTCCCATCAACTCCAGTGTGCACAATTAAATTTTAATCTTTAGGTCTCTCTCTCTCTCTCTCTCTCTCTCTTTCTCTCTTTCTCTCTCTCTTTCTCTCTCTCTTTCTCTCTCTTTTTCTCTCTCTGTCTTCCCTTTGCCTGCTTCATCTCTGCAGTGAATATTACTAAAAACAGAAAAATAACTGTTGTAAGGGAGTTAGTGAATCAGGACTCATAGAATATCACTCACTTCTTAAGTCAGAGTCATAATATCTAGATGAAATGGAAAGTAGCATTATGCGACCCCAAGAATATTAAATAGCTTAACATTGTATAATAGACTTAACTAACCTCAGATAGACTTGGAAAGGATATGTTATCCAATCATTATTGAGTAAACAAATTCTTTGAGATTACTCCCAGAAAAGAATTGTACAAGATTTTTTTGAACAATTCTAGTTTTAGAAAATTCACTCTTGTAGTATTTACTTATAGGGTCTAATTTTATACTCTATAACTAAAAAAAAAAAAAAAAAAGAGTACATTTTATAATATAATTATTTATTTATTCTTTCTTTCCTTCCTTCATTCTTTAAAAAATATTCTTAGAAGAACTATTAAATGAGGGCTATGAGTCTATAGTCTAAAAGTGAATAAAAACACTTGATTTTGTCGAGTTAACATTCTAGAAGAGTGAACAAAAATAAAATAAGATTACTAAGTAAATCATATAATATCTTAGATAACGATAGCTTCTTTGCAGGAGAATTAAGCACAGAAGGGGCATAAGAAATGTTAGCCAGAACAGGTAGTAATCCACACCATCATTTAAAAAATATATTGTAGTAGGTCGAGTAATTATTCACACAGGTATTAAGTCCTAATCATTGGATTTGTAAACGTTATTTTATATGACAAAGACTTTGCAGATGTGATTAAGGATCTTGAGATGGGAAAGTTATCTGAATTATCTGGATAGGATCTAAACACATTCATAGATAACGTCATGAAAGCAAGGTGGCAGGACACACACATACACAGAAGAAGGCAATGTGAAGACTTTTGAAGATGCTGGCTTTGAAGATTGAAAGGATGCAGCCAGAAGCCAAAGAATGCTGGTAGCCAACAGAAGGTAAAAGAAGCAAAGAATGTATTCCCCCACTTAAGACTCCAGCAGGAATATGATCCTGCAAAATCCTTGATTTTGGCCCAGTAAAGTTTATTTTGGGTTTTTCTGGATTGCAGAAGTGAGAGAGAATAGATTCCTATTGTTTTAATCCATTTAGTTTGTGGCAATTTGTTATAGCAGCCACAGGAAACTATTGCTAATTGTGCCTGGAAGAACTCTCTGAGAAGGTGATATTTGTGTAAAGATCTGATAATATGAAGAGTTGAGGGATAGAGAGGTCAGAAATTAAGGTTAAGGTCAGATTGTGCAAGATTTTTTAAAAGATTTTTATTTTCACTCGTTAATTTGGACTTACATTTATAAGGAAGTGGCATTTGAGTCAAGTCTGGAAAAAAAACAGTTTAAAATACTACGGGAAGAGGAAATAATATATGTAAAGGCTTGAAAGCATGAAAAATTTAAGAATACCCTAGGATATTAAAAGATTTAATACCTTTCTGCATGCACCTATCAATTAGAAAGAGTTAAGAGCAAAATATGTCCTTTGGTATATGATAATGTTAAGCCATAAAACATGTATACAGCAGTTTCTTTTTCAACTTGAAAGTCTACTACTTACATGGAAGAAAAGTGATCTATAACCTGTAGCCAGATGATTAAGTGGTGTTCTTAAAAAGGTAAGAACTCTTCTTGGCAAGAAAACTAGGAGTTATTTCATCTGATTAGGAATCATACCGAGGCTGACATCTAAGCACATGTTCAGCTGCATTATAATTCATTTCTATGGGGTATATGAAAAAAAAATTAGCAGCAGGTAAGGTTCATAGCAGTTTCATAGAAGGCTAGACATCTCTCTCTCTCTCTCTCTTTCTGTCTATCTGTTAGTGGTTACTATAGCTCTGTCTCAGTGGATAAATTGAATTTGAAGCTCATTGTTGATTTACTTTTTCTGGTATATGTACAAGAATTCATATTTTGAGTTCCTTATGAATGTGATACACATGAATAATAATACTTATGTTTGGCTATGTATGCCAGACATTCTTCTAAGAACATCTTATGAGTGATCTCATTTAATGTGTATGGCAATAAACACTCTTCATTTCATAGATAAGGAAACTGTTTATACTATATTTTCAAAATGGAAGCAGAATATTTATTATATTTATAACATTATTTGAAATGTTTAATTATTAGCCTGTAGTAATATAAATAGAGTAAAACAGTACAGGGCTAAAATAAGCCCATGGGTGAGTTCTTATGAAGCAATATTATAAGGTCAAACATTTTGGAAGGCACAACTATGAGCCAAGGAGATAGAATCATGCTGTCTATTAAAACTGTATATGCCAAAAGCTAAATGGAGCGATTGTCTAATTCAGAGCTATAAACACAAGGTAAGATCAGATGCTATCAGAAATAAGCTACCAAAGCATTTAGGCACAGTAATTATATATAGATGATATAATTGAATCCATTTGACTACAATTTGTTGGTGAAAAATCTTTTAATTGGTGGCAAAGACATCTGAGCCCCAGATTTTGTTCCTGGCATGGTTACTGTGGTAAACAAAGTTAACACATAGATGAAATAAGTGTTAATCTCAGTAAGGACAAATCTGTCTCCTCCAGAGTGTGAAATGTTTGCTATAATCTACCTTTCACAAAGTGCCTGGTTATTTTTCTCAAGAAAAGGTGATAAAGAGGGCTTTGTGTCAGGCTCGGTTGCTGAAAAGTTAAACATTCAGGAGCGAGAAAAATTAGCCCTTGTTGTTGGGTTTATTGTATAACTGCTTATGCATAAACTCTTCTTGGATCCATTGTACTAGCAACAAGATGGCTACCTCAGGTCACTTCTCCTCCTACCCAAATCAGACAATCAAGTACACAACTGGAAGCACTGACCACTGCATCTTCCAACACCACATACTATAAGGTGGTATCAGTTGTCCATTTCTAGCTAGCATCAACCTTTACCCAAATGTAGTCAGTGAACCAGGCCCAAGTTCTTTATTATTTGTCCAAAAAGAACTCTTACTTCTATTAGCTGTAGGCATGAGTTGAAGATAAGTCATCGATGTAATAGAAATGGTTAACAAGTTATATGTCTTACTGTTCATGTAGTGTACTTTTGCCTTCTAGATCTGTTTTGTTCTAATCCCAATATATATAATTTTATTGTACTATGGTTTTGATCTAATCCCAATATATATAATTTTATTGTACTATGAATCACCTCTGTGCCCACTTAACCACATAGTTCTGTGGATTTCATAATTCCCAGCTCAAGATGGGCTCCCTCAGCAGTCATGTGGTGTATCAAGATTAGTGTCTTTTGTAGCTCTGACACCTTAGAGTAAGATCTTCATCTATTTTTTTTTAACAGTCAGCAGCTACAGGCTATAACAGTCGTATTAAAATTTGCAAAATATGCAAAAGTGGTCCTTTGTAATTTACCTAAATTGGCAGTGAGAAGCCCTTAGCTTATAATTTTCCTCTTACAGGTCTTCTATTGCAGTTTGAATAAGCCAGTCCACTTTAAACTCCTTAAAATGATCTCTCCCCCATGTCTTTAAAGTGGCACAGTTGACATTTCCCAATGCCTGACTTTTTACCTTAATTTCATTTCGATCAACCATTCATTGTGATACTTTCATGCACCAAACATCACTGAGTCATTTCATAATATCCATCAGAACAGAGAGAAGTCAATCCCAATATCCCATTTTGAGGTCATTTTTTTTTTTTTTTAATTTCTTCCCCAGAAAATAGAGTTAGAGGCAGGGGCTTATGTGCTATTTCTTTCTAAGGGAGTACAATTTTACAGAGTAAAAGGAAAGAAGTAGAGTTAAGTCTACAAGGCTTATAACATTTCCATTTCCTCTCATTGCCTTCTTCCAAAAATTTTATAATTAGTTTTATGCTTCCTTCTAGACTTGATTGTAAGTACCTTGAAGGCAGGAACCCTCTTTTGTTCATGGTTATATCCCAAGTACCAAGCACAATGCCTAATTTGTAGTATTTAAACAATATTTGTTAAGTAAATAAGTGTTGATGCTCTGTTCAAGGCTTCAAATGAGTAGTATAAAGCAGAATATGAGCTACCTTGAGAAGAGAACTATGGTGAGGATACAGGAGGGCAAAGACAGATTCAGCCACAGAAAGAAGAGCTGTGATAGAGCCAGATTCCTATAACAAAGGATTCATGCAAAAATTGAGCCCTGATGCTTATTTAAGGCAAAGGAATAAGAGTCAAAAATACTCCTCATATCTTATTTCTCTCATTTCTCCACCAAAATAGAGAGTCGTGAGTGACCTGTAGGCAGCAATTTGAAATGAAATTAAGCAACTCGAATGCTCGAGTGTTCCTAGGGAAGGATGAAAAAGCAAGGGAAAGTACTCACAAATTACTCAGGGAAGATGAGCTCCTAGAGCTGCTGGAGCTTTTTGTTCCTAATAAAAATGTGCCAATGAAAGCTTATGAGAGCTGTGTTGTCTTGCTGAGAACCAAACCACTCCATGTAACTTGCCTTGCTGGGGGAGTGAGTGCTGTTTGTAGTAGTCTCATTGGATAAACAAACCATTTTAGCCTCTTTTAATGTTTCCATGGCTAAGAACTGTTGCCACCAACCTCTCTGCAAAGAGCATAAATCAACAGGACCTTCCACCTAGAGCTATGCCGCTGTCACTGCGTTAGTTAGTGCTATTGAAGGACTTCAGGTTAACTGCCATTTTCATATGAGATAGTTCCCCTTTTCCCGAATGTATCTTATGGCTCACAGACAGCTCCCCGGTGATACAGAGGTTTTGAAATATAAGTTTGCCAGTGTTCATTCAAGAGACATATTGCCTTGAAAGTCTAAGTAGAAAAAGTGATATTTATTGGCTAGACTTTGAAGTATAATATTGTAGTGTAAAGCAGAATATGAGCTACATTGTGTGGGAAGAAAACCATGGTGAGGATGCAAGAGAGAAAGACAGATTCTGCCACAGAAAGAAGAGCTTTTTCTGGTTTGCTGTAAATTGACTTGAACAGACAGACAAAGTGCTTAGACTTCTCCTTTGTGAAAAGTTCTAGGACCCAACCCCTTACTCTTCTACCCCATCCTAACTTCCATAATTAAGTTTTCTAACATTCTATTTTTCCTTCTGCTTAGACATCTTACAATATCATACTGTATTCTTTCTCCATAGCCTTTAAATTCTTTCAGGCTTAGACCTGGATCTTATTCATCTTTGCATTCCTCATACCTAATGTCCTGCTCACTAGGGACATATAGGTGGTTAGTAAATACCTATTGAAAAATGAAGGAATAAGTTTCATGTGTATAGCTCCCTGATCACTTTTGCAAATGCATTCAATATTAACTGTGTTTCCCTCACCTGCAGAAGTATTTTCTGCAGGTCTTTAAGAATTTCCTAATCTGTTACCTGATAGAAAGTCTCTTTCCTCTGGCTTTAAGGCTTTGATCCTTGGGATCTCTGTTCAAATGTGTATTCCATTATGAGATATAATACTTTAAGCTACTGCTTTTCAAAAATTTTAACGGCAGAATCCTTTTGTTGCTCTAGCTGAAGTAAATGCTTGCTCAAAGGACTTAAGCTTACAAAGTTCAACTTACTTATACTGCTTTTTAACAAACTGCCTGTCCCTCTACCATATGTATATTATATATATTACATATATCTCAATGACCAGGAATATAGCTTAAGAAGGGTTATCAAGCAAACAAAAGGTGAAGGGTTCCGTGTTGAAAAGAGCTAAATAGAAGGAGAATTTTAAACTATGGTTTGTGTTGCTTCTACTTCTCTTCTCCAGACTCTCTATTATCAGACAAAGTTTTCTCAAAGATGAGCAAGTTTGAGTTTCAGAGAAACTCAATAAACTTGTTGCTGCTGTATTTCTTCGGCAGAATCAAAAACAGAACCCGATTTATAACCATAAACTGTTCCAAAAGTTTATAGGTAGCTTAAGTGTTTGAAATTCAAAATTCATTTTGCCTGGAGGAATAGTTTATCTGTCTTGGTTATGTTCCTGCACTTGCCCACAGAAATCTATTTATCTTCCTAAATGCCATAAGTACAGCGCTGTTCACACAGCACTATAGAATCTGAGCACAAGGAAAACAATTTATGCACTTCTAAGAAATCAAGATCTCTCCCATTTCTCCCACTTCTCCCCTCACTCACAGTCAGGGAGAATAACAATCTTGGTGCCAATGCCTCTTATCATGGAGCAGGGGTTTAGGAGGGTAGGTCTAAGACAGTGAAAGACTAATGAAAATGCTGAATGATAAAGAGTAGACTCCAGGAGCATGGACTGGTAGAGAAGGAGCAGTGAGGATCATGACGCCTTCCCCAAAACCATGTAATAATGTTATGTTCCTTCTACTGAATACCTCAAGAAATGGCTAACTTCGCTTTTCTACCAGCTTTGGACGTGTCTCTCATTGACAGACAGAATTTGCATCAAAGTAGAAATAGAGTAGCATAATCGCTCTCTCTGTCTCTCTCTCTCTCTCTCTTCCCTTTTCATCTCACTCTTTTCTCTAACATTTCAGGTTATCTTAAATATTTTTTATAAGATGTGAATTAGGATTTCGAATTCTGGAGTAAAGACATTGTGCTTAATGAATATTTGTCAAATTTCTATGAAGATAAATATTCGGCATAAAGTGGATGTCCTGAGGGCCCAGGACATTCTCAGGAGGCTGAGTCCTCAGATGGGACTGAAGGGCAGGAGTGGAAAAATAGTGCAGATGCAGCTTATCTGCTTTTTTTACGTTTTCTTGTTTCTGACAATCAGTCCAGGCCTTAATCATCCAGGAAAGAGTATTCATTGGAAGAGAGGAGTTAGATCACTCCAGGCATTGTCTCGCAGAAAGAGTAAGCAGAAATAGTGGAAAAGAGTCTGTTGTGGAAGGGAAACAGATTTTGCAGTAGGCACTGGTCATTCTTGGTTGATTATTTGTCTGTAATGGGCAACTAAGCCAACTAAGTCAAGGACTGCCTGAATGCATCCTAAAGGCAGCAATGGCCTACTTCATTAAATGCAACATAATGTTCTTGGAGTAGTATGTCAAAATAGAACAGTAATTGCTGGTCTTATTATCTTACATTGCATATGCCATGACCTGGAAGTCAGTATATAACAAGAAATATTTCCTTAAAGATGTAAACATAATTTCTTGGGAAATTAACATAAGTCAAGTGAATAAATTAGCAGCCAGAGTAAAAACAAATATTCTTCATTTTTAAATAATACATTTGCTAAAAAAGACAAAATAATTCATACTTATTTTCATGAACTGAATTTATCTGTATTAAGATAAGCTTCTTATATTTCCTCTAAGCAAAATTGTATAGGAACAATGAATGTATGAAAATGTAAGAGGTCAATCTATTGAAAAATAATACAGATCTATCTATAATTTTCTCAAAATAACATTTATTACACATAAAATATTTTCTTTGTTGAAAGTGATGCACCACACTTTAAAAACAATAGAGAAATCAGAACAAAGTTTATGTTCAAGGTAGTTTAAATGATAAATGTTTTTGCAAACATGACGCTTTCAGTAATAAGCTCAAATCATTTTTATAATCAATTATTTGGCATTTTTGTAAAAATGCATCTTTTCCCTGCAATATGGTAATTTATGTAGGAAAAACCTTCAGCAAATAATTTAGTTCTGATTCTCATGACTTTTATGCTTTGAAATCTCAATTATTTGATACATTATTAAATACATAATAGATAAATAGTTAAAATAAACTGATTAGACTGTTAACATTCCGGTAGCACTGGTAGGTCAGCTGCTAGTCAGGTGACTATTATAAGAAGATGCTTGCCAATTTATAAATCAAAAATTTCCCCCTCCCTCAATAAGGTTTGAAATAAAAGATGTGGGAGCAAACATATGACAGTTTATTGTTATAGATTTTAAGCAGTGTCTTGACAATAACTCTAATTAAAGTTGCCACTGCTTTGACCTGATAAGATGGAAAACAATAGTACTGCTACTCTTTGCCTACCTCAGGATGCTAAGCAGCTGATGATATGTAATACCTTTTGACAGCCACGTTAATTATAACCTAGCTGAATGTATTTCTTTAGAGTGGAATTTTTTTAAACAAAAGAAGAGGAAATCGTAGTGGAAGCTGTCAGAATATTTCTGAATATTGTTAATGACTGTATCTAATAGCTTAAGAATGTTAATTTTTTTTGAGATTTTCCCCCATATTTTTACAATGTGCTCAATGTATTTTCCATAGTTTCACAGGAGCATTTGCATAAGAACAGCTGAGTTGCCAAAGTAGGTCAAAGCAATGGTCAATTTTTCCCAAAAGAAACATTTCAAGGTTAATCACTTCTTGATTTAGCAAAGTGAAAACAAATATCATCTCTCTATAAGTTAATGAGTTTAGAATTCTCCCATTTTGGCTTTATCATAATAATGCCATATTGGAATCAGTATATTTTGTAGCTTAATGGCTGAAGAGTACTTAGTATGACTTCTATTATAATACCAAACTATGTCCTGACTCTGTGATGCTATTTGTAGAGGAATTTTGAGTATTACCACTCTGGCTCCCAATGCCAAAACATACATTAAGCACTATAAGTCTGAAATAATATTGACTAGAATATAGGAATTTTATGCTACTGAGTACATTCCAACAAATTATGCATATGGCTATCTTGAGCATCAGTTTTCTTTCTGATCAATATTTTTTTAAACTAGAGATAATTTATATAAAACTATTGAAGCATTGAGATTTTCAAGTTCTGAATCATCTAAGCCTTCCAGCCAAAATGAGAGTTAATAACCATTCTGGTTTTAATTATAAAAGTTGTATCTATATATAACTATAGGGAATTTAAATAAAGTTTTAGCAGTTTTTATTCTATAATTATTTTTGCATTAATCATCAGAATAAAGAGTGAGTCGGACAGTACAAAGGTTACCAGAGGAGAAGAAGGGGCGGAGAGGATAATGAGGGTAAACAGGATCAAATACACAGTGACGAAGGGAGACTAGGCTATGAATGGTGAACATACAATGCAATATACAAATGCTGTGTTACAGAATTGTATACGTGAAACTTATATAATGTCATTAACCAATGTCACCCACAATAAATTTAATTTTTTAAAAAAGAGTGAGTTGAATTATATACAATTTTTTATCTGATTTATCATGATTCTAGCTTGACCAGGTATCAGTTGATTGATTCAAAAGGAAAATCAATAAATATTCATTCTCTGACTGTTGTGTGTATGTTCCAAGCTTGATAATGCGGTGCGATGGATTGAATTATGTCCCCCTCCCAAATATGCATGTTGAAACTTTTACTCTCAATGTGACTGTATTTGGAAATATGGATTTCAGGAGGTAATAATAGCTAAATGAGGTCATAAGAGTAAGGTTCTAATTTGATAGAATCTGTGGCCTTATTAAAAAGAGGAAGAAAGAAAAGATTTCTCTCTCTTTCTTTCTCTCTGCCATGTGACGACATAGCCAGAAGGTAGCCATCCCTAAACTAGGAAGAGAGCTCTCACCAGAGCCCAACATTGGTGTTACTCTGACTTCGAATTTCCAGCATCTAGAAATGTGAGAAAAATTTTGCTGTTTACGGCACCCAGTCTATGGTATTTTGTTATGACAACTCACAATACTAAATACATGTGGAGAATAAATAAATTGGCCCCCTGCTCTCTAAGACTACATTAAAGAGAGAAATTAATATATGTCATTTAGAAAATTCTAACTTTCTACTAATGTAATAATTGAGCATTTGCATTTTATAATCAAGTAATATGCAACATAGTGATGATAATAGACATACAAGTCCAAATATAGTTTATGAAGTGTTGTGAAAAGTATCTTAAACTTGAAGTCATAATGTTTCTATAAACTCTCTCTTTATATCCACTACTACTACAAGAATAAGGTGAAGTTGCTCAAATATTTTGAATCTCTCATTACTTACCTATGAGATGGTAATAATTCTTTTACACCTAACCTATATTTAGTGAAGCTAAAGTTCAATGACCTATTGCTTGTGGAATTTATTGTTTGTTTTTTTGTTTGTTTTGTTTGTTAATTTTTAAGATCCTTATAGCAGATAGAATTTTAATATGTCTCCCAAGATTTCCCACCCTTTATATACATTCTCTGAATAATTCTCAGGTCTATAAATATGCTGGATTTTCTTTTGTGATTCAATTATGTTACCTGGCACAACTGATTTTAAGAAGGGAGATTATCCAAGAAGGCCTAACTTAATCATATGAGCCCTTTAAAAGCAAAATTTTCTTCAGCTGTTGGTAGAAGGGGAAAGCAGAGGTTAAAAGTACACAAAGGATTCAATATTTTGAAAAAGGAGGTCTACATAGCAAAGAAAATGGGACCTCAGTCTTATAACCACAGGGAACTGAATTTTGGCAACAGCAAGAATATTGGAAGTGAATTCTTCCCTAGAGCCTCAAGATAAGAGCTCAGTTTGAGAATCATTTTTATTTTAATTGTGTAATAAAATGGAGAGAACCATCATGCCTGTGTGACTCTGACTTATAGAACTGTGCTGTAATAAGTGAGTACTTTTTTAGTTGATGGTAAATTATTATATAGCAATAGACATCTGATACAGTCCTATTAAAAAAAAAAAAGCAGAACCCATTATTATTAGAATACTTTGATATAGTACGAAAATTTTTATTTTGTAATAAATTGTAATAAATTCAAAAGTTAATTATAAATAAGGAAATTATGAGAGGACCTCATGGAGAAAGTGATAAATGAGCCATTTGCTTTTAAGTATAGTTCGTATCTATTTATCTAGCTAGACGACTAGCTATGTTTTATGTATGTAGAAAAAATTCCCAGTGGAGGGAATATTGTGAACATCTCAAAGAGTCAATGAGATCATGGGAAATTTGAGTAAAAAAAAAATTTAAGATTGAGTTGTAGTCGAGAATAATGTTAATAAAGACAATTTCGGGTGACTATTACAGAAGTAGAACTATCAGATAAAATAGAAGTATATAATCAGGGAATACTTTTTTCTATAGAAAAAAAATATCACAAAAATTTCAGTGATTAATGCTAATGAAGTTTATTTTGCATTCACAACAAAGCAATGCTGATGTTTTGTGGATGACTCTACATGTTATGATTCAAGGAAACTTCTTAACCCAGGGACATAGAGATGCCTGGTGAATTCTCTGCATCTATCTCACAGAGTGGGACAGTGAGAAAGCTGAGAATCAGGTTGGAGTTTTTAAATGGGCCAAACCTAGAAGTGGTAAATATTCTTTCCACCTGTGTACCATTATCTGATAGTTCTACTTCTGTAATAGTCACCAGAAATTGTCTTTATTAACATTATTCTCAACTACAACTCAATCTTAAATTTTTTTTTTACTCAAATTTCCCATGATCTCATTGACTCTTTGAGATGTTCACAATATTCCCCCCACTGGGAATTTTTTAGTCACATGGCCTGACTACAACTAATTGCAAATGAAGCTAGAAAATGCAATCTTGTTGTTTCCAGGAAGAAAAGAACACAAGTTTTGGAAAGTAATGAAGATTCTATAAAAAGAAGAGTTAATAGAAATAGTAGTTTTATTTGGAAAATATTGCTAATAGCCTATTGTGGTATAACTAGAAGAAGCGAGAAACTGGACAAAACATTGTCTTGGAACTATGGAGTTATAATCATTACTAAATAGTAGAACAGTAAACTTTCCTTTGTCATTGTTCGTTTTGTAAAATTATAATGAGTATTTGAAATTTTGTCTGATTTTTAGATAGGATAAAGTATGAAATAATTGGAAGCAAATCTAACAATTTATGAAAAGGGCAAAAGCATGTGTTTCCTTTCAAAAGTTTTTACATTTAATGAAAGTTCCAACTTCACTGAATAATAATTTTAAAGTTATAGCGATTTAAACCATTCTTTCATGTGTTTTTTGCATGGTTGAATTCTCACGGGTAAATAAAATAATTTTGTATGTGGTTTGTGTTGTGTAGAAATATTCTGTTTGCAGTTAACTTTTTTGTGCCTCTAATTATAGCTACATGGCAAGATATATAGTCACCAATTCAAGTAATTTCGTTAAGCATTTCTAATCAGCTAACCAAAAACAAACAAACAAAAAATCAAATATCTGCAGCACATTGCATTGCCTCCTACAATACAAAAATACACAAGGTGTTAATGTTGTCTGGAATAATTGGGGAACAGCCTCAATTCTATATATGTAGGTTTTGTATAGGTTAGTGGATAAAATAGTAGCCTTGAAGCAAAACCCCACACATTCTGAACTTCCTTACTGAACGTTCTTTTTTTATTTCTAACTGAAAGATGAATCTCCCTGCAGGTGCTCTCAAGTGGTAGCACATTTCTCTCCTACTGCCTCAATCAGCCACTTCTTGGTCTTTGTTCCACCATTCTGCCTACTCATGCCATCAGACTATACTCATAATTATATGCTCTTGGTGTGATCATCCACACATCACAGTTTCCACATAACCTTTCCCACCTCACAATTCCTTGCAAATTTAGTTACTTTGAGTCTTTGTAGAATACCGTATAAAGTTATTACAATTTTTTTGACTATGTATTATCTACTTCTTTTTTCTCTATAGTATTTAATATCATCTGACAAAGCACATATTTATTTGTTAATTTATCTACTATCGTTATCCACTAATATGTAAGCTTACCTGTTTATTTACTGATATATATTTTAGTTTCACCAAGAGTACTTGGTACCAAATAGATACTCAATAATATTAGTTGAATGGGTAATTCAAAAAATTAAGGAATAAAAACTTTTACCACATATGATTTGCAGCCCTACCATGCCTTTTAACGTTAGTCATTCTGGACATTTTTCTGGCTTGCTTTATGAAGATTAAGTAAACCTTCTTTCATAAAATAAGCCATGTTATTACTCACATGAAATAATAATATGTTTTGCCCCTCCTATGATTCTATTTTCCTTTATTTCTCTTTGCATTATTGTATTAACTTTTTTTAATAGTTAAAAAATTCTGGTAGATTTGGGCATGCTAATTTATTCAAGCAGGTTTGTATCATTGTGTTTTGAAAGAAAATGAGCAATATGCTGGACCAGCACACACACACACAGACATATACACATACAAAATGAGAAAACACAGATAATATATAATGGTTTTTCATATGATTATTTCTTCCTAGGACAGTAGGAGAATCTTTGCCAAGAAATCAATATTTGGAATCTGTTTAGATCATTATATTTGAGTGACTGCTACCTGCAAATGCACAGAACAGGAGTTCTGCCAAATATAATCATGAGAAGAAAGGAAGCTTTTTTTTTTTTTTTTTTTTTTTTTATTTAGTCATGACATCAGTAGAGATAGAAGTACTCTGTCAAGTCTTAATATACTGGCCAAGTAATATACAAACATATCTGCTCCAAGTAAGGCAACTGAAGGTACAGGAATATTTCTAATATGCATTTGCTCTGATTTTTATATTGTCTATCAGAAACCACTGTGCTTGGACATAACGTGATATAGTCAGCACCATTTCGGCAAATAAATGAAATGATCGATTTGTGAAAGTCTAGTTTCTTTTCTATCTTCTAATAAATATACTGAAAGTGTTGGAAAAATTTAAAAAATGAATGAAAGGAATGCTGCAGTGGAAAATAATCAAGTCCTACAAAACTGCCAAAAGTGTTTGTTCTTAACAAGCAACTCATATGTTGAAATTAAAATAGTGAAAAACTAATTAACTTGGGTAGCCATATTATTCCATCATTTCGTAGTGTGATCTTTAATGACTATTCTTTATACATAATAAATGAGAAACAAATATTTGAGGTTACAGAGCTTTGTGTCATAAAAGTGCTCAAAAATTTTGATGTAAACTGAATGTCCAAGTCGACAAAGAAATTTAAGATGTGGTATCAGACTGAGATTACATATCAGTTTTTCTCAGCTTCTTGTGTCTAATTTTGAAGTAATTACTGAAATGCAATGGCTCTTTCTTTTCATGATTATACATACAGAACCATTCATTTCCACGAAACATTTACTGAAAGCCTAGTATATAGTAGGTTCTGTGCTGGGAACTACACATTTAAAGATAAAGAGAGTGTGACCCTTACCTTTGATCACTCTGATACCATGTATGAGAGGCTGACATTTAAACAGAATATTACACCAGAACTTCAAGAACCAAATGAATCATGGTATTATGATTTATGACACTCCTTACATCATGAATGACCCCACTAATATTGAAAAAAGAACATCAGAGGGCACTTGATTGATTTTTGCATTATTTCTTATGCATCTAAAAACAAAAACTTTGTGAATCAGAAAACTTCATTCCTTGCAATCAAATGTCAACTAATTTAAGTAATTGTGATAATGCAGGACATCTGTATTGTCAGCAACTGTTTTATTTTAAAAGTAAGTATTTTACAGTGCGGTAGTCCCAGACAAAGCATAATGCATTGGTTTGTTGGTGATGTGTTAAGCGACCCTTTCCAATTTCTCTTTACATGGTGCCTCAGAAACTCCAGTCTTTGAGAACTCAAATCACCGTGTCTCCAAAAAACATATTAGTGATTTCTGCAAACAACCACGAATTTGTCTTTCATTCCCACGTAATATTAATCTGTGAGTTTTAAAAATCTATAGAATATGTAAAGAACAGAACAGAATTAAGTTTGGTGTTTTTTCTTGAAAGTCTCATCTCCAGAAGGCAGAGCTTCCAGGAATGGTCGCACACTGTCAGCTCATCTGTGTTGCCAGTGCCGCCACCTCGTTCCCAGAAGAGCATCTGTGGATTTTTGGAGAGGAGGCTATACTTCTGGGAATGGCGCCCAGAACATGCAAGCTTCCGTGTCATTTTAGAAAGTCAGAGAAGAGACAATGAAATCTTCATTTGTTGCAATCTTTTCTATGCAGTCATCAGTCTTGGAGCTAGAAGCTACAATATTCACATATTCTTATTTGTGGATTTTTTAAAAAAGACTTTTCCTGTGATATGAGTGTGGGATTTTCTGTCATCTCTTGTCCTTCAAATCTGACTGCCCCTCATCCTCTTTTCACTCTCAAAGAGATTACTAAAGCATTAACAATGACCAAAGGCACTATTGACAATCACACTAATATGTATAAATCAAGCAAAATTATTATATTCCCTGAGCCCAAAGGAGCTCATAAAATTATTAGAAGAATTTTACAAGTAACTTGTATATTTTATGAGAACATAAGCCTTACATGCATGCAATTATTATTCTAATATTCGAGTATTTATTTTAATGTGCATTAGGAAAATTTAAGCAACACGTCAAGCTTGATTTAATAAATGTAACATTTTGCTGCTTTATGATGCAGCTAAAGTAAATAGTGGCAAAGTAATCTGTATTACTATGACCAAGTGAATTATAGATGTGATGCTCAGGAAGTCCAGAAAGAATAAGCCTTTAAAATGGAATGTTTTACCATTATTGTTAGCAAGTATGGACGGTAAGAGGATATATGTCAGGCGCATGGTTTCATATGCTGAATTGACATGTATATTATTCAGTTTTTCATCAGGTTTTTGGGACTCCATTTCAAAAATTTAATATTAATCTTGCCAATTATGCGTAAATAAAGTAAGCATGAGTTGGAATTGGTTTTGTGCTCTGTTTTTGTGTATGTATGTGTGTTGATTTCTTCTATATTGAACCTATTTAGGATCAGTGATTCAAAGAAGAGACTGTTAATACACAAAAATCAAAGTTATTTAAATATAATTAATGAAAGAGTCAAAAAATTAGTACGCGTAAAGTACTCAAAACAGTACCAGGCACACAGTACAAATATTAAGTTGTGGTTATTATTACAACACTACTATTAATATTTTTGTTTTGATTGTGATGAAATTTGTGTATTTCTTCAGAGACTTATTAATAACTTTCATTTTTAGTTAGTGTTGCAGAAGAACTAGCTGCAAAATAAATATTGAAAATATTATAAAAATATTTTTCATTTAAATTTTAGTGAAACTATAAATAAGAACAAACTGATTTCTGTAGGTTTGGAGGTGCTCCCAAATCCTCTTGTGACACTATCTGACCTCAAACATCATTGTGCAACTTCCAAAGAATAAAACAAAGTGGAAAGATGTTCAAGCATTTTAGAAACTTATTAACACTCTAATTGGAAAAAATGCTAAAACTTTAGAATACTCATTTATCATGTTTTATTTACTTTCAAAACTTATATTTGCTAGAGTAATTTGCAAATAAACTTATCATATTCGATGCCAAAAAGATTTAAATAATAAGCAGGAACAATATAAACAAAGAAACTGAGAGGATGCTTCTGTCAAATAAAATAGTTCTTTGTAAAATTACTGATTTAGCTAAAAACTTAAGGCAGCAAATCTTGCCACAACTGTAATAAAATCTATTCACTTTAAATAAATAATTCTCTGATGTGATTTTAGTTGATATTTGTGTGTTACATATTATAGATGAGCTAAATCCTGCGACCATGGAGACCTTTTCTTCTGCCAGTCTTTGACACCTGGAGTAGAGATTTTAAAACATATTGGTAAGTTAATAACATAGTCTGGAAGTGATTTATAAAGATAAGCATAAAGAGTACTAAAGTCACAGTTGCTTCAAAATAAGAACTTGTTCCACATTGTCAAACTGTATCACAGGAAGTAATGCCCCATATCCTACACCCTCTGTCCTTCACCCCACACAAGCCTAGAGGTGCAGAAGACATAGGGGCCTACATAAAATGGTTAAAAATAATCAATTATTGTGAATACAGGCCACTGAACTTTTTAAATGTTTTCAAACATTTGTCTAAAATCAAGAAATTACAACAAAGGTGGTTTCATACTAAAATGTATTTTCTTTTATTTCGAAAGCTTTTCCTTCTTGACTAAAGCAAAAGAATAATTTTAGTATTTTTTTTTTATAGTTAAAACCTTTAACATATGATGCTGTATGCATCAATAGAGCCTGCCTTTGCAAAATAGAATGTTTCGCAGATCTATAAGCTCAGTGGAACAGCCTTACTCTATCCTCACAAAATCCATATCTGTCAGTATTTCACATGCAAAACAGACTGAACTCATTGATGGCAAAATTGGAGCATCGACCATCAAGCCTTGATCATCGTATGTTAGATTATCAAGACATTGTTGAAGGATAGCAAAAGTATAAATTTTCACAAATAATTTCCCAAATTGAACATCACTTTTGTATTACTAAGAAATGCTTTCATCCCTGTTCTTGCAAATGTTCCAGATTACTTGACACATTAGAAGAAAAACAGAATTGGGAGAACACCTCAGATGACCTCTTGGAACAAAAGTCTGTTTCAAAGAAATTTTTCTTATTTTGATTAGTAATGAATTCTCAGCATCAGATCTTGTCACAAAAAGCAAAACAATAATTTTTCCAGTTTCCAAATATGTATATTTTTCAGTTGAATTTCTCAGAATTGGTTAATATAAAAAGCAATGAAGATGTCCTGTCAAATTAAGCTTTATCTTGATTTTTAATTAAATTTTTAAGGATCTAAAACTTGATTATTGAGCAGTAAAGATATTTCCATTCTATTTAATTTAATATACTGATAAATTAATGGTTAGTTTTGTTGATTTTAATTTTTTAACATTTAATAATATTTTATATAATGATATTATTACAATGGTGATAAAAGCATACTTAATGCATTTTTTAGACAAAAATAATATAAAATGACTAAGTGAATAACAGTATGGCTGGTAAGCAAATACAGCAAAAAAACATAGAGGATCTATGTAGATGACTTAATTTTGAGAACTAAGTTTACTTTAAATTAAAAAGTCAATTAAATATAGAAAGATAAATCTTTCTTAAGTTTTAATTCATTTGAAGATATGACTGAGTGTCCATGGTGAAATACCTGGTATAGTATCTATCAAGTAGGAAATAATCTGGATAGCTAATATTATACTAGGGTTCACTCAAATGTTTGTCATCAGATAGAATTTTTTATGAGAAAGTTCAGTTTTCTACATCAAATTGTAAATCACATGAATTCTTGATTCTCATTTGCTAGAAATTTTTTTTTAAGGTAAAATACCTGTAAATAAATTATTTATATTTCAGTTAATGTAATAAATCTTTCGTTATTGATGATTAAAATATGTGCCTACTTTCAAAACAAATTTTATTTATAATCCTCATGCTATTTGGGGGATATAGTTTTATTCTCTGGGAGAAAAAAAATTGATTAAAGAAGATAACAAAATTTTTTTAGAAATTTAGAAATATTAGTCCTTGGAAACAATTTTTTCAAGGATTTGAGACTACACAAGTGACTATTATCACATTTGGTTACTAGACAGATTTCATTAGTCAACCTACACACTTAACCTACACACCATACTTAACATCAAATGTCAGGGTAGGCTATGACAATACAACTGACATTTGGGAACATAGCTACTTCTTGGCATTGCGAGCCATTATCTTGGTGCTTCAACAAAAACGACAGTGGAATAAATCAACTACTTCTTTTGGGAAGAGAGCTTTACTCAGAGAAGTGGTTAATAGCTAAAAATGCATAAGAAAGAACTTATTGTCAACACTCGAAAGAAGAGAAGTATCTACAGAACCAGCTGGTCAATCCACTTACAACAGCATGTAGCATTAGCTGATTATTGGTTATGGGAAGATAATGACCTTGATCATTCAAAATTGTTTCACTTCTAGATTAGCAAATTCAGATATCCAAGCATCTTTGTGCAACCATCATTCCAAATCTGATCAGACATTAGTTTCTTTTTATTGATACTATAATCTCTAGATAACTAAGTCTCATCACATTCATTACTTGGATATCAGTGATTTAACAGTATTTGTTAGAATTCTTTTTGGTGAGACATGCATACATATGAATCACAGAATGTAAACATCTACGATCTTGGAGTATTAGAGCCAAAAGGAACCTCATGAATCATTTAATGCGACCTGTGCATTTTGACAGTGAAATTGCAACTCAAAAAATTTAACCACTTTATCTAACGTTGCAATAATTACTTAGTAGTATAGCTAGCTCTAAAACTCAGATCTTCCACTTACCAAACCAGGGGTCCTCTTACCAAACCAGGGTTTATCGACTTCCAAATAATTTTTTTTTATATTCTTGAATTTAGTTTTTATTATATCAGAAACCTGGCTGTATGTTTTATGATGTGACTAGCATGGGGTAATGGCATTGTGTCAAAGTAAATAGACTCCAGACTTTGAATATTAGCAAGTAAAGCACTTATGTTCTTGGTAGTTGATTGAAAAGATAGATTTGTGTGTGCATTTTTAAAGCCATCTATTAATATTCAATCAATTACTACGGACCAGACACAGTGATAATTGCCTGACATACGATAGCTTAAATAGTAGTTGATGGAAGTGACACAAAAGTAAAGAGAGAGGGGCATGCACTGAATAGTCTTTGTGTGACAGATGTTATTTACTTGTCAGACCATACTTTATAAGGTCAACACTGCTAACAATAAAAGCTACCATATTCTGGAGTGAATAGTATTTTATAGTCACTTTACAAATAAGCTCATTTGATTTCCATTAAAACAATCTCTCTCTTTTTTTTTTTTTTGCCCAGAAACAAAACTTTACATAAGGACAATAAAGCTCAGAAATTTTAATTGTGGTCTATTGTCCAATCTCAGCTCCTCAGCAATAATCTACATATGCACCATATATTCTCAACATACATTTATTTTCACGACTGTCAAGCTCATTATCTCATTCTCTTCAAAATGTCTTTAGTACATGATGTTGGCTCTGCTTGGAACATGGTTCTGGACATCCTTCCCATTTTCCCACCATCTATTCCTCCCACTAGACTAAAAACGACATAGATTTTTAATTATTTTTCAGATCTGTATCAGATTTAGCATAGTATTGAACATAAGTGAAGTACTCTCAACAACATATTTTTTAAACACAAATAATATATATATTTTTTTTACCTCTGGAGCAGATGAATACTGTAGTGAACAATTACTAATAAATATCTATTGAGATGTTTCTAATTATTTTCAGCTGAGTCCAGTCATTTAGGAAGAATTATTTTATGGAATGTTAATATTAATATTACTAAATGAGCTCATCTGTATATCGGTTACTTCTGATCTCAGTTATAAAAGTGGAATAGCTCTGTATCAGGCATGGTTCTTCAAAGAAATGGAACCAATGGGATATATGTATCACCATGATAACAGATTTTCTTTAAAGAATTGGCTCGCATGATTGTGGGAGCTAGTAGATTTTCCAGCTGGAAATTTAGGCAAGAGTTGATGTTGCAGTCTTGAATCCCAAATTCATAGGACAATTCAGCATACTTGGAAACTCAGACAGGATCCATGTTACAGTCTTGAGGTAAAATTTTGCCTTCTATGGGAAACCTCAACTTTTTTCTTAAAGCCTTCAATTGGTTAGATGAGGTTCACCCACATTATGGAGTATAATCTCCTTAAAGTTTACTGATTGTAGATGTTAACCACATCTGCAAAGTAGCATCGTAGCAACATCTAGATTAGTGTTTGACTAATACTGGACATCATAGCCTAGCCAAGTTGACACTTAAAATTTAGCGATCACAAGCTCCATAGACACTAACAAAAGTGAGCACTTTCTATATGAAGGACAGTGTAGACATGAAGCTTTCAGAATATCTTTTCTTGCATTGTGTAAACCCTCACTAAGTCTGACTGGAGATTGTTCAAGATGGGTTGAGGTGTCATAGAAACTCCTGCCCAGCAGTGATCCACTAGTACTAGTGACTATGTATAAACACAGCACACTCTGAGAAATAAGAAACCTGGTAAACCTTGTAAACCTGGTAAACCAGTAGTTACTATCAAAAATCAGCTACAGAGGGTCAGTACTTAGAAATCAACACTATCCTCAAGTCCAAATATTTGCTTAAGGGTATAAGGTATAATTGAAAAATATTGGGTATTTTTCTATATCAAAAGATGTGTGATTGCTAAAATTGATGATTTAAAAGAGAAAGTAGTAAATTCTCTACATTTAGGAAGTTTTTAACCTGAATTTGTCCTGTAAAAAGAATACAACTTCAAAGTTTTCTTGATCTTTGAAAAGTAGTTGCCATTGTTGAATTATGCTCAAGAGCTAAGAGTCTAGTATATTTCTAATTCTGTTTTTAATTTCAGACACAATGCTTAAGGCATGAAGCATAGCACTTAAGAAACAATTTCTTGTGAACAAATCCTGAATTTGTCCAGAAGACATTCATAATGATGTGTCATCTGTTTTTTTTTTTTAAATGCAATCCGATTTACAAAAAAAAGTCACTCTTTATAGGCAGAAAACTCAGTTTGAATGTGCCCTACTACTAACCACCCTCTGCCTATCTACTTTAAAAATAAGACAAAGTGGCATGTCACTGAGTAATCACTAAAGTTGATAAGCCTGTTCCACACCATTTTTTTTATTATTGAAGCCTACAATAGATATGCTACAATAGCTGAAATCTGCACCAGCATAAGTTATAGACTTTTATGGAAGTACCCATTAAACAAAACTTTTCAGAAAAAACACTGCATATATGTTGAAATAAATAAATAAGAGTTAGGGGTTAACATAGGATCAAAAAAGAAGTTTATAAAGTGATTGGAACAAGGTAAAAATATGGCTATAAAAGTAGAAATTCTTAACTTTCTTAACTAAGTTATTCTGACCTGAATTTAACTCTTATTTAGAAAACACTTGATGTCACAATTCAAACCAGTATTTTTTTTTTCACCAAGAAAATCAATATTGTAAGGTAAATAAAATAACATGCAATAGCAGTTTCTCTTCACTACCAGGTAAAAACAATGACTCAAAAGTCAATAACTTTTTGACGTTCTCAGTAGCATCTTCATGTTGGCATATTTGAACTTACTGTGTGCCTGTTTTTAGTAATTGTGTAGGAGGAAATCTTTTTTTTTTTTTTTCTTATAGTGATCTATTTTGTTTATTTTCAACATGGAATGAAAAGAACATATGAGTTCTAACGAAACAATTGATAGACATTTTTTTTTTCAAAATGCTTTAAGTGAAATTTACTCATAGAGTCAGTTCATATTTCAGAAAAGAGATCATATTCAGATCTTAGGAGCATAGGTTTCAAACTTGATGACACACTTCTGCCTTTCTCATGATTTTCAAAGTGAGAAAGAGCCTCTAAGAAGTTTGGTTAGAAGATCCGAATTGAAGAAATCTCTACGTTTTCCTTGCTACAGTGATTTGAGTAGGGAGTTTAGCCCAGAATTTTGCATGAATAAAGAAACATCTTACCACAGGGCTAGCTATTACTTGGATTTTTATTTTACTACTACCTTTAGAAGTTGTAGTGCCTGCAATTATTGTCTTTTTTTTTTTTAAGTGTAAATTAGCAAGAAGAGTGGTCCCCCTTCTAGTTTAGAATACATTCTTTTTCTTTTTCTTGGAATGCAAGATAACAGAGACAGTGTGCATGTCTCCTTTGAATTCCCTTTATACATGTTTTTAACCTTGCAGTGAACATGAATCACACATATACAACACTGAGCCTGTCTTTTTTTTACAATTTCAAATTATCAATTTGAATTACACATGTTGAGCTTGCTAGCAATGGCCACTTGCCTCAGGGAATTATTATTGAAAAACAATTTAAAACATTGAGTCTGAAGAGTCACAGTGTCTTAGGATAGCAAACATTTATACATCAAAATCTAATCTTTTTGAATTTTAGAGTGATATAGGAACAGTTCTAAGACTAAGTTTTCTTTAAACTGTCCTGTTTGACTCATGAAACACTATTTTTGTGTGTGCATGATCTGTATGGAGAAAATATATTTTTTTTCATTTTTATTGTGTACTTGTTAATCTATTTCTAAAGGTATTTATGCTAATTATAGCACTACTCTTCACATTCAGAAGCCGAATTGCTCATTTTCAAGTTTTTCTTTTTTTTCAAATTGTAATCTGTTAATTACTTGTTTAATGGAGTGTGTAATTACGTACTTTAAGTTGGGAAACTGTTTCCATTTCAAAGAGAGAAACCTATTTTAGAAATGAAAGAATATAAATGCAATTCTTTCTGATACAGAATATAACTCTTTACTTCCCTTAATGGTTCTAAGTGAGAAAATGAGATTGCAAAACAACTCATTATATTTCTCTTTATGTCTTTGTGCATAACACATCAAACGTAGGTGAAATTTATGAAAAAGGTAACAGGTTGCCATTTAGCTACACTTTGCAAAGTAATTTTACTCTTCATTCATGACATTTAAATGACTAAAATTCAGAGTAGAAAAAAGTCTTTAACATAATACATTTTTTAAAAAAAGTTTTCTTTTTCAAATACTTGGTCAGAGGAGCAAACTGAATCATAAAAGTGGTAAGTGAGGAAACAGAATAAAAGAGCAGTGGGACAATTTAAGGAATATAATAATAATAATGTTGAATTTGGGGCTTACACATGGCTTATATGGTTTATACAAATAATTTATTTTTTGTAAGCAACAGCAAATATAAGTAATAACCAGGATGCTTTCATGTCACATTTGAGGAAACAGCCTTGTAGATATTAAGCAAAATTGGTTATTGTCACTTAAGCAGTAGTACCGGCTTCACATTCTAAGCCATTGACTCCAAACAAACTACTAAGTACTATAATAAAAATATTTGGATTTATATAACCTTAGGGAATGAAGGAGAACAAATGCATTTATGATATTTTGATGATGAACATATATTCTCTTGATGGTTTATGTAAAAAGTTGGAAATTGATTAAAAGAGCTCTTGATAGCAAAACCTCCGCATTGGATGGGAAAAGAAGCAATATACCAGGGTTCATCTTCTCACTGAAAATGTTTGTAATGTGGGGCAACTGGCTGAGAACTAAGAGAGTGTCTTACAAAACTAGTGGCTAGATAGTTATGTCAGCAAAAAAATGGTGAATTAAGGAACTCCAAAATTTCTATCCCTTAAAAGCAAGAAAAAAATTGGAAAAATTGGCAGAATCAACTTTTTCAGGCTTCTGGAAATTAAGCAAAGACTTGCAGAATTATTGAGGAGTTGTATATTCCAAAAAAAAAAAAATGGCTAAATCTCAGTTTGAACAATGGATTTTGTCATTTTAACTTGCTATGTTTCTACTACATCTCTCTCGTGTTAGATTTAAAAACCAATAGCTTGCAAACATAGTGAAATTCACCATTCTGGCAGCCGGCAAAAAGAGAAATTTTATCCCCAAAGAATCAAAGTTTCATCCCTAGAGAATCAATGATTGCTATTTAATCATTCCCTGTAATATCCTACCTGCAAAATCTTTAATTGGCCTGAATTGAAGCCCACTCAGAGTGAAAGGCTTTTCTCTGAAGATGTGTGTTGAAAACATTTAGAGGTCACTATTTACCTTCTAGAGCTGTCTGAAGAAGTTGATAACAGTTGGGACCAAAAGCAAATTAAGCAAAATAATTAAAATGAAAAGCTAGGGAATGAGATGTCCATAGAAATTTTGAAAAACTCTAAGACATTCTTGTTATTATAACAGAATGTCCACTGCATAGGGATTTGCATATGCTCAGGAAAAATTTGAGGAGGCCCTAAATTCTCAACTTTGGATGACCTGCTTCTGAGGAAGCAGGAAGTGTAGGCTAAGGCAGTGTTGTCAAGTGCCTCTTGAAAGCATGCTCCAATATGCAAAGAGTCTTTCAGCAAAGACTAGGAGACTTAGTAAGGAAATAGCTGCTTATTTGTCCAATACAGAGCAGACCACTGAACTGACCAGAGACTTCAGTGGCCACAGAACAAAGAATACAAATTTTAAAGAATTAGTTCAGAAATGTCAAGAAAAAAGGCAAACAAAATGAAAACAAAACTAAACAAATAAAACAAAGACAGCCACAAAGAGCAACAACAACCAATTCTGGAGAAAGGAGAGAAACTGATTGATTTTCAGAGTTGCCAACTATATTATTTAAAAAGTCTGATTTTCAACAAAAAAATCATGAGGCATTCAAAGAAACAAGATAATATGGTCCATATGAAGGGAAAAAAGCTATTAATAGAAATTGTCCTTTAGGAAGCCCACATGTTAGGCTTCCTAGAAAAATATTTTAAGTCAGCTTTTAAAGATATATTCTGAGAATTAAAGGAAACTAATTCTAAAGACATAAAGAAAAGTATTAGACAACAATATGAAGAAGTTTAATTGAGGCTATCCAGTCTGAGAAATAGAGGAAAAATATATTTATTTATATATTTTATATTATATTATATTATATTATATTATATTATATTTATTATATTGTATTGTATTGTATTGTATTGTATTGTATTGTATTGTATTGTATTGTATTGTATTGTATTGTATTGTATTATATTATATTATATTATATTATATTATATTATATTATATTATATTATATATATATATATAAAGTGAAAAGAGCCTCAGAGACGATGGTACATCATCAAATATACCAACATGATCATAATGTGAGTCTGGAAGTAGATAAGAATAAGAAAAAGATAGAAAGAATATTTAAAAAATAAATGGCTGTAAACGTCCTAAATCTAATTTCAAAAATTACTTAACACATCCAAGAATCCTACTGAATACCAAGTAGCTTAAACTAAAAAAGATCCACACCTAAAAACTCCATAATCAAAAATTTGAAAGCAAAGATAAAGAGATTATTTTGAAAGCAGCAAAACAGAAGTGACTCATTATACATATGAGATCATCAATAAGATTAAGCTAATTTTTTATCGGAAAACATAAACTCCAGGAAGTAAAAAACCATATTCAAAGGGCTAAAAGGAAAAAAGCTGTCCCCCCAAGATTTTGTATCCAGTATAATAATTCTTCAAAAATTAAGAAAAAAAGTAAATATCCTAAGATAAACATTGAAAGACTTAGTTACTAGCAAACCAACGGTAAGGAAATGCTAAAGAAAATCCTTCAGGTTCCAAGGAGAGGATACTAGAGAGTATTTCAAAGCCATGTGAAGAAAGAAAGAACTCCAGTAAAGATAACCACATATATAAATATAAAAGAGTGTAAAAACATATTGTTCTCTAACCCTTTTTTCTTCTGATTTAAAAGGCAACATGTATAACAATGTAATTTGTATAGAAATGACATAATAAAGGAGGAGGAAATAGAACTATATAGGAGAAAAAATTTGTATACTATTGAACTTTAGTTAGTATTAATCTGAATGAGAAATTTATGATTTTGATTATAATATACATTAAGAAATAACTAAAATTATAGTAAAAGAAATAATAGAAATAAATGTTATCTATTTAACACAAAAGAAGGCAGTAACAGAGAAATAGAAGAACAAAAATAGACATTTGATACACACGCACATATCAAATAGCAAATAGCAGTTATAAATCTTACCTTATCAGTAGTTATGTTAAATGTAGACAAATTTAAAACTTCCATTTAAAGGCAAATTTTGTCAGTATGGATTAGAAAAAAAGACAACAAAATATTATACAACCGTATGCTGTCAATAAGAGATACTTATTGATACTGTAGGTCCAAAAATACAAAGTTTTAAGTAAATGGATGAAAAAAATACTATGCAAATGGTAGCCAAAAGAAAGGTGGAGTAGCTATACTAATATGAGGAAAATAGACTTAAAGACAAAATTTGTTACCAGAGGGGGAAAAAAATATTTTATAATAATAAAAGAGTCAATCCAAAAGAATACATAGCAAATATAACTTTATATGCACCGAACAAATGAGCTCAAAATTACGTGAAATAAAAACTGTCAGAATTTAAGAGATAATTTAATAAAAATAACTTTATACATCAATATTCATCTTTCAATAATGGATAGAAAAAATTAAATGGAAGATTAATGAGGAAAGAGAAGGTTTGGAAAATACTATAAACCAATTAGACCTAGCAGATATTTACAAACAAAATATAGCGGAATTAACATTCTTCTCAAGTGCACATGGAATATTTTACAGATAAAATCATATGCTAGTGCATAAAACACGTGTCAGTAAATTTAAAAGAATTGCAATTATACAAAGTATTTTCTCAATGGAATAATATTGGAAATCAATAAGAGAGACAGTGGAAAATTTACAAATATGTAGATACTAAATGCACTCAAGCAACTAATGGGTCAAAAAAAAGAAATCACAAAAATTAGAAAATATTTTTTGATGTACAAAAATGAAGGTACAATATACCAAAATTTGTGAGTTGCAGATAAATAAGTTCTCAATGGGAAATTTGTAGCTGTAAATTCCCACAGTAAAAAAGAAAAAAGATTTTAAATGAATTACCTAATTTTCCACCCTAGGAAACTAGAACTACCAGATCAAACTAAATAAACCTAAAGCAAGCAGAAGAAGGAACTAATAAAGATGAGAGTGAAAATAAATGCAAGAGCGAATGAAAAATTGATAGAACAAAACAACACAAATAAAGTCATTCTTTGAAAATATTAACAAAATTAATTAATCTTTTAGCTAGACATCATGAAAAATGAGGGAAGACTGAAATTATTAATATCAGAAATGAAAGATGAGACATTACTATTGACCTTAAAAAAATAAATATAATTATGAGGAAAGACTATGATCAATTGCATGTGAATGAATTAGATAACTTAAAGGAAATGGACAAATTTTTAGAAGGCAGAAGTTACTATAATTATCTCAACAAAAAATGATCAAATTGCAATGACCTAACAAATAAGGAGGTTGACTTAGTAATCATAAAAATATCCACAAAGGAAAACTCAGGACCAGAGAGCTTAATTGTTGAATTCTATCAAATATTTAAAAAAGAATTAGTATCAATTTACCCAAACTCCTCCAAAAAAATAAAACAGGTGGGAACACTTCTCAACTCATTCTAGAAGGCCAGTTTTAACTTAATACAAAAACCAGATAAAGAATTTAAAAGAAAACTACAGATCGATATATCTTAGGAATATGAATGTGAAATTTCTCAATATTCTCAACAAAATGCTAGCAAAACAAACTCAGCCACATATAAAAAGGATTATACATTATGATCAAGGGAGGTTTATTGTATTTATGTTGGTTCAACATACGAAAATCAATCAATGTGATACACTACATTAATAAAATAAAGAAAAAATGCACTTGAGCATGTCAACAGATGCTTATAAAGCATTTGATAACATCTCATATCTTTTAATGATAAAGGCACTTAAACAAACAAAGAAAAGGGCAATTTCCTCAGCCTGATAAAAGGCATCTGTAGAAAAACAGTTAATTTTGAAAGACTGAGAACTTCCTCCTTAAATCCAGGAGCTAAAAGGCATCAGTATTAGAAAGGAAGAATTTAAGTTATTTTTATTTGAAGATAACATCACATTGTATATAAAAAATTGTACAGGATATATAAAAAGAACACAAAACAACAACAAAAACTATTAGAGCTAATAAACGATTTCAGCAAAGTCACAAGATACAAGATTAATATGCAAAAAGCAATTGAATTTTTACATTGGCGATGAACAATCTGAACATTAAATTTAAAAAATCTTTCAACTTACAATATTATAAAAGAAAAATATTTAAGAGTAAATTTAACAAAAACAAGACAACATTTGTGCTTTGGAAACTATTAAACATCACTTAAAGATATTAAAGAAAAGCTAAATAAATGGAAAGACATCCCATTTCCATGGATTGTAAGATTTAATTTTGTGAAGATGACAATACTCCCTTAACTGACCTACAGATTCAATAGAATCCCTATCAAAAATCCTAGTTAATACTTTTGCAGAAACTGAGAAGCCAATCATAAATTTTTTATGAAAATTGAAGGAAACTCAAATAGTGAAAACAATCCTCAAAAAGAAGAACAGAGTTAGAATACTTGCACTACCCAATCTCAATAGTATATCACTTAGCTGTGTTAATCAAGACATTGTGATACTGACATTGGATAAATATACAGATCACTGGAATAGAATTGAGAGGCTAAGAATAAACCCATACATTTATAGGCAATTGATTTTTGACATGAGTGTCAAAGCTATTCAATGTGGAAAAAACAGTGGGTTTTTTTTGTTGTTGTTGTTTGTTTTTTTAACAGATGGTGTTGGGACAACTGGATATTTATATTTAAAAGAATAAATTTGGACCTCTATGACACATTATATTAAAAAACATCCTTTAAATGGATTAAACATTTAAATATAAGAAATAAAAATATAAAATTTCAAAAGAAAACATAGGAATAAATCTTTATAACTTTAGATTTAACAATGGATTCTTAGATATGACACCGAAAAGACAAGCAACAAAAGAACTAATAAATAGATTAGACTTCATAATTTTTTTAATTGTGCATCAAAGAACCCCGTCAAGAAAGTGAAAAGACAACCTATACAATAGAAGAAAATATTTGTAAATCACATATTAGATAATAATTTAAAATACAAAATACATGAAGAACTACTGAAACTCAGTAACAAAAGCCAAGCAGCTCAATTACAAAATCAGCAAAGACTAAGCATACACATTTCTCGAAGCAAGACAAAGATGTAGCCAATAAACATATAAAAAGATGCATTACATCCTTAGTCATTAGGAATATAAATCAAAACCATAATATGTCACTTCTCCTCCACTAGGATGCCTATAATCAAAAGATCAGAAAATAAATAACAAGTGTTGTTGAGGCTATAGAAAAATTGGAATCCTCATACATTGTTGGAGGAAATAAAAATGGTACAGCCATTTTAGAAAATATTTTGGCAGTTTTTTAAAATTTAAACACAGAGTTACTATATTAGCCAGCAATTCCATTTGTAGATGTATTTCAAGAGAATTGAAAACAAATATTCATGCAAAAACTTTTACATGATTGCTCATAGCAGCACTATTTATAATAACTAAATAGTGAAAATGACCCAAATACCCATCAAGTGGTGAATCAATAAACTAAATGTGATATAACATGTCCTCAAACAATATCATTTTATCATTGTTCCCTAATAACATCAACGAGAAAAAGAAAATTGATTTCCAGCTGGGGCCACTGTCTGTATGGAGTTTGCACGTTGTCCCATGACTGCGTGGGTTTCTCCGAGGACCCTGGTTTCCTCCATATACCCAAGATGTGCATGTGGGGTGAATTGGTGTGTCTAAATCGTCCTAGTCTGAGTGAGTGAGGGGATGTGTGCGAGTGAGCCCTACAGTAGAATGGTATTTTGTCCAATGTTGGTCTCCACCTTGTGCCCTGGGCTGAGGGATAGGCTACCCAAGGCCATGAAATGGAATAGAGAGTTAGAAAAGAATGATCTTCCTTGCTTTTATTAATCTTTTTAAAATGTACTGATAGCTTGCATTTATTTCAATGTTTAATATTAGAAATGTTTCGGGTCTTTATTTAGAAGTTTGATAATGTTTTTGTGACCAGAAATATGCCATAGGAATTTAACTTTTGTTTATATCAATTGTCCTATGGTAAAATTGGTTTTGTTATATGTCATTTTGCTTAAAGTCACAGTTCCCAAGAACCTATCAGCAATGTTAAGTGAAGACTTACTGTATATGCATACAATGGAATATTATTTGGCTATAGGAAGGTATGAAGTGTTACTTCATGTAATAACTTGGATAAACCTTCAAAAATTACATTAAGTGAAAAATATCAGACACAAAAGGTGATTTTCAAAAATTTCATGAATATGAAATGTTTGGAATAAACAAATGCATAGAAATTGAAAGTTGATTAGTAGTTTTCTGGAATTGGAAGGTGGAGGGAATAGGGAGTAACTGCTAATAGGAATGGAATTTCTTTGGTAGTGATGAAAATTTCTATAATCAGGTAGTGGTTACAATTGTACAACTTATGAATGTACTAAAAAAAATTGAGTTATATACTTTAAAAGTTTCAATTTTATGGTATGTGATTTGTATGTCAATTAAAAACCCCAAGAAACTAATGGTAGTTGCCTACAGTAGTAGGAATATTCTATTCTCTACCCTCTCTCTGTGAAATTAGGCAATAAACACACTGGAATCTATGCTGTTTGTCAACTAGCTTCATGAGAAAATTAAAAGTTTTTCTTTTTCCACTTGAATCACTCATGATGATATTTTTTCTTCTAGCTATATTGATTTTCTTTGTTGATTTGTTTGATCGGAATTTATTATTTGAGTGATTCATTTCTTGTTTGTACAGACATAAGCTGAATAAAATAAAAGATATGGAGAAGCCCATATGCAAAGTCTGTATTACAGTTCAGGCTATCTCTTCTAATTTTAATATAGTGAAGTTAACTAAATAAATGGTGGAAGAATTATTATTTTGATTAGTAATTAGTACTCACATAGTCTCTTATAGGAAGAAAAGCATTTTTTGTTTTAATGAATTTCTTTTGTTGTGACTAATATCATCTATTTTACTGTTTTACACATTCCATTGTAGTCAAATATTTATAACGAATGTTGTGTTCATTGAAATCTCAATAAATCCACATTGTGGGTTGATTTATGTTAGGTTATGGGCATAGACACATGCTGTATTAAATAATTATGTTTACCTTGATAATTTGTTCTGAAACAATTCTATTATCTCTCCTATTTATACATCCCTTTATTATCTACTTTCATGATTTGATCTCCTTTCAATTTTTTTTGTTTTTCAACTAATGATTTTTATTTTTCCCCTTTATTGTTGTTTCAGATAGAGAATTACAGAATTCATTTTCCGAAACTCCATAAATAAAAATAATTTTTTTAATTTTGTTTTCCTTTTTGTTTAAATCAAGCAACAGATTATATTTCTCTAATGGAAGTTTAAATATCTGTCAAGTCTAGAAAATTAAAATCTTTGATCATGTGAATTGATATTTTCCAAATATCATCACCAAAAAATCACTTGATATTTTCTGATATCCTATTTGATGGATAGCAAAGATGATGTTTAATATGTTTTAGTGATATAGGTACCACTCACATAATACCAAAAAGATATCTTTTTCTTCTATAAGAAATAGTAAACAATACTGGAAAAAACAGTGTCAAAAGTAGAATGAAAGAGTGAGGTGATCAGATGGTAGATCAGAGAAGATTTTACCTTGAAACCAATCTATTGTCAGGAAGGGCTGTTAGGAAGGGATTGTATGCTGGCTGAAGTTTCATCGAGGTTCTAGGGTCTGAAGTAAGTAAATAAATTTAACCAAAGTTTGGCTAATAGCATTTTTTCTGACTGATCAGTGCTGACAGCAATTCAGCTATTTATGAGACAAATAATAGGAATTTGGAAAATCTCTGTCTGGCCTTGTCATAGATAAACCAGGGAGGCATTTGTGAGTTTTACCAAGTTATTTGGAGAAGGATGTTTCTTTGCAGTAAGAATGGTGAGGAATTTCTTAACCATAACTGTTTTCTAGGAACACAGGGCTCAGGTAAAATTCAGCATTGTCCGTTCACTATAGAATAATAATATGTAACGCATTGAAATAACAATATAATTTTCCCTAGGAACCACTTGATGCTGTAAGTATATTTTATATTCCCAAGATTTTCCTTTACTCGATGACAGAAATTGCAATCTTCTCTCATTTTCCAGTTTTAACGATGCCAGTCAAACTAATATCTTAGACCAAATTTTCCTGGGTCCTGCCTTAGTTTGCATGGCTTAAATGCATTTTACCAAGATCTTTTAAATTATATTTTTCTTTTATTTTAACTTTCCTGTTTAATCTCTATAAGTTTCTATTATTCTAGAAGTAGGAGTCCCTTGGTAAAAGCAATTGGAGAGATGCAGTTGACTATTCATCTCAAGGAAATCGTAAACACAAAACTATGTTTATGTGCAATTGTAGAATTTTTGTAGAAGGCCCCAATGCCTTCAAAGACACTCAAAACATTTGACGATCCTCAGCACATGTCAATAATATATCTTAGGTTTTAGATATTATGTCAACATGAGTATTTCAATTTGTGGGATAATTCTATTTTTAAAGAAAATTAATTGGTTGACATTTAGTATTGTATATCGGTCTAATAAACTTGATTAACATGAGCCTGTCCTTGATTATGTGGCTATACTTTTAGTTTGCCTACAAAAAAATTAATAAGTGTGAAAGACTGAGTATAAAGACTTGTTAAAGTTACCAGAGTAATAAATTCCCTTGGGACTAACACTACACTATCAATAGATACCTCTTAGCATCACCTTTGTCGAACAAACATTTTGTTGTTATTTGGATTTCTATAGTTCACATAATTATACGTTGAGTTTGGTGAGTTTATTATGGGGTCGACAATCTGTACCAGTAAGAACAGTTGAGGAAAATTAGTTGCAATTGCATGTCATCGATAAAAATTATTAATTGCCAAAGTATCACAGTTAATTACATAAAGCTTAAGTTCCACAATTAACTGCAACTAGATGATTAGGAAGAGACCAACATTTGCATGCACCATAAGTACAGCATATGCAATGGTTTTACTGTATGGAACATTTACATAATTTTTTTCAAAAAGTAAATATTGTTGGTTTAAGATACTTATAGTTTTATGTTTTCTTCATAAATTGGAACATCTGTGCCTGAACCATCACCATTCTACATTCAAAGAGTAATCAAACCTAGTTCCAGTGCTTTGAAGAAAGGATTTAGAAATCTATGGAAATTTAGAATGCCGGCTATGGTAAGAGAAATGTTGTTTGGGTTAAATATTTTCCATGTTATATATACAGAGAACCAGCCTCCTGAGTTTAAAACAACCATAATTTTTATCTTGAATTTTAATTACTAAAGATGCAGACTAGATAGCATTCATATATATGTTTGTATATCTTTTATACATATTTTATATATGAAATATATTTGAATCTATTGGCTTTATATAGCTAACATATTTCATATATAATAGGTTGACTTTGCTATGAGTGTGTGAATATGTGAACAGTATAGGTATATCTGTATTTGGGTTACAAATAAAGTTTACAAAATAAATTTATACTAAAGCCTCAGAAGCTAAATTTATACTAAAGCATAATTCAAAAATAAAGGTTACTAGTCTCTTTTTTAAGCTTAAATGTTAATAATGTAGACAGATAAGCAACCATGCAGTGTATTATAAAAGACCATATGTCAATCTCCTTACTTTTTGGAGAGAAGAGACTGTTACTATTAGCAAAACTGTTGATAAAAATTAGAGAGTAAATAGAAAAGGAGTGAGAAAGAAAACCTAAACATAAAACAAGTTTAATATGAGAAAAATAAAATTATCTCTATTCTTTAGAGAAAGAAATGTTCTTACAAAATACGCAAAGATGTATAAAATGTAATTGAGGAATTGCTGATTAATTTGATGACCTGGCCTTCTTTTGAGCCTAAAACAATTGAAAAGATTTTGTAGATTGAGATGATAAAATACTGGAGAAGTGTATGTTCTAGGTATACTTCATTCTCAAAACTGAACAACAATTATTGAGAAATTATTAATTCTGTATTCAAAAATATATACCTATATTAATGAATAAATATGCACGATTAAATCACACAGCGATGCATAAACAAGTAATAAATTGTTTCCCATATATGACCGAAATTCTTACTTTATGTTGTCTAATATATGAGTAACTTTGCAGAAAATTGATTTAAAAATTAATTGTCTGAGATTTACATATGTTTATATGAATGCATTTATTTATGTTTTTCAGATTAGTAAATTGGAATACTCTTCTTTTGTTAATTTGTTCTCTCTATGGAAATAAAAATAAAGTAATAGTAACCTAAAAATATTTGTTCCTCAAATATTAGATGAAAATGTTAAGAAGTAATTAGGCTGTCATAAGATGATCATGAGAATAAATTTCTGGGGTAGTTGATGCATAAACTGATTTTAAAGAGACACTTAAAATAAATACATTTGGATAATTTTAATTTTTTGATGGCTCCACACATGTAAAGTCAATATTAATTAACACGAATAAATATAAAATTTATACAAATAACATGAGAATTTATATCTTTATGCTCTTGATTTTATGAAGTAGACAAAAATGAATAGGTCATCCCTAAAGGTTTTTCTTAAGGCTAATAAATCAGACTTTATAAGCTTTTTACAACCTTCACCCATACTCTTCCCCATTTCTTGAAGGCAGATTTCAGATAACTCCAAACTGATCTTACTGGCTCTGGCTCAAGCTATACTTTTGAAAAGGGATTTAAAAGTTTATAAAATATCTCTACAATAGTCTATAAAGAATCTCTGTGCATCTAAATACATTTAAAATAGCTGAAAGGATAAACATAAAACTTCACAGTAGAAAGCTGAAGATAGGTTGGAATTCTATGAGAATGACCAAGAGAAATTACATTTATATAATATTCTGCTTTAAAGGAAAAGTTACTCCTAGAGTCTTTGTAGAATTATTTTACAATATAGACAACGGAAGCTCATGGAAGTACTTGTAGTTATAAAGAATGGGATACCTTTTTAAGATGTATAAGATGCCACTGAAGAATTTTACGTATTTATGAAGGGATTGATATTAGCTGATTGGAGATCTACTTAAAGTTTAGAAGGGACAATTTCCTAAATGAAAAGAAAATAAGAACTTGGTAGATTTCATGAATGAAAAAATAGAAAAAATTTAAACTATTATCAGATGATAAAAAGAAAGTTTACTCCTTTTTTGAGAATTTAACTAAACTAATGAAATAAGTAGAGGAAGATGAAGGTTAACCAATTTCTTACTTGCCTTTTACTTAATTTGCCACTTTTGATGGATTACTTACCATTGTATTTATATTTCCTTTTATGGTTTTAAACATTATATTATGTTTGCATATTTTTTAATAATCGGTTTTATTCCTTTATGTAATCAGTTTTTAAATTCAATTTTATTCATATTACGTAATTTCATTGCTTTCTTTATTGTCAACTTTGTTTATTGCTGAGGTGATTTTTTTCCCTGTGACACCTAAAAGAAAAGAATAAGTTTAAGGTGCTGAAAATAAAAACTGTAAATTATAAAGTAATCTTCATAAGTCCTCTGAGAAAGGAATAGAGGGCTCATATTATATACAGAAGCAAGATTTAGTTCAAATTTTTAAAGGGAAAACCCTTAGCATATACTTAAAGAACATATGGTGTGCTAGAATCATGAAGAAATTATTTGATAAGACCGTATTTCACAATAAATTTACTATATTATTCAGTCTTGTTATTGTTAGTAACCATCATCACCTTAAATTACTTTATGACCTACTTGTGTAGGTTAGTGTGCCAGGCAGTGGAAAGAAAAGTGATACTTCTGAAATCAGACTTGGGAGAAAACTTTCCTCTTGTGGCATAAACTACATTTATTTTGCAGGATTTTAACATCAAGGATTTCAATCCAAAATATGAAAGGACTAATCTAAATTAAATCTGAATCGAGGACACATATAAACAGATGTTAGAGGAGGCTCAGAATAAAGATAAATTTTGAGAATATATTAAAATTTAAAAATTTGTGTTTGTTTATACCACAGATGGAGAAAATGAGAAATTCCTATTTTAAAAAGTAATCCCTTATGTTTGCATGGTACTTTAAGGTTTCAAAAAAGTCTTTATGCTTTGATATGCTTATAATGTTTCATATGAGTATCAGAATAATGCTTGAGGTCAACAAGGCACCACTTTCCCGATTGTATAAATGAAGTGGGAGCCAAGTAGGTGAGAAAGTTGCACATATCTTGTATGTGAAGGGTGAGAGCTCAGGCCCTCACTTTCTCTTCTTCTTTTCAAAAGCCTTTCTACTATGCCATTCAAACTTGTTATTATCTTTGCTGTAGCAAAATAAGGAAAAGTAAGTTGAGCTATTTGGACTATTAAGGGAAATGGCGAGTCTTAAACTTACATATAAAATAAAACTCACCACTGTTGTTAGGCACATTTTTTAATTACTGAGAAAAGACAGGATTTTGTTTTGTAACAATGTTTAGAAAACGTAAAACAATAAAAGCTATCATTATTCAGTGCTGTCTATGAACTATATTGTTTCTCTATGGATATTATTATTTCCATTTAGAAATGAAGAATTCTACTCAGAGTCTCTACTATATTGATCAGGGACCTTAGTTTTCATCTACAAAAACCACTCTGGCTAATTTAAGGACTTTATTTAAGGTTATTATTAATCCTCCAACTCTCTGGGAGGGTCAGGGAATCTGGTTTAGAGTCCAGGCAGTCAGAACTTGTGCCTGCCCTGGATGGAGCACATGACAGAGGCCTCATTGTATGTGGCACTGGCAGAGGCCATGCAGATCACATGGGAGGCCCCCAGTGGGAGTGTTGACCATCTGTTTCTCTGCTATGCTCTACCACCTTCAAGAGAAAATAAATTATTCATAGTACCTTCTTTTTGAGTGAAAAATCTCACAATAGTGCATCTGATTCATTAAATCTAGGTCAGATGATAGAGTCACATCACTCAGTCTCATGAGTGAGTTGAAACAAAGCTGGGAAAGGAAGTTCTCAAGTTTTGGCTTTTCTTTTCTCTTTCTCTCTCTCTTTTTTTTTCTAAAAGTCGTACTGATAAAGTGATAAATACCCTAAACAAAGGCGTTCTGATTAAAGTGGTTGGGTGCCGAAATCATGACATATGCCCACTCTACCACCATGGTAGATTTCAAAAATGGCCATAAATTCTTTCTTTACTTAGACTCAGACCTTTAAAACGAGAGTAGTGCAGCTTCTATCAAAAGATAGTGTCTTTTTTCCCCCAAATCTGGGATCCAGGCAGGACTTTGGACCTGCCTGCATAGTGCAATGAAGTAGAAGTGGCACTGTGCTGGTTCCGAGCATGGACCTCAAGAGGACTTCTACCTATGCCTCTGCTGTTCCTGTAAGAACCCTGCTGCCATAATGAGAACAACTGCAAGTCAACAGCCTAAGAACAGAGAGTTCATGAAGCAGACAGCACTGTCACAGATTTGGCTTAGACATATGAGAGAGCCAAGCAGAAGACCCCAGGCAACTTTCAGCTGATCGCAAATGCACACATGAGGCCCATTGAACAACCAAGGTGGGCTATACCAGAAGAACTATCCAGCTGATCTACAAACCATGAGCTCACTTATGCTTGACATGTAAGCTAGTAAAACTTGGCATGATCTGCATGCAGCGAATGCTATCTGATAGACCTACAAAAAAATAGTTTGCATAAAGCATCCATTCCTGTGCAGAATGAACTCCACTTACTTGAAATTCTTTTGGAAGGTAGGTGTGGGCAAGGTGAATGTTTTAGATCACACTACAGACGATTTGTATGGCTCTTCAAGTACACATGTGACACTATTCATGATAGTGCTTGTGGTTCTGCTGTGCACTTGATCGTCTTAAGGGACAGACAAAAAGGGATTTCCTTCACAAGGTTTCAAATTGCTCTAATGCCAACATCACAGCCTTTTAATGTAAGTCGATATGTTTATTTTCTCATTCTCATTTAGCTGCACATACTTTATAGTGCAGTGTTCTTTTCTTATCTGAATAACCACTCAGTAGCTGTTTACTGTAATATTTGGAACATAGTCACCTCCCTCTGACAGCAGGGTAAATACAGCTTAATGAAATATTTGTAAAGCCCAATGAACTGCACAGAAGAAATGTGCTTTTTAATTCTAACTTGTTTCTTAATAACATATTTTTCCCCACATCTGTGTAGTTTGTGGCTTCATTCAACCAGCAGTACACCTTGTAGTCACACCAAATAAAATGTTAGGTCTGCGAATGACTCTCACAGGAGCAATTCGTCAAGGTATGACACATTATAGAAGCTGTCCTCCACCAATCTGGAAATTAACTGAGAAAATAATGTAAATTGCTAAAATCTTTTCCAATGTTTCTTGCCTTTATGAGGGCCTTGATACTTTAAAACATTTTTTTCACCTGGCATTATTTAGACTTTATTAATTTCATCATATTATTAATAGCATCCATTAATGGATTTCTAAGTTCTCCTCAGTTAGGGTCTGTCATATCTGAGACCACGCTGAGACTAATGAATCATACATCATTAAAGCCGAAAGGAACTTTTAAGTTAATATAGATTCAGTGCTTAATATAATTCCTTAAAAATACTAATTAGCTAATAAACATTAGTTGTTATTATTATTACTATCATTACTACTATCCTTAAACCCTCTCATTTTAAAGATTAAAAAAACTGAAGCTTCTCCATAAGCATTGCCAGTAACATATTACATAACTATAGCAAATTTCCTGCCTGTTGTTGTTTTTAAATCTCATGGGTGACATAGTTCTACCAGGGAACTTATTCTTGGTATGAGTGTACACAGAAAGCCCAAATACCTGTTGTCCTTACTGTTTTCCCAGAAAAGAGATACTAACATATGGTCATCTTGCTCCCACAGTATTTCCCAAAACACTTTATCATCACTGCTCTTTTAGGTGAATATTAAACCTTTTGTCTCAAGAAAATATCTACTCTATCTCTCTCTTATGATTGTATTCATTCTTAATTTTATTTATTTTATTTTTCTTTTAAATTAATAGTATCCATAACCATGTAAGTTATGGAGCATCTTACAACATCTTACCTGATTATGTTGGCTCAAGACTCATCTAAAAATCTACGGAACAAGTTGAATCAGTTTCTGTTAGCAAAAGTCATTAATTTTCATTAATTTTGATTAATTGTTTTGCCCCCCAGTTCTGAACTCCATCTTTCACAATGTATTGTTTGCTGAATTACAAGCCATCATGTTCTGTCTTCTTAACACTTGACTACAATTATAGTGACATTACTCACTTTATCTACTTCCAGAGAAAGAGACCTCCTGTGTTTCTTAAAACTAAGAAAATGCAAAGCAATTTTACAGGTATTCTTATTTCGAAAGTTGATTCAAGGATATAAATGATCAGTAACAAAGAAAATTAAAATGTCTTCAAAATATTTTTGTTTTGAACCTCTCCTTATAAGTTTTATCATTGTATCTGTTTTTACAATTACTAAATCTGTAAGAAGTATTATCAGGTATATTGTCATAAAGTAGATGTGGAATACCTCCCTTCATCTGCCACTTATATTGAGTTTATTTGCAATCACCTCGTCTTACCACTAGATGGTGGTAAAACTAATAAGGCATCAAATGTGCATGGGGTAAGAAACCATAGACTGAGCACAAAGAAGTGAAGTTTCTTTGTAGTGTTTAGTGGTTTATTGAACATGATATAATAAATAAATTAGTGACATATGAGAACAGGAAATTCCTGAGCTGAAAATGATGAGGTATTTTCTCATTCTTGTTCATGTTTCTTAATTTGTAACTAAACTCTATACTTTATAAATATTCTTTTCAAACTCAATTGCCAATTCAGCCTTCAAAAATATACTAAAGTTTTATTTAATTTTCTCTTCTCTTTGTTTTGTATAATTGCATTATTATTTTTGAAAAACAATTCTGTAAGATGGACTTTGTGGCTTATGTTATTCAGCCACTTATGTAATCTATTTTAATAGTTCATCTGACTTTAGGGCCTTTAACCATTGCCTCCAGAAAACTTACAGGCAAGTTCCTCTTAGAAAATTAACAAGCTTAAATCTTGGAAGCAATGACCAATTTATCTCCCCAGTTTAGACTCTTGAGGCAGGATATGCTATAATCTCTTCAGCTTTCCTTTAGTGTACCAAATACTCTTCTCCCTATTGTTCCACTTGTGGGCCTCATTCTTCGTTGTTCTGTTTTGCAGCTTTGTTGCTTTTTAATAGTGGGTTTTGCTTGTCTGCGGTGGGTGTCCTTAGCTGAGTATAATTACTGACTCTCCCACACATCCTTTCATCACATCTTCTGATATATCTCTACCATAAGTTGTTAAAGAAAGTAGGAGGTGAGTGGGTGAGTTCTTAATGAATATCATCTGTAGTCCCATACGTTTCAGAATAATCTGCAAAGAAAAGGACAGAACTTTTTTTGAGCAGCCAAATATTTAACAAAATAGCAGCCTGCACTATGATAAGCCACTCTTCACCCAGGAAGCATGAGAAAAATGTCTTGCCTGTGCATTTTCTTTCTTTGATCAATACTTCCCCTTTTACAATTTCATTATCAGCAGTTAAAACAATGAAATACAAACATATTTCTATCACGAGGCTCTAAATTTCTAAAGACAGAAACTTTAAAATGTTTATCCCTATCATCTAAACCAAGATTTAAAACTAAAGCCCCTCAAGCCTAATTTGGCATGTTTCTTGTTTGTAAGTAAAGTTTAATTGGCACGTGCCAGGCCCATTATTTATATTTTACCTCTAACTGCTCTTTGCACAACAATGGTAGAAGTGAGTAGTGTGACAGAGATCACGAAGCCTGCAAATCTTAAAAGATTTACTCCTTTGCCCTCCACAGAAAAAGTTTGCCAACACAAGTTAGGAGCTTAAAAAACTGTTTGTTGAATAAGTGAACTAATGTAGGGTATCACCTATACCGATGCAATTCTTGACTCTAAAAAGAAAAAAACGATGCTTGTTAAAATTGCATTTTTGCTTAAAATATGTCAAGAGATAATTCATGATTTATCTCCTAAGAATACGAGATACTTTACTTGATTTAATCAGTTTACCAAAATAATTGGCTATAGTGCCTTTTTTTTCTTTGCAGGTTGTTGTGGAGATTAAAATTTCAGAGTGTTTTAATGACTTTACCAAATTGTTGATTCATATTTGTATCACATAGATGAAGTGTTCCTGAAATTTGTTAATTCCATGAAGATTATTAGTTCCATAAAAAATGGCAATAATTTCTTGCCAAACAAGTTACATAATCAAGTGAGATAAAATATTTTTTAAAAATAGATTTTATTTTTTACAGCAACTTTAAGTTCACAGCAAAATTGAGCAGAAGAGACAGAGATTTTGCATAAACCTTCTTACCTATACAAACACAGCCTCTTCTATCAACACACACCACCAGAGTGTTACATCTGTTACAACTAATGAACCTACATTGACACGTCTCCCAGAGTCTGTAGTTGACAGAGTAACACTCTAAAAATATGCATTTAGGATTCGGCCGTGCCTTTTCATAGCCTGATAGCTCATTTCTCTTCAGTGGTGAATAATATTCTACCGTCTGACTGTACCACAGTTTATATATTCACCTACTGAAGAACATTTTGGTCACTTCCAAAGTTTGGCAATAATGAGTAAAGCTGCTATAAACATGCGTATGCAGGTTTTTTTGTAGACATAAGTGTTCAACTCATTTGGATAAATATCAAAAGAGTGTGATGCTGGATTGTTTGGTAAGACTACATTTATTTTTGTAAGAAAAGTGCCAAATGGTCTTCCAAAATGGTTTTACCATTTGGCATTTCCACCGGCAAAGAAAGATAGTCCAGTATTTGCTGTTGTCAATGTTTTGGATTTTCTCCATTCTAGTAGGTGTCGTTTTGCTTTAAACTATAAGATTCTGGAGTGCTTTCAAAATTTAAAAATTTTGCTCTGAATATTTGGGGATGTGGTAGAATATACAACATTTTTCAAAATAAATTGATCATTGAAACATTTTACCGTGGGATAACATATAAAATGAATGTTCATGGACAACTGCTGTCAACAGTTGTGTCTCTGGTGCCTAGCAAGATGCCTGGCACATAACAGCTGTCTGCGGATATTTGCTAAATAAATGAATACTTGAGAATGGGATATATAGAGAGATCTGGGTTGGTTGAAGTTTGAATAAATTCAGATATAATGAGATAATCTTGGGCCTACTTACTGAAAAAGAAGCCAGCACTCATGTGCAAGAAAGCCCCAAAGCTTAAGCTGAAGCTATTATATGAATGCTCTATTTTAAAAAAAAATAGGTTAATTAAATGGTTAATTCTAGCATTAAAATACAAATAGACATATGAGACCAATTAATTGCTTTTTTGTGAGTCCATGTATTTGGCCAATACCTCATAATAATGCAGTATTCTTTGGCAGCCAGTAGTCGATGGCAGTTTTCTTTGTCAGAACTGTTATCAAACTGTGCTATTAAAAGAGATTTATTTGGTTAGATCTGGGTGGATCTGTAACAAATAAACAGGCAGTCCAAGCTGTTGTCTAACATTACAGGAATTTGGAGAGACTTTTCTTCATCCTCTTGGCTTAAGCTGTGGTTTATCATATTTTGAATATGGTCTGAGCAAGCTTTTCCAAATGCATCTCATACAATTATATGTTTAAGCTAACATTTTATTTTGAAAATAATGTTTATATAACTTTGTATTTGGCTTCATATTCTTTAAAATAGTATTTTAGTTCATTTAAACAGTTTTTCCTGTTCTTATTCTACATAGCAAATTTGTGTTATTCAATTTTATAAAGAGGGAAGTTAAATTCTGGACCAGGTTTTAATGCTATTTTAACACTAGAAGTATGAAATGGACTGGTGTTTAAAAATTTAAATATTGATCTACCTTTTAAGCCAGATTTCTTTGAGGATTTAATTTCTTTTTTTTTTAATTTGAATATTGTTATTTTATTCTTTATAGTAATAAACATATTATGATTATTTTCCCTATAGGTGTCCCAAAATTTTAAAATGATTTAACTTTTTTTTCTTACTCAAGTTATAAAAGGGTTGTGAAAGTACTTATTTCTACTTTGAAAAACTTTACAAATACACCAAGCATGATAAAGAGTAATCAAATTTTTGAAATTTTATAATCATTGCTGGAATTTAAATTTCAATGAATGCAATTTTGATTCTCATAATCTTATCATGTTAATACATAATATTATAATATTTTCAAAATATGTTTTTTGATCTCAGAAAAAATTATGGTTATGGACACAGAGGCCATAGAACATCCTAGAATTCTTAAACATATAATATACAATGGACATAAGTTAAAATTTAAAAAATAGTCCTACAAATAAAATTTAGCAATACTAATTTTTAAATCATATTTTTAGAACATTTGATCTATTTTCTCAAGGGGACAATACCATGAATGATTGTTTTGGATTGAATATAATCCATAATAAATAACAAATTATCAGGAGGAAGCTGCCTAGGATAAGGCCAAAGAGGTAAAGATAAGACAATTTGGTGGAGGGCTTGTGTGTCGTGATCATATTTGACAAATATGCTGTAAAAAATGGGAATCACTAAAGATTGATACTTTCATTTTGGGATCTTTTCCAGTTAACTTTTATTTATCTGGGCTCATGTGTTGAAGAAATTTGAGAAAATAATCAAAGATGACATATACAATGACTCACATGTTGAATATCTTAACTGACCCAGCCATGAATCCAATTTGAAACTATGTGTGTAATACACTTTCTGATACAAGAACTTAACTGAACAGTGAAAGAGACACAGCCCTTGATAAAATACTCACGGATGAATTGATTGTGTACTTTTATTGGCAACTGTTCACATACTGGCTGAGCTAAAGTTAGTTTACATACTCAAATGTCAGGCTAACTGGGACTCAGCTTACGGGATCTACAGTATATTTAAGTATGGTTTGTATAGAACATGATCTGCTTGGGGGGCCTAGTAACAGTATAAAATCAAATGCAATAATTACAACAGCAACATGGATAATTTATCTCTTGAGAGGTACCATTAAATCTTCTTAAACAATAATCCCTTCTTATTCATGGTTTTACTTTCCATGATTTCAGTTATCCATGGTCAACAATGGCCCTAAAAATATTAAATGGAAAATTCCAGAAATAAACAATTCGTGTTTTAAATTGTGTGCTGTTCTAAATAGCATGATGAAATCTCATGCCGTCCAGCTCCATCTCATCAGGAATATGAATCATCCATTTGTCCAGTGTATCCACACTGTACACACTATCTACCCATTAGTAACTTAGTAACCATCTCAGTTATTAGATTGGTTATCAGAGAGAGAGACCTTATTTATAGTATATTGTTATTTTTTATTATTATGTATTGCTGTCAATCTGTTACTGGGCCTAATTTGAAAGTAAACTTTATCATAGGTATGTATGTATAGAAAAAAAAAAACATAATATATATAGAGTTTGATACTATCTGTGGTTTTAGGCATCTACCCAGGGTCTTGGAACACATTCCTTATAGATAAGGGGGGACTACTCTATTATTCCAAATTTTTCTCCTAGGCTATTCTAAATTCGTTTCATTTATTGAAGCATTTCTTCCTCATTTTGTTTAATAGTTGTTTTAATGATCTTTACAGCACTGTATTATTGTTCACTCAGAGAGACAGACATTTACATTTATAAATTTTTTACAATAAAATCAAAATGGATAAAAGGGGTTCCTGGAAAAAGAAAAACATTTTGCAGAAGTAAAGTACAAATCTTAGGATGGAATTAAAATAACAAAATTTAGCAGGGCTAAAAGGAGTCATTTTATTTTGATATATGAATATGTGCATACATGTGTATTTTTCAAATGAAGATATTAAATATAAACATGTGATGAGTGTAAAATGAAATATATTGAAATTAAAGAAGTTTTTAACAAAGATACTTCTTCAAATTGACAAATCGAGTAGTAAAGAAATAAAAATAAATAGAGACGATTTGAATATATACGTAATAGAAGTGTGTGTTTGTGGGGGGGTATTTGGTGGGTGTTAGTTGTGTAGCTCCAGAAACCTCCATTATCTGGATAAAATCATCAGTTCTCCCCTTGCTTTCAAGTCTCCTTTGCAGAGAAGAGATTTCCAGAGGTGGGTGGCAGTTCCAGAATGCCATAAACTCTAAGGTAAAAGGACATCCCTAAAATCCTTCAGTCGGTGTGAATACAAATCCCCAGTACCCTCCAAGTCTCCTACTCAGAAGTCAGGAAGTGGAAAGTGGTAAAGGTCTGTGTACTGTGAATTGGAAGCATCATTACCAAGAGAGAAGAAAGAAGTCATGAGATTCTGCCATGATTTACAAATTTACTTCCTCAGGCTCACAGCCTCTCAAGATAATCTGCCTTTGAATCTGCCGGATTACTCCAAGCATGTCATTTATCCCAAGGTATTTCAGTAACCACGGAAGCCCCAAATCTGAGGTTATCTTTCACGATGTGAATACTTATACCTCAGTAGTTTCCTTAATCTTACCCCAACTCGTTAGCCTCCCTGATTCAAAAAGCTTCCATGTGTCCTCTGAGTCTTATTGTTTGTCATCTACAAAATTCCCTTCAAACTCTTGTCTGATTTTTTTTTTTTTAATGTTCTATCTTTCTCTGAATGAGTAGATAAAAGAATGACTAAGGGGCATAGGACTTGAGACAATTTGTGGGACAAATCTTTCTTTCTTTCTTTATATTTTACCCAGTAAATTCTTTGTTTGAATTAAATGAGATTCTAATGGTGTAGCCCTATATATATATTTCAAAGTTCGACATATTGGTTGAAGCCATGCATATAATCTTTTTTTGGACACTTGTATATATTTAATATGTTTTGAAAAGCAATAGTTTAAACATATCGGCCCTCTAAGAAACAACTTTAAAAAGTTTCTAGCCTACCAATGTTAATCTTCAGGGAATGACTTAGCAATGACATACAACTCTTTGAAACAGTATTTGCTTTGAGAGTGCTAAATTATATTTTCTTGTTTTCACTTCAGAGATGAGGACTAGATTTAAACTGAAGCACAATAAATTTAGACTCATTACTAAGAAAAAAACTACATAGATAGAGAATGGACCCTGCTGAGTATTAAAAATACAACCAGATCAGTCATAATATATGAAATCCAAACCAAACCAAAACAAAATCATTCTACATGATTGCTAAAATGTAAACTGTTAAATCCTCCATTGGAGTAATTGGAGCCCAGAGTGTTTATGTTACTGTTGGAGAGATTTGAACTTCAGTGTTGCCCCAGTGGCAGAGTGGGGGTGGATAACGGCACAGAAGTGTAGTTAGCATTTTTCCTCGATTCTTCCTTATTGACGCAGTGAAGAATCACAGGTCAGTGAGATTCAGAAAAGATTTATTAAAAGTATATTTTAGAGAGACAAAGCACGCTCTAAAGAGGCACATGATTTCAGCAAATGAGGCTGTAACACAGTGCTGTAACAACAACAACCAACAATAACAACCAACAACCAACAAACCTGGGGGAGAGAGAAGTCTGCGTTACATCTGGGGCCTGTGATGGGTGGTTACAAAGGTGTTCTTAGGTGATTGGCAAGTGAGGTCATTTTGATCGACACTTGGCTGTTATATTACTCTTTGCCTAGTACACATGTGCTTACCCAGAATACGGTCTGTCATAAGTAGATTCATGGACTTCCAGGCATAAACATAGTATTATAATGAAGCTTAAATTGTGGATAAATTAGGTATTACCTTCTGTGCAGGCTTCGGTAGCCAGATTAGACCAGCTAAGACAATGGCCCTCTTGTCCTTTGTCTCTGGGGATGCAGGAGGGAATCTCTAACTACCAATAGGGTGTTCTCTGGGTGGTCTCTGGGCTGGGCCCCTATTCTTTGTTCCCCATGTCGCTCATCTCTGACTAGCTACCTAACGTTTACATCATTGCTTTGCAAGCATGTAAAGAAACTAGTAAATTTTATTTTTCTAGCAGAGGGCGGAGAACTCCTTCTGAAACATTCTCCAAGAAGCAATAATTCAGAAATCTGAAATAATATCAAGAGCAGTAAGTCAAGATGTGTAATTGGGCCATTCCATGGAATCAAGAGGATCTTTAGCAAAGCATCCCCTGAAGCCATGTGGATTGTATAGTTAAGATGGACTGAACACAGTGAGAATCCACTTTCATTCTGCAAAAGTTAAGATGGACTGAACACAGTGAGAATCCACTTTCATTCTGCAAAAGTCTGCCATGGTGCTCAATATAAGCAAAAAAGTTATTTCATCAGTGACATTATCTTACAAAAATCATCAGTGTGCTCTCACATGAGCTGAAAGCCTTGTAAGCCTTCTTGGGAATGCAAAGTTTAGCCGATTGAGAGGTTGGCAGTCACTCCAGACTCCAACAGCAGAAGGTAGATGGTGGATAAATGAGTCAGATCACTGCCTTCAGCAAATTCCAGCTACCTCTTCAGTTATAATTAGTGTTTTGGAACTCTTGTCCATGTTTGACTCTGACAGGGAGAGGATTCAATATTCTTTTTTTCTTGGATAAAAAAAGACTTTTTTTTTTTGGTCATAGTTGTAAAAACATGTGTGCAAAAATCTTGTCACTCACAAAAGTCTCTGGATCTGACTGTCAGTGGAACTCCAAGCATTTTCAGGCTGTTAATGAACAGGCATTCATATTCATATCTTGCACCTGAAGTCAGATGTCACAGTTAATGTGCACTGAGCATTATAGTATGTTCCAACAGAACATACATGACACTGTAATAATAGCAGCAACTCATGGTCCTTTCAGAACCAATGAGTATCAAGAACCTGAGGTGGTTTTCTATGATTCCAACTCAACTGACTGAGAAGTGAATAATTTAGTCAGCCCAGTTGTACATGACATTTGTTTTAGCATTGTATAGATAATATCTTAAAATAAAAACAGATATATTGCTCGGCAATGTCACCCAACTATTTTAGTTTTTTAATATTTTTTTCAATATATATCCAAAATAAGTAACATTTTGTTACTGTCATTGAGCTAAAACTCTGTTAAATACAATAGTAATTTGACATGTTTATCTCCATGATCAGTAACAATTATTATGGGAGGGGAAAACAAGCCTTCCACAGTGATATATTGTTTTGCCCATAGATGGAACATGATCATGATGGTTAATTTTATGTGTCGATTTGGCTGGACCACTGTATCCAGATATTTGGTCAAACATTATTCTGGATGTTTCTGTGAAGGTGTTTTGGGATGAGATTAAAATTTAACTAGGTGAACTTCGAGTAAAATAGATTGCCCTCCATAATGTGGGTGGGACTTATTGGAGGTCTTAGCAGAATGCAGACTGAATTCTGCCAGCAGACAGAATTGGACTTAAACTGTAACTCTTCATTCAGCCTCCAGCCTTCCTGTTTACCCTACAGATTTTTAACTTGCCTTCACAAACATGTGAGACAATTTCATAAAATCTTTCTGTCTCTGTCTCTCTGTCTCTTCTGTCTCTATCTCTACACACACACAGACACACACAGACACACACACACACACACACACACACACACACCCTGTTGGTTCTGTTTCTCTATTAGAAAACATCTGTTAGAAAAAATATACAGTTCCTGAGTATTTGAAAATTATGGCTCTGTTTATGAACTTTTATGCAATACTATCGATATTTACATCACTGCAGACTTAAACTAACAATAAAATTGCATTTATAGACAGGCAATGGCTCTAAAGTTTGGAGGAGAAACAGAAACTGAATGAAATAATTATAAAATAGAAAGTTATAAAGAAACCAGATGAGGAGCAAGTGACCTGAATATTTAGTGGGAGAGAAAGAAATGAGCAAGAGAAGATTTGAATTTACCTTAGGCATTAAGGACTAGGTTAGAATCATGTCTCAGAGCCTGTGGAAGTTTACCTGAGCAGAGTTCCATTTGAATCAGGGACAGGGTCCTGAGACTCAAAAAAATAAACAGGTTATTTCTGGTATCTCGAACTGAATATAGAAGCATTTTTAATAAGATAGAATAATGATTCTCACAAAAGTCGCCAGGGAATACTTCTGTCCAGAAAGAGAAAACAGGGATATCTAATGGTGATTTTATAACATGTTTGTAATGTGGATTTTATATATATTTTCTGTATTGAGAAATGACTACTTGTCCATAGTTTGAACTTTTAATAAACAACTACATAATTTAAATTTTTTCTCTTTATTGATTAAGATAGATATATCCATGAAAAATAATGTAAAAGGAAACAATAAAATTACAAAAATCAGGAAAATCTATATGATCAACTTGTCCTTATCATCGCCTCTTTTGAAAAGAGCAAATCTGCACGATTATTCAAATCTGCAAATAATTAAGTATTTTGTACTTAAAAAATTATTTCAACTTTACTGAGGTATAATAAACATATACGATTATAAGATAGAGTGTACCTTGAAGTGATTTGTTATACCTATAACTTGTGAAAAGATTCACTTAGTCTAATTAATTAACACATCCACCCCCTCATAATTTGCTTTTTGCTTAATACATTAATAATATAGTGTTATGAACTCTTTCTTTATGTTTTACATTAGATCTCCAAAACTTTTTTAAAATTAAATTTATTGGGTGACATTTGTTAATAAAATTACATAGATTTCAAGTGTATAATTCAATAATACATCACGCATTATATTTCATTGTATGTTCACTATCCAAAGTCAAATCTCTTTCCATCACCATGTATTTCACTCTTTTAATCCTTATTTATCTACCCCTCTCCCCCTTTCCTCTGGTAACCACTAAACTGTTGTCTCTCTCTATGAGTTTTTGTGTGTTTGTCTTGTTCATTTGTTGCTTTTGGTTTTATATCCCACATACAAGTGAAATTATATGGTTCTCAACTTTTTGTCTGACTTATTTTGCTTAGCATGATAATCTCAAGATCTATCCATGTTGCTGCAAATGGCAGTATTTCATCATTTCTGGCAGAGTAATATTCCATTGTATACATGTATCACATCTTTATCCAATCATCTATTAAAGGACACTGATTGTTTCCATGTCTTGGCCACCATGAATAATGCTTTAATGAACATAGTGGTGCATAGATCTTTAAGAGTAAATGTTTTCAAATTTTTGTGCTAGTTACCCAGAAGAGACATCGCTGAGTCATAGGATAATTCTATTCTTAATTTTTTGAGGAACCTCCATACTGTTTTCCATCGTGGCTGTACCAATTTAAATTCCCACCAGCAGTATAGAAGGGTTTCCTTTTCCCTACAACCTCTCCAACACTTGTTATTACTTGTCTTGTTGATAATAGCCATTCTAACAGGTATGAAGTGGTATCTTATTGTGGTCTTGATTTTCATTTCCTTATTAGCTAGTGAAGTTGAGCATCTTTTCATATGTCTATTGGCAGTTTGTATGCCTTCTTGGGAGAAGTGTCTGTTCAGCAGACAGATCTCTGAAACTTACTTATCATTTAACTATACCCTTCAATCAATGTCTCCCCAATTCTCCACCCCCTCTCCATTCTACTCTCTGTTTCTATGTGTTTGGCTTTTTGAGATTCTACATGTAAGTAATCTCATACAGTATTTGTCTTTCTCTGTCTGGCTTATCTGAGTCAGCATAATACCCAAAGATCCATCCATGTTGTCACAAATGACAGCATTTTCTTTTTTCTCATGGCTAATGATATTCTATTTAGTATATATGTATATGTGTGTGGATATGTGTATATATCACATTTCTTTATCCATTCATGACAGACTTGTCATTTTCACCTGATAAGTATAAATGAAGAAAGCGTTCACTGGTTATTATGTTTCCATAATGTAATTGGTTTTAAATTTGGAATACAATTAACTTATGTAATTTACTCCTGGATTGATTGATGTCCAAAAATGTATCCATCACCTGCAGTAATATTTATTCGTTTATCATAATATCTATTATTTTTTCTTAAAAATATAAAAAAAAAACTTCTACTATTGGTCTAATATTTTTAAAAATATAAAACAAAAAATAGATAAAAAAGAAAAAGAAAAAAAAAACAAGCAATATAAGAGATGGATAAATAAGTAAATCGGATGAATATGAGAATTTTGTCCTGGCTGGTTTCCTAAAATGCAATATACACATAGATTCAAAAAGAACATAAACACACAGTTTGAAAACTATTAAGAGATGAAATACTATGTAGATATGTGTATCATTGCCAATATAATCACTTCAACCTCTCTGATTAATTTGTGTCTTGTCAAGTTCTCTCTTCTAAACACGTATAATTACTTAGCACAGCCAGAAAAATAAGAATTTTTCTATGGCTTGTAAAAATTAGAACATTGGCCTGAAGAAAAATTGGGAAGATTGTAAAGTTATTGTCAGTCACTATTAAGGAAAAATATCACCTAACACAGAACCTTATATGTATTCACTCAAAATATGTCTACTTAATTGACTAAAATTGAATAGAAATGAAGCAAATCACTTCTATTGTGCTATTTTTTTTTAGTTAGATTCTATTGAAAAAAACTCCTGCTGGGGCTAAGAGACCTTCTTTTAACTATTTGCCATTTACCAGTTTCTTTTGTTCTTTTACGTTTTAGCACTTTTTTTTAGATAAAGACAGATGGTTAGCTGAACTTTACCTGTTTACTTGTTCTTTCATCATTACATTGTTAACAAAATACAAAGATTATTTAAAGAGCTTTTATTTGTTAAATTGTCTCAGGTGTTAATATCATGTATTTTTAAAAGATTTATCTTAAATCTTTTTAATTTTTTTTTGATTGTTTATGTAATAGTTAATTGTGTAGACTGAGTAACTACTCTTGCTAAAGCTAAATAATCAGGCTTAACGACATAATTTTAGAGCATGGTTCTAGTTTCACTAAAAATAACTCATGATTTTTTTAACTAATCAATTTTTTAGATTGAAATATAGACATACACATAAAATCACACAAAATAAAAGTTTACAACTCTATGGATTATCATTTTAAAAACCCACATTTTATTTTTAAACAGAGATACTCAATTTCCTAAGTGCCATTTATTGAAAAGACAGTTTGCTCTTCAGTTCCACCTTTGTTATCAATTAAATCCATTTATACATGGACCGTTATTATTTTCTTTTTGTTTAATTTGGTTTATTTGTCTATCCTGTGCCAATTCCACTGTCTGACTTTTTAACAAGTTCATTCTCCTCATTCTTTAACATTGTCTTGAAGTTTTGGCCATTTGTAATTCCACATAAAACTTTATATAGGATTATCAGTTTCTAAACATAGTTGTGCAGTGGCTTTGGTTGGGCTGACTGAATTCAGATAAATTTGAGGGGGAATTGACATATTTTCAATACCTACTCTTCCAATCCATGAAAAACCATCTTTTTTTTCTTTTATGTGGATCTTTAATCTCTTTCAGTAAAATTTTATTGTACATTTTGTTTTATATCTGTTACATGTATTTCTAAATATTAGATAACTTTATGCTATTATAAATATTATCTTTTTATTTATTTTTAACAGTCATCTCATGTTTACAAATGCACTTAAATATTCGTATTGCTATTGTATCTAGCATATTTGCTAAACTCCTTTTTTAATTCTAAAATATCAGCAGTTCCATTTGAATTTCCTACATAAGCAAATATTTTATCTGCTAATAATGTGTTATTTCTTCCTATTCTATCCTTATAACTTTGATTTATTTTCTTTGTCTTATTGTACTGGCTAAAATCTCCTGTGGAATGTTTGATAGATATTTCAGAGAGATCATTTTCAGCATTTTACTATTAAGTAAGTAGGTGGCAATAATATTTTTGTTTGTTTCTAGCCACCCTTTATTAAAATGAGGATGTTTCCTTTTTCTTCTAATAATAGTGTTATTATTATTAAATTAATTAGTCATTATTAATGGACATTGAATTTTATCAAAATAATTGGCTTCCTACATAGTTATAAGAAAACTAGCTGTGGCCCAGTGCTTAGTGCAACCAATCCGGGTATTCACGAGGCGAAGATACTCATCATCTGATCAAAGGCAGGCGCTTGCCAACAATGAATGCCATTTTGAAGAATCTTGACTCTACTTTGCCACATTTTACAGCATCAACCCAAGATTTTGACTTATGCCAACCCCTCCTTTGATCATGTACACTTTGCTGAGAGAATAGGGCTGCTGTCAGGTACTTCTGTGGCATGAGGGTATAGTGTTCTGGTTCTATCAGGTGAGCTGAGACAATAAAGCTTCTCTCACCATGAATTTCCTCTCAGTAATGCTCCTCCAGTGGGCCTGGGTGTGTGTGGGGATGCTCCACTTGTTCTTGTTTAAAAGATATCCTCCTAAAGAATCTTGAGTTCAATGTGCTACTGACTTTTTTCAGTATGTTTATCTATATTCATGAGTGAGATGTGCATAATTTAATCTTTCTAATTTTGTCTTTTTTTATTTTGTTAACCAATGTTATCTAATTAATTTAATTAAAAAAATATGTCAGCCTAATAGAAAGCAAAAACTTCTAGATGTGGAAGTTTTGAATTAGTTTGTTACACGTCATATAGCATTAGGATTTAGTTTCTTATGGACTCTGATTTAGAGGGCTGCCTTAAATTTTAATTTGTTTGATGTTAGTGTGTCCATACTAGATCTTTTTTTTTTTTGGTTGCTTTTGATGTAATATTATTTTTCCTATTCTTTTACTTTCACTCTTGTTTTGTCTTTATATTTAAGGTGTCTCTGGTGACAGCTTTTATATTTTTATTAGTTTTAAAAGGCACTTATTTTGCATTCAGTTTTGAAGCATACTTTCTCTACGTATAAAATTCCATGCTAACAATTATTTTCTTCTAGAAGGTGAAAACTCTTAGTTTTCATTATTTCTACTGAAGATCCAGTTGTTGCTTTAATTTTTGTTCATTTGAAAATAATATTTTGTTTTAAATGGGTTGTTTTAAAGATTTTTTAACAAAAGTAGTTTTATGTTATATGCCTAGTGGGTTTTTTAAATATATATTTGTGGGGGTTTTTTGATTGATATTAATTACTTTCTCAATCTGTGGCTTGATATCTTTGTCAAGTTTGGAATATTCACTCTATTTTTAAATATTGCTTTAGCCACCACCACCCCCTATGCTTCCTTTCCTCTCATGTTAAGATTTCAATTGTAAATATGCTAGAAATTCTTACTCTATTCATTAGGTTTTTAAATTCCCTCTTGTCATTCTGTGTATTTTTTTTATTCCATGCTACATCGTGGATATTGTCTCCTTACCTGTTTCAATTAAATAATTCTTTCCTCAGATATGTTTTTAAATCTAATCAAGTAGCTAGTTTTACAATTTCCACTCTTTTAATTTTCCATTTTTCTTTTGAAATCTTTAAACATGAATTTTATTTCCTCAAAGATATTAAGTATGTTTAATTAAAAGTCAGTTTCTGATAACTTCAATTCCTGACACGCTTGTGGATCTGTTCCAATTGCCTTTTGTGTCAGGATTTTCAATGATAGAGTCTTGCCTTATTGCATACCTGGTTCTTTTTCTTTTATTGGAGGCCGGAAATTATATTTGAAGAAAAATGTAAAAATAATGGATGGTTAAGATAATGTTATATTTTTCAAAGAGGATTTAAAATTTAATCTTCCATAAGTTCCTGGAAAATCCAATTCAATTTTAACCATTGAGATAATTTGAAGATAAGCTTCTGGAGAGCTGGACTCTTGCTTATTCATACTTACTGCTATGGTAATCCATTTAGAATCCTGTTCTAAACTATGGAGGTTTACCAGTCTCCTCACTTTCTGGCAGATGTTAAAGTTTAATACTCCTAACCTTGCAAAAATAGCAACAGCACTGCCTACCTCCTCTCCTTGTTCTAGATTGGCAGAGGACTTTAGGGAGTCTTAAATTTGCCTCAAATTTGAAGCTCATGATCTTGGTATTTTCTCTCACTTCTTGGCTTCACAATTTTTCACTGTCAGTTTTCTTGTGCCTTAAATCTCTCTCTCTTGATTTTAGAGTTGTTGTTAAATAGAAGATTGGTTTGAATTTCCTTTCCTGAAATTACTGAAACTAACAATCCTATATTTACTTAAAAATTATGTTCACCTTTATGACATGAATTTATATAACATCTTGGTATTTTCAGGTTTATATAAGTAAACAAATTTGACTTAAACTTAATTTATTAAAGTTCTTATATAATTAAACAGATTTACAAGTAATAATAATAGCAAATATTTCTTGTGCACTTATTTGTGTCAAGCACCGTCATAAGTTCTGTACAAAATATAAGTTCTTTAATATTCTTATCTAACTCGTTAGTTATATTCTGTTATCATTCCAATTTTACTGATGCAGACTGTAGCCCAGAGGAGTAGAACTAGCATTTAAACCCAGCATTTTGTCACAGATTGGGTACACTCATAATTTCTAAAAACAATTGACATGAACATGGATACACAGATATAGATGTTGCACACACACAAATACAAACCGCTATAAATTCTAGTGGAGAGGCAGACTACCTAACAATTGTACAAGTCTCTTTTTATAAGACCAGAATCAGTTCTGAATAAATTATTCATTGGTTGGGAGGGTAAGCTGAACTGAAAGTCATTAACTTTTAACTCGCTCTCCTTAATTAAAACCTTTTTGAGTTTCATTCACATGGAATACTTTTGTCACCATCGTCTCTTGGCCCCTGGATTATACAAATCTCCCTTAAAAATATCAGAATATCAGTCTATTTGTGAAAAAATATTATTTTTATTTATACCCTATAGCACATTGGAGGCAACTTTGCATATTTAAAGACTTTTTCCTAATTTATAGAGAGAACAAAGAGGAATAAATAATGTACAAGAGGCACTAAAACTACATGGAATTAGTAAAAAAAACAAACAAACAAACAAAAAAACAGGTTTCTGTTCTTGTAATACTTAAGTAATTTACCAGGCCAAAAGCTCTTGTTCTATTCCTCAGGAATGTTACATTCCAGCCTCAAACGGCTGGAACCACTCTGCAAGCAATTTACCTGGCTACAGACTCTTTCGCTTCCCTGGTTTTCTCTGTAGGACGAGAGTTGTTTTTTCTGCAGGGAGCTGGTCAATTGCCCAACATGTTCCCTCTATAATAACGGCAAAGAGAATACATTCCAGTCCTGCGGCTGACCTAGGATGCTATCACTCAGTTCTAGTTTTCATTGTGATTGGCAGGCTTACAGCTTGCATGAAGGGAGTCACACGTAGACAGCAGTAAGAAGCTTATTCTCTCACCATTTTTCAAGGGGCGGGGGGTGGACTATTACTAGACAGATGACTCCGAATCTGTATCTCAGCTTTCCAGCTATAGGAGAGCAAAATTTTCTAATTCACTAGGAATAAGTAGGTCCTGAGGCACTGATATAACCAAATTCATTTTATGAGAGACTAATTCATAAGCCTTAATGGCAATTGCATAATTTCAGCTGAGAAAAATAACTATATGCTCAAAATGACCATGCTGCCACACTGTTCTCATCAGTAACACATTCAAAAATTATAACAAAAAAGTGACACTTTCTTCACCACATTCTCCAATTTTCAAGATATACACAATTCGAAGCTTCTGACCTTCATGTGCAGACAAAAATCAATATACTCTTACTATTCCAAGACATTCATTATAAAGACTAACAGCTAAAACGCAAATCAGATTTATACTCTTTATTTCCTTTCTAGGCAATAAAGAAACATTACAAGGTTTCTAATTTCTTTAGGAAAACATATATCCCTGATTTTTTAAAATTAACAGTATTACAGAAAAGAAGTCCACTGATTCCACTGTTACAAATCTATTCTAGGCTGCTGCCTGTATAAAAGAATAGAGAAATGTGTCAATTATCCAACTAATTATCTCAGCGTATGACAGACAAACCAAATAATTCCAGTCCCCAGTGAACATTCTGAACTGAATTGTCTAGCTAACCACCACACAGATTCAATAAGAAAAAAAATTGAGGATATAAATATTTCTGTATATGTTTCATTAATTTATTAATGCATATACCTCCAAATTATTCATCCCGAACATCCAGAATAATGATGGCAATAAAATATCTTAAAAACTAGAATTTATCGACTGCTTAAAATGAGCCAGGCAGTGTGATAAGTGCTTTCTATGCATTCTCATTTAATTTTACAACAAGCCTATGAGGTAGTCACTAGGTACCTGACATAAAATGGAGCCTGTAGTTTGCAAATACCTCTTTAACTTTATCTGTGTAAACAGCTTTGCACATCTATTAATGAAATAAAATTTCTTATGTGTGACATGTGGGTTCTTTTTGACTCAGTGTTTTTTCCTTTCTCTCAAAAGCAATCAAATCTCATTTTACTCATCTCTTTGGCATTTTTTTCTGATTCTCATATCCTTCCTTTACTCTGATTGCTATCTTGAGTACAATGCCTGTCCCTGATGTTGAATGATGCTGAAAATCATGAATTTATGTGATATTCAGAATGTTATATAAAATTTCATTCAGTTATATTTCATGGAAATTGCTATTTCTGTTAACATTTTAGAAAAGGAAACAAGTTGTATATAATAATATCTAGTTATAATGGATTCTGCATAGCTGTGTAGATAAGGGCATGGAGAGCATAGAATGTATGGCATACAAATGGTTACTTGTTTAAGTGGTATCCAGCATTGGCTAGGAGTGAACCACTGAGAAATATAGCTCTCCTACAAGTTAGAAGACACTTAGGCACAGAGCATCCCAATTTATTAAAATTAATGAGTAACAGATGGCTGTTAAATGCCCAAACAAGTTGTTAATAGGCCATTTTTTAAAAAGATGCAGTGGAAGTTGTATGTTTTCTTCATCCTGTTGGAAAGTGATTATCTTTAAGGTGTTCCCTAGTTTAATGGAGTCATAAAATATTGAAAAATAAACAGAGTTTAAGTAAGACAGCCTTAGATTGAAATCCTGATATTAACGATTATTGGCTTTGTGACCTTAGGAAAAGTATTTAACCTTTCTAATTCCAAAGGTAAGATAATAATGCATCTATCCTTTGCTTCACATCTTTAATCTGTTTTAGAGTGTGGGTCTCTGGCCTGGCTGGTCCCAGGTCTGGCTGTGATCCAGGCTCATGGCTAGGAATAGGACTCGGATTTGGAATGCTACATTAGTGTAGTAGGGCTATAAGCATAATTCAGCTTACCGTATCACGCATGTGTGACTGAATGACACTGTTGTACTCTGACATATATAAAGCTCATGAAGTCCCTTAATGGAGCAGAAGCAATGGGCTGGAACAGAAGCATGTTCCCCACAATAGAAGCGCGCTCCCCACGATAAAGTTAGTGCCTGCCATTTCATTCTCATGTCTGTCCCTCATGCATTCTTCCAACTGGGCTTCTCACCACCAAATCCTTCCCTTCTTGATCAGCTCAGTGTTGACATAGAGAAACAGCATTTGCTGCTAGTATTTTCATGGAAAATATTTTTTCTTCCTTAAATATTGCATTGCTTGATCTTTCTAGCAAAATCCATCCTAAAAATAAATTAGTTTTAGAGAAACAAGTAAAAAGTAAATTGTGTAAAAGATACGAGATGTCTTAGATTTCCACCTTGGTTGGGGAAGCAGAGGAAAGAGTGAGGCTGGAGAGAGCTCAATAGTAGAAATATTCATTTAAGGCCTCACAATCTAGGGACCCTTAGAGTTCTCTTCTGTTTAGTGTCACCACTGCTGAAGTAAACAGGTAGAAATCTTGGTACAAATACTGAAATCTATAAATTCTTAGCTAAATCTATAAGAGAAAAAAATTGAGGAATAAAGGACCTAAAAATTAGAAACCTTAAGGTGTCTAAGCTACTAAAAAATGAACACCAAAGATAACTGTAACAAAATTCTAAATCACCGAGTAAAATAACTAGGACACTGAAACATACTCAATTATACAAACTTACTTTTTTTTTCAGTGAAAGCTCAGTCAGTGTTAATTCAGTCGTATATTAACTAGACTATTTTTTTATTCCCTTAGCAGTGATTGAACTATCCGAGACCTGTTTAAGTAGTATCCGGTGTTGGCTGGATATCAAATCATATTCCAATATTTTTATCTTAATCTCATGTTAAATCGTGTGACTAGATAGTATCTTTAAAGTTTTTGGTTTGAGTAGAGAAGGAATGGAGGGGATTAAGGCATTTTTAATTCTCAGGAAATACATTCAAGGAGCACTAAGGCGTCAAGAATTCATTGTAAAGTAAGAGTGGAAATTTGAAGATAGGAAAAAATATGCAGGCATTAAGGGGGAAAGTGAAGCTCAACAAGGGGGTAAGAAGAGCGTAAGGAAAATGTGGTCTGGTGAATTTTTACCATTTATGAATAGGACTGGCTCACAGATAAATAAGTGGAAGAAAATGAAATTTCCAGTTAATGACCTATATCTTTATATTGTGACATTTAAAAATATTGGTAAAATGGATCTTTTTCTCTCACATCAAGAAGATTTCTAGAGATTCACCATGAAAGCATTTTATTCTCTGCAGGAACATTACAGCATTGCTGTTAATGTCATGGAACCCCTAACTTGTTCATTGGCAATGGAAAGAGGCCACTAAATAGGTACTAAATCTAGCCTTTCATGTAAAACATGAAATCAGTTTCAATAACTAAAGTATTTAAATAAGATAATGCTTTTCAGTGTCTTAGTATTTTTCTTTCTTTTCTTTTTTTTAAATAGCTGGATCTAAATTTATCTCACTCAGACTAAAATCACTCAAAGATTTAGTGCAAGGAATTATTTTCATAATTAATCAAAATCTGATAAATAATTGATAGAATAAATACACATCTACTTTAGCATCCTTCAAGAACACATTCAGTTGGTACATAACTGGAAACAATCATTCTTAAGATATAAAACCTGATGGTTTGTAAGATACTTAGTCTTTACACACCCAACTTTTGGGAGATGGAAATACAAAAAAATGGTAACCATATTATTCCTTATTCTTATTCATTCATTATAAAAATATTTGTCGAGGATCTAAAATACACCAGTTTCTGTTAAGTGAGCAGTAGAGATTAAATAACAAGCAAAACATAACTGTCCTGATATTATGAATTTTTTGTCTCATCAAAGTATCAAGCTCAAGGTAGTATGAAAATAAATCATAAAATATTAAAGAAATAGGGAAGCAAGCATGCATAATTTTTTCCAACAATGAAAAAATCCAACATGCTGGGTAAAACAGAAGTAAAAGAATTTGTATAGCCCGAATATGAAGCCAATTGTAATATGGTGTGATTTCAAAACATTAAGGAATGAGGACAGCTTTTGTCACATGGCAGGTGCTCAATAACTATTTGATTAATCAAATAATTAATTTATATAATAAAGGAAAATATGCTCAACCTACACTTTAGGGTCTTTCTTTTTGAGTCCCGTAGGAACTGTAAAATTAGAACCATAAGATGCAATCTGTACCAAACATATAATTGGTTCTGCAATAGCAATATTTACATAGTAAAAGCAATATAGATAGCATTCAATGTAAACAACTTTTGAATAAACCTTCACAAACAGCATGGAAAATTAGCTTCAGTTATTAAAGAGAATGCATATGTGATCTATCTTGGAAATATACTTTTTAGGCAAAGACTCCAATAATTTTAATCTCAACTTATTATGTATATGTAAATGTGTAAGTGACAGATACTTAAAATTGGAAGTGGGGAGTGTGAAGAACTGTAAGAAATGAATAGCTTACAAAGTTTTAACTGATTACTGCTCAATATTCATAGACATAAAAAATAGACCAATGAGTAGATTATTAAAATTTATAAAAGTAATTTATAGAACTAAACATAAGTATAAAGATTTTGTTAAAAATTTACCCTGTATTTGATGATTATTTTACTAAGGAGTTGTATTGAGCTGTATCTGATTTTAAAATATGTATTTAAATAAATATAGTAAAATAAAGGTTCACTATTGAAATTTCCGAAAATAAAATGTATAGAAAAATATATAAAAAATGACTTTGTAATCCCATAATTCAAAGACTACTATTGCTAATTTTTGATTTTGTTTTCTAATAGTTAAATATATAGATATATTTTAGTTTCTCAAACTCACGATTGCACTAATATAGTATTTTTTTCAAGGTCAAAATTACATCAAATGTTACCTCAAAATATTTTTCTCCTTTACTGATGTTTTGCATTTTCATGGCAATGTAATATTATTTTATGGTATGGATAAATCTATTTAACTATTACTCTTTTGAACATTACAGCTTTGGAGCAATAATTATTTCATCATTCACTTTACAGGAAGTCATTTTACTGATGTCCATTGATTATTGTCTTTACTTAAAATTATACAAAGTTATTTCATATTACATTGTAATTTATGGCAGGGAAAACCTTTTCAATATAAAGGGACTAGCATGACTTGAATTCTTGTCAAATGTCCTCCATCCATTTGGGAGGCTCCCTTTCTTTAAATATGTAATATTAAAAACACACAGACATGCACAAATACACATACACGTTTGAGATACCACTTATCCACAAGATAAATTAGTTCAAATAAATTAGTTTTAATAGTTTTTAAGTAGCTACACTGTTCTTTCAATGTACTAGATAATTATATGTGTAAAAGTTAAATATTGTTGTGACACAGGAATATTATGCATTGTATTGATACACAATACATGTCTCACTTGGTGGGGTTTATTAATCTGAAGCCATCAGAGTCATTTGGAAAATTGTGACACATGAACTCCACTCATGTTAGATTATACTATTATAATTTATCACCAGATATTGTTTTGTTTCCAGTATATAAGTCATAGCCCTTACACACATTATGTCTCACATATCTTACACTTTGCCTGGAACCCCACCCACCCTGGGTCAATGCTTACCTTAATCTGGGACACAAAGGAAGTAATTCAAAAGCACTGGTGTTTTCAACATGAAGAGCTTTGCAATGAACAAGGAGCAGGAACTTCAGAGCTGAGACAATTGCATAGTTCTTTTACTCATTGCATTTTTTTTTTTCTAAAGAATTTAAGTGGCATAAATGTTTGGTTTAAACATTGAAAAAAATGGATTAAAATTCTGCAGATATTAGAAGTATCCTGTTTTACAGTTAATCAAAAGGTCAGAGGGGACAAGTCTCATCAGGACAGTTCATTAACACAATGAGACAAAATGCATTCTCAGTTTCAACTATCTATTCATTTTAAGGCACTTTCTGCCATGCTTAATCAAATTTAAACTTGGGAGAGTTTTCCTGACTACATAATCAACATGTAAATTAAAATGCACAGGGATCTCCAAAGACTAGAAAAGTTAATTATTTAATCGTTTTTTTTTTTTCATCTATGTATTGGGTTGAGAATGTTTAATTAAAAAGAGAAAAGGAAAGTAAATATATCTTTAACATATGTTTATTTCTCTTATAAATGTGACCGTAATTAATATAAAAATGACAATATGGAATATTGAATTTACTGCTTAGTTTTAATAATAGGAATTTAGAGTAATCAAAGGTCATTTTAATTGGAGATCTTAATTTATAGTGACATAATATATTTTCATAAAATATAAAAGATAGTTTTAAATGATATTTTCTTTTTACATACAAGCGACCATGTATTTATCAAGTAGTTTATCTTTGTGAAAACTAAAAATATAGCTGACAATCACAGAGGAAACCTGAGAATTATTTGATATTTTATTAAGAAAGTTTTGGAACAGTTCATTTGAACTTTAATTTGCCTTCCATTGGAGTTTATGATAGAGTGGGCATAAGGTGTGATCACTGATTCTCTATGTAATTTCTATCTGCATAACATTATTGTGAATAAATTCAGTTCCTAGCCTGTTTTTTTCTGACTTTTTGATGTTTTTTGCCTATTCTCAACATGTCAAAATGTTCAATTCAGACAAATGCTATTAATGTCTGGCTTCTCTTTTTCGTTTGCATAATAATATAAACTTTTTTTACATGAGAAGTTCTTAGGCTCCTTATTTCCCTCTTGAATGTAGCTTTAATGATTTAAATCAGTAAAAATTCACTTACTACTGCATTTAGTTATTCATTAAGTAATGCATTCAGTTATCTCTCACTCATAGAGATAATGCCATGAACTTCAGAGATGTCAACTGGTAAGAATGACCCACTAACATATTTTATACAGCTTTTCAAAAAGAACTCCTATGCCAAGGATTCAGAAATGTTTGAAAGATCCCTAGAGTTTTGTGCCATACTAAAGCCCTTACATACTACTTCTCAGCAAAGTAAGATATGTGTAAGTATTTATATGTGGAGAGGTCACTCTTTTTATATGTACTTTGAAAATAGAACATTCCAAGTGCTCTTTAATACTAGCAAATCAGGACTCCCGAGAAACACTCAATGAATATTTAAAATATGTATGTGACGTACTGTTCTGGGAAAAGGGTAAATAAAGATAAATAAGACTGATCTTTTCATTGACAAACTTAAAATTAAGAGAGACAAAGAAAATCAAGCTATTACAAAAAGATGCTTTTTAGGATGGTGGGATCTGAAAATCCTCAGTCAGGGCATAGTCATTTGTGAAATTATGGTTATGGAGGAAAAATATTAAAATAATACCATGAAATTTTAGGCCATGGTGATACTAAAAGATAATACAAACCAACTGCATAGTTAAAATGTTTACATAGGTTTGTATTTCTATATATATGTGCATATAAAGATAGACTATATAAATATATATATTTATACTTATATTTGTTTATATTTAATCTATATGATGTCAAAAAAATCTTAGCTGTGGATATTCTTAAAAGATAACATAGCATCACTATGTAACTAATTATATATAATATGTATATATATTTAATTTACTAAATACTTATAATACTTACATGTTATTTATTCCCAACAATATCCCTATAATTTACATATGATTTTCATTTCCATTATATAGATAATGAAGCAAAAGTAGAGAGTTAAAGTTACTTGCATAAGGTCATGCAACTAATAAATGAGGGTATTGAGATTTAAACTCCAGTAGTATGACTTGTGTCTTATGCCCCTCGAGTAGGCTGTCTCATCAATGATAATATCGTCACCCAAGTTGGGATAAGGTTTTGGGAATTCTGGAAAGAATATTTGCATAGAAAATAGTGAAGATAAGCTTTACTGGGAAAGAAAGCAGTGGTCACGCATTAAGAAGACATAATATTGAGCAGTGATTTTGTATCTTGTACACTATTAAGCAGTTAATTTTTGCCTGAATTAAAGTATACATGTACATTTTTATTTTAAATTGATATTTGCATATTTTTTCCTTTTCTTCATTTTTCTTTTTTACTAATATAAACTGATAAAATCTAAGCTTTAATTTCAAAGAAAGTTGTACATTTAACTTCTTCCCTGGACCAGTCAGAATATCTATTTTAGTTATTTTCAGTAAACTTGTTCAAGAAACCCAGAACTCTGTAAGTTTAACCCATCCTTGCTGCATTTAGAAGTGTCAAAGCACAGTCACAGTTAAGAGAGCAGAAGTTGAAGACAGCATCATTTGAGTCCTGATTCTGCTTGCCAGGTGACTATGAATAAATTATTTACATTTCTGCCCCTCAATTTACTTGTCTGTAAAATGGGGATAATGATAACATCTATAACTTTAGTTTAGTGGTTCTCAACTGGGATGGAGTGGATTTTGCTGTCTAGAGGACATTCAGAGATATTTGGAAACACTTTGGTTGTCACAACTGAGGAGAGGCTACTACTGGCATTTAGCAGGTAGATGCTTCTAAATACCTGTAATCCATAAGATGGCTCTTCACAACACAGAATTAACTTACTCAAAATTTCAGTCATACTGAGGTCGAGAAACCCCACTTAGTTATTGTAAGCGTAGTAAACTAACACATAAAAATTAGAGCACTGTCTGGCATAAGAGTAATTTCTCGATAATTGTCAGCCCTTATTTTTTATTATTATAGAAGGAAATATCAAGAAACAGGATTGATGTAGTCTGGGGACAAGAGGAAGAAAGACTTATGTGACAGACTAGGGACATAAAATTCTATCTTGCAGGAGAGGGGAGTCATTAACTGCTTCCAAGCACAAGAGTGATAAGCACCAATGGGCAAATCAGAGCTTAAGGACAATAGTGCTATGGGAAGATGGTTTTCTTCAGTGCTATAAATATATAAGACAGTCACGATAGCCTTATTTAAATATAATATAATTATTTTTACTTAGAGAGTGGTCTTTGGAGTAAGAAATCAATTTTTACTAAAACACATTTAAAAGAAGATTAAATAGTAAACGGCCTCAACACGGTGTTTGGTTTTGACACACTAAGGAGAGCCACTGTGAATATTTCTGAAAAAAATGTAAGCAGAAAAATAAATGCCCTAGAAAGTGTTGTGAAATTTCAGATTAACACTGAAGTATTGTGGCTTTTTTGTTGTTGATGTTCATCATTTGTACTTATAAATATTCATGAATTTCTCCACTTACACACAGGAAGTAGTAGACACCATGAAAAATTACTTATACTCGTTGGTGATCGGCCAAGTTGAGAAGAGCTAGAGCAGAGAGCAGTCATTTCTTAAGGGGTATTTACGCAGTCCATGCTAACAAATACATCTCTATAGTATATTGACTGACAGGAATTTTTCTTTCATTCATTTTATTTGTAACAATTAGATTTGGAGAAGGAAGGGAGTTGCCAGTTGGTAATCTAGTCTCAGGTTTTCAGATCCGCTGGTGAAGGAGTTAATTACTGAAACTTTCCAATTACATAGGAATTATATAAAGGCAATGTCTTTGTATTATTTACCTAAGTAAACAAGATATTTTAGAATAAAACAGTCTGCTTTACTAATGAAAAATGTAAATTCCAACTTCATGTGTTATTCATGAATACTCTGATACCACAATTGTTATTTTCAAGTGTTTAGCTACTGTGAAAATCATCGTTGGCAATGATGTTGGAAGCTGACTGCTGAATGTCAGAAATAATGATCTAGTTGCACTGTAATATTTGCTCAATGAGATCTATTTGTGTCATTTAGAAGAATATTTAGAAGAATATTTGTTGTTGAATGATTTTAAACTAATTATCTATACTGCTTGTATGTCATAAAATATAGTAATAATCATACAAAAAAGTTTACTATTATTACTGCTAAGTCCAAATTTATACATCATAATTGAGAAATAAACTGAAATTGACATATTTATCAAATCCATATATATCATTATTGGAATATGAGCACAACATATAAATGCTTCCCTTGCTTTTCGAAGAACTCAATTCAGATTCATAAGTAATATCATTTTATTGTATGCTGTTAGACAATGATTATGCTATTTTCACATGAGAAACGTAAGTGCAAACAACATAAAGTAGCAAGGGTTTCTTTAGAACATCTTGGCTACTCCATTGCCTTTCTTCCAGGCAAACTGGTTCATTTCAATTGGTCTGTTCACAGACAGTTATAAGCAAAAGCTTGATCTAAATTTTCATAACGACTTACTATATTTGTTTAACATTGTTTAACATGTCAGGGCATAGGTATTCAAGTGAAAATTATTTTCTTCTAATTTTCTATTAAAATAAACCAATTGTATTGTCTTCATACTTTTTGAAATCTCAAAACTTAATAAATATTTTCTTGTTTGTTTGGCTTTTTTTTAAAGGGTAAACAATGAAAGAAAAAAATTAAGTGTTGGAACATGCTTATTTAAAAAAGAAACACATTTGGCTGTAACAATTTTCTTTTTCTTTTACCTCCTCACAAAGCTAGCATGTGGTTTTAGAAGAGGAAAAAATGGTCACTGTTAATGGAGAAAAATGATGTCATAGTTGTAATTATGAGAATTGGAGAGATGAAATATGAGAAAGATGTGAATGTTTTGTTTTGGAATTATCCAATATGAAATTGTAAACTGATGGTGATAAAAATAAGAACTTTCAGTACAAGGAGCATTTTCTGCATTCTGGAAAATATTCTGCAATAGAGTGTTACCTATTGGTCTTCTCTCGCTAGAGCTCGCATTGCCCCTTTGTAAAATACCTTTCAATTACTTCTGAGAATCCAAAAGTTACATAGTTTAAGTAATCATAAATTAAGCCATTGAAGTGCCATCCCATTCTTTCTTTCCATTTAGAGAACTTGCTGCCAAAGTTCACTCTCCATGACTACACTTGAAGACATTTCAGTGTTGACACTGACAAATAAGAGAAAGGCAATGTCCAGGACCAGGGCTCAATTTATGGGCACATGCTAATATTCTCAGTGATATCTGAATGTCAGGGATGGACAATGAGATATATCACATGTATGCAGGACTGTGGAAAGAACCACGTACTCTGCATTATCGCCTCAACAGCTGTGTTAACAGACTTGTGTTAACAGACTCATGAATTCTCTTTTTTATGGTCACATTAGTTTTACCCCTCTAAATCATGTACAGAGATAAATGGATACTGGTGTGTGTGTGTGTGTGTGTGTGTGTGTGTGAGAGAGAGAGAGAGAGAGAGGCAATGATTAAGAGGATGTTTGTGTATGTGGTTAAAGGAGAGTGGAATCCAAAGAAAGGACAGAAATGTTATTTACTTCAGTAGTACCTTAATACAATTATTGGATTAATCAAAGTTTTCACTTTCCAATAGATCATTTTTATATCTGGGAGAGAGTATCATAAGAAGCATTTTAGTAAAACTAAAGGGAAACAGAAGATGATCCATATTTAAGATTCAAGCCATAGTGAAATTAAACTTGTATAGCCCATTTTCCATATGTATACACATTATGTAAATTAATGCAACATTGCAGTTCTGGGGCCAAGTTATACACTTTGCATTATCCTATGGATTACAACTATGTATACCGTTGGTTTTTTTTGATGTTTGTAAGAAACACAAATATTATTGTCCCAGTAAACCACAGATTCCCCCAATACACACACATACACACACACATTGAATTTTCTTTTTCGTATTTATTGGTTACATCCACTATTTTTCAATAACTCTCCTTTGTCTTTCTCTGACAATAATCTTTTGATTTCTAATCTGTAATTAATATAAAAATTAATCTATTTAAAATTTAAATTAGGTATATTTTAATTAGGTATATTCTATGAGGACAATAAACATATTTTTGAACCATGCAAAAATTCCCAAAGCAAGTATCACCTCACTCTAGAAAGCATATGATGACTGCACCAAAGAGTAAATATAGAGGTAAACATTTATAGAAAACAAATTTAGCTATATTCAATAGCATTCAATTATAACACACATATTCATACGTGTGCATGAATATACACCTACACCCACATCACCACAGTGTTATTAAACTTAAGAGCTGGTAGTTCATTAATTCAATTCAAGAAACTGAAGCAGGTATTGGGCATCCATTTTATACCATAAATCCTCCTATGTTCCCCAAATAGGTAGGACAAAGAAATTTTCCCTGCCCTAAAGTGACTTCCACTGGCATCAGGAAGAAAGGCACATAAAACCAACTACTATACAATGTAACAAGTTTTAGGGTAGAATTAAGTACAGATCACCATGACAACGGAAGGGCATCAGCAATTAATTCTGCCTGGTCTTTGCCTTTAAGTGTATTACTTCTGAGTTTACAATTGCAGACTACGATATGACCATAACTTCAAATAATTTTTACTTTCATACCTAATTTGTCTCAAAACATTTGGTCTATGAATTAATTGACACCTCTAGCCCTTGGCTCCTCTGTTATCCTCTTCTTTTAACAACTCCATACCATTTTCACTAAAAAGGTCTTTAGTTGTTCTCTAAAAGGTCTTTAGCTGAATCACTCCTCTCTCATTATTGATTCTGAATTATTTTCACAGGAACCATTTGGGAAAAACCTAACTCTGGCTTAGTCCAACTGTTTAATATGTGGGCTGGAGATGATGAAGTATTATCAAGGAAACAGATGACTACAGCATAAGTCCATGGTTCTTTAACTTAGTCCTCGGTATAACACTAAACATTTTGTGCATTCCAATAACTTTGATTGTTGTATACATGTTTATGATTCTCGAAGTTGTATTTTCAAAATGATTTTGATTGATCTTGTTCTTCGGTTACCTACAGAATATCTCTACTTCCATAGCCACCTCATAGTAACATAATCAAAACAGATATCATTCTTTCTTTGACAGTTTATCAATTGTCAGTGGTCAGGTAGGTAAAGGCAGTAGTGCTAACATGATTATTGAACACTTACACTTTTCTTTACAGTGAAGCTCCTACAAAACAGCACATTCGAATACATTACCTCTAGAGAGTCAAGTTCCAAGCCTAACTTTCTCAGATTGGGAAAAGAAAATTCCATATAAACCAAGTGTAGCTTTGATTTACAATCCAGGGAACATTTTTTCTTTAAAATTTTCAAGATCCTCTTATTTGAGTCCCAAGAAAATCCAAATCCATATGTCATAAGAAAGACTTTTTAGGTTATGGCTTTTTTTATCAATCAATTTTTTTTTTCCCATGAATTAGCAGGTGGAAAAGGAAAAAATTCATTTAACTAGGTTGTTCTCTTGGCCTTATGTGGTAATAATTTGTAATATCATTAATATTTATTAATATTTATTTTATTTAAAATAAATCTCTAGATGTATCCAAACTATGTGAAGGAGTGTAGTTTTGTGTATGTACAGTAATTAACAGCATTTGTAAGCATCTGTTCAAACTGGTGAACTGATACAAGTTAGAAAAGCAACTGGAAACAAAACATTGATGAATTGTGGTAGTTATCCTCACACTTATTAATCTTACTTATCAGTCTGTCAGAACATTAGGTCATGCAAAAATGTGATCTATTAATAGTGAAATTAAAACTTAATAGTATATATTTTTATAATCCTCCATTTTTGCTTAATTTCTCCAAAACTACACTGGAAATTGCAATGTTTAATTTACTATATTGATTAAGTGAAGTCAATAAATACTATATGTTAAATGTCAGATATTCTGTGCAGGTAGCAAAAAAAGAACTTTTACTTTAAAAAAAAAGTGTAAAAATTACATTGATGGCACCACAGGAACAAAGGCAAGTCAATATTTATGTTCTATTGAGTAGTCCAGACATAATAATAATGTGCAAAGATGAAAGGAAAGGCATTCTCTAAACTTTGCCTTTGTAAAATATTTTGCCATATTTATGGAAAGACCTACTGTATGCAATTCAAACTATAGCACAGTTTTGTCTTGGTCCGACCCAAAATAAGCAGCAGCTTATGCTACTGATAGTAGAGTTTATGCTTGGTTTATTATGCGCATTACCACTTAAGAAAAGAGAATGTGCTTTAGAAAAATCTAATTACATGTGTAATTAGGTTCTTTAAGAAAAAGGTACAATTCATCGACATTTAATATGTGGCCAGGATAAATGTAGTTTAACCACAGCAAGGTCAGCGGTGAATGTGCATGCAGTAAAGTGACTGGTTATTAGTAGATTATAAAATGCTTTATGTAAGCAATGGGGAATCTTATAATTCAGCCAAGGCCAAAGCCACAAAACATTATAAAAAGTCTTTGCTCTCAAGTGAAATCAGTGATGACATAGCTACAAATGCTTGCCATGTATTTAGTTGATTCTAGAGAGAAGGGAAAATGGTTTTATTTTCCTTTATAATGGCCAGTGGAAAGTGGTTTATTCGTTCTAGTTTCTTTGCTTATCAGCTATGTGTAATCTTTCAATTAATCTGAAAATTGCTATGGAAAGCTCTCTCTATACTACCCCTTCTATACTTTGAGTAAATGTTAAATTTGATTAAAAAAATCATAAAATTCTATACATCACTATTTTGTCCAATTTGGGGTTTATTTAAAGGTTTAAAGAGTCCAATGTTTAGTAGTTTTTATGAAGTAGGCGAAATATTTCAAGACTTTTTTTCAGTGAATAATCAATATAGTGTACATGATACTTGACTTGGAATATAAAAGCAAGACAAATAAAAAACACAAAGCATAAAAGAACCTCTGAAAAATTATTCAAATGAAACATTTGCTTATCTTAAAGACTCTCCAAAATATTAGGAAGTTAATCAAAATATAAACTCCTCAAAGATAGGTTTTTTTGTATATTGATTTTTGTATTTTGTATCTTGAGGACCTGAAACAGTGCCTAGTACATCTTAGATAATACTAATTTTAAAAATACTTGAATAAGTGACCAAATAATGTGACTAAACTAATTCTGAAATTAAATGAGATTGTGAATTATTTCTACTTTCTGTAAAATGCATTTGATGCTAACAATTAGCAGCCTGATAATGTTCCTCAAAAAGGTAAAAATCTAGGCAGAAAAAACTAAAATATCTATAGTATGTATAATAGTTTGAAATTCTCTTGGATTTATAGAGTCCTCGAAGGCTCAGCAGAGATTAAAGAATATCCTTTGAACTTATTATAATATGAATAAAAAAATATTGGAATCATCTTTCAAGTTCTTGATTAACCAAGGTATTTATACAGAAAAGAAAATCCAGGTTTAAATGTGACTATAGGAAAGCAATCATCGATAAGTGGTGAGAAACTCTGAACTGTATTTGTGTAGATCATAGAAGCTTTAGAATTAGAATTAGACAGGAAGCTAGAGGTCACTTACTCTAATCTTATATCTGAGGAAATGGCTCTTTCTTCAATTATAGTGAACATAATTGCAATACATTTTCACTTATCTGAATTCTGAGTTACTCAAAAGCTCGACTCACTAATTTATTTTTCCATTTGACTTTTTTGAGAGGAAAAAAAGAAATTTCAAATAATAGGAAAGATAATTAATACATTTAAAGATGACTGTGGGATACTTCAAGACCCTGAAGTATCTTTTCAGTCATCAGGAAAAAATGCAATTATCTTCAGTATCATTTTGGTGCTCACTCTTTGACTTTATACCCATACATGGAAACCCTACCTTGTATAAATTTTCTGTGTCATGGGATTTGCCATAGAATATGTGTGTGTTAAATAGGGAAAGACATGAGGCTAAAAGACCACCGAGAAGACAGTAAGCAGAAGCAGTGTAAACTGCAAAGAATCTAAGAGAGGAACAAAGAGGCAAAGAAAAATCAAACTCGAAGAAGCAAATAGAGCAGGAAACAAAAGAAAGAACTAAAAAAATTCTTGGCCTTGGGGGTACAATATAAGACATTATTACTCTTATCTCAGACTCTTCTTATTCTCTGAGAGCATATTTTACAACTATTGACTCTTTCTTCCATTATGTTCTCTTAAAATACACCCATTCACCAAGGGGACTTTACAAGGGTCACTGTTCCTAGCAATCTAACTTACCTAATAAAAGTATGCTGACCAACAGCTGGCTAAAACTAAATTATTAGAGGGCATCTGTTGGTCTGATATTCACATTTCTGACATGTGAATGACAGCTTTTGCTTTATTTATTTTCAGTAATAAGAGTGCCTCTATGACCCAGAAATTCTTTAAAAAAAAAAAAAAAACGCTTGTAAAGGTTTTATCCTCTTTGAGGTATAAGAGGTTTAGATCCTTTCCCATCTTTTTTTTATCCCATTATTTCCCTTCTTTTCACTTGTGCCTATCCCATCCACCTCCCAACTCTTCTTTATGTTCTTCCTGTTCATCAATTTCTTCTTGCCCTTTTCCTTCCCAACTCTCTTCCCTCCTTCCCTTCTCCAGCTTTCTCAATTTATTGTTTAAGTACAGTGTTAAAGTATATACTAGAATAAAATGTGCCAATGTGTTAAATGTTAGTTGTAGCAACTCCCTGTGTGTCACAATAATTATTCAGTACATGTAGTTAATGCACTCTTAAACAGAAATCTTTACTACTTGCTAAGAACAGGTAAAGCTATTAAAAGGATCTCAAAACAGAATAACCTTTAACACATCTGAGCAATAAAAGAGTCTGTAGTACAATTTATGAAGTTTCAAATCCCAAATCCTCATTTTGAGAAAGAGCCCTTCGGGTGTTTTTTTCTACCCTCAAAGGAAAGACTACTGTTACTTCTATATTTCACTATTATTTGAATTGCTACTATAAAGTGGTTACTTCAAATGATTTGGAGTACCACAGACAATATTTTCTCTAAATTTTCATGAGTTAAATCAAGCTTATGAGCCAAAGCACTTCTTATAAGTCACTTCTAAACATAATGTATTAGAAAACTGTGTGGGTTTTGATGGCAGCCCAAACTCCAATTTAACATCTAATGTTGCCACTTGCTAACTTGTGACCTTGACTTTGTCTCCTTGATTATAATTTCCTCATTTGTAAAACTGAAACAATAAAACTGACTTTTCAAAGTCATGGGTAAGATAAATTGAGGTATTTAAAAAATGTTTTTCAAATAATTTAACCTGCTTATACATATTATATAACTTGTTATGTACTACTTAGTAGTATATTTTTATTAATATATATTAAAATATAGTTATCATGCTTATAAATAATAATACACATATATACACACACAAACAGGTGTCACCGTTAACTTTGTATTAAGCTATAATTCTTTTTTTTCTTATTGTCTGAAATTTGGTTTATTTGTATCCTAAATTGCATTTTTTACATTTCTCTATTTGAAAATATTCTACTCCCAAGAAATATTGCAATTATTTTTATAGATAATCAAAGCAATACAAAATGTATGTTGATTTATAATTTGTCCAGTATATATCTCTCCAAGCCTCTCCTTCCTCAGAATCCACCAATTCCATTGAGAAAACAGGAAGAATTTTCCTTGACATCACAAGTGTCCCCTTTCTTACCTCTTCAAATATCGGTTCAATTTGATATTAAATGCCATTATATTTGCATTTGCATGTTATATTTTTGTAAGACAGATATGCTGGGTCCAAGAAGGCATGCACACAAACACCAAGAATAATGAATAAATAGTATGATTTCTTCATCTGTTAAGGGTTTTATTCAAATGCCGCTGATTTATTATTTGTGATAAAAAAAATACTGGGCAATACAGAGAAGAGGTAGATTCCACTCCCAAAGAGCTTAAAATTAAATTACTTGAAACTTTTCACAATGGACTGAATTTAACAAGAGTTTGTTGAAGGACCAGTGTGTACAAGAAAATATATTGAGGGTCGTAGAAGATTAAAAAAAATTAAGATAATAGAATGCTACCTTCTCAGAGCTTTGCATGAGTGACAGGTACATTATATATAAGCAATCAGAACATCTCATTTTACATATGTCGGTTAAAAGAGGCAATGTAGCATAGCAGTTAAGTCGGGCTATAGAGTGCAATTACATGCACTCAAATCTGAGCTGTTAAACTTAAGAATCAGATGATCTTGAACAAATTATCTAACCTCTGCACTTCAGTTTCCTCATCTGTAAAATTAGAATAATAGTACCTAACACGGGATTTTTGAGATGATTGAATTGAGATACTATGCACAGGCACCTAGAGGCCTGTTTGGCACAATCTAAGTGCTCTGTATTGTTAACGATCACTATAAGAGTGACCGGTATTGTCACAGTAAGCTACTGCATGGGGTGGTCTGTAAACAGTGCTAGATTTTGTTTGAATACAGAAAAGGCCTTATATAGGTAAGGAGTGGAAATTAAAGCTGGAATATATGAATGAAGAAATTCTACAGCAATGAGAATGCTTTAAATCTTTTAAAAGGATAAAGCTCTGAAAGCATAGACCACCTGACAAGGTGTGACAGTCTAATCTTTGTGAAGCATTTGAAGAGGTCACCATAGCTGTCTGACCTGGAGAACTGTGACTCTCCAGTCCATGAAACAATCCTGCTGAGTTTCAGGCAGCCAAGGAAGGTTCTGCTTAAATGACTGCATGAAATCATTCTTAACATATGGGGCTCTGAAGTAATGCTGTGTGTTGTCAGATACACCAGTTATAACTGTCTCCAAGAGCAAAGGTAAGAGCATTAACTACACCACATATCGTGGCTTCTTTCTAGTCCTGTCACTGTCAAGATCCATCCAGAAGCTACTGAACAAAATGGTTGACTTGAGTACCTTCATCCTTGAGAAGGTGAACAGATGATAAAAATCATTTTTTAATGTGTGGCAGAGAAAGGGAAAAGTAAGTTTTGAGTTTCCATTTATACAAGACAGTCTCACGCCCTTCTGAGAGCAGCAATCAAATGGTTGTATTAAAACTGACACACATTTAGTGGCCAAAATATAAAATAATACCTTTTAAGAAGAAAAGCAGTTTCAAAAATTTGGCAGAATTATGTCTTTGGCCTTCAGAAAAACACCAAAGCCAAGACAGAAGTGCTACGTGTTCCTCTGTTCTCTTCTTGCCTGTGTTCTGCATTATTACTTGCTAAATCAATTGTAGCTGCTTACCTCGGTCCAGTGCATTTAAGCCCTTTCTTGGAGCCTCTATAGCACCCTTTGAGAATTTCACCCATAACTCCTTACCAATTCCCTAAGCTGTCTTGACTTCTCTACCAGAAAATTGTTATTATATTTATAACAGCATTCTGAGAATATTTTACCAGGCTGCTAACACAACTCTGTTTAATACAGCCAGTGAATTATGCCTTCAATGCCTTTTACTCTCTGCATGATGTCCTAGATTAATGCACTATATAATGTTTGTAAATACCACCATGTTTCTTCTTTAAAAGTTATTAAGTGAGTTTTAATAAACATTGAAATGATCAATGTGTTAATCGGTTCCTGATAATATTTATCAAATATTTAGGAAGAGAAAATAAAGTACTGTTTGGCAAATAATCTAATTCAAGGAAGTAGTTTTATTGGAAGAGATTTGCTTAAATAGGGATAGAATTTCAACACTAAGAGCTTTGTAAAATACAAATGGGAATAAGAGGTAAGAATTAGCTTAAGTAAAAGTTAATGGAACATTAGGTTTGCAAATTTAATTGAACAAAGTTAGAAAATTTGAAGTTTTATGTCACAGGGATAAATCCAAATTATGTTCTTCTGTTATGTGTGACATAACACATGGATTTTACCTTTATTAATGTTATTTGTTAATAATAATGTTCTGTATTGCAAAACTGATGACCTAAAAAATTATTTCTTCTGATTCTGAAGCTGAGAGACTGCCTGGTCATAGGAAGAAAAGCTATACAACACAGGTCAAATTCATTGCTTATCCTAATTTTCTCCTGCTTTCACTTCTTTAAATGAAGGAGTACAGGTATCAGTATGAATAGAGATAGAGATTATCTATCTATCAATCTTTGTGCACGTATGTATTTTTCTGTCACTTTTGTACTATCCAGCAGAGGTAACTCAAACTGTTATTAGAAATTAAAATTTCAAGCAATAGTAAAATAAGGCACTTTTGATTTTGCCCTTGAATCACACTCTACCAACAGAACAAATGGCAAGTTTTGTTAAAAGATGAAGAGTACAACTGTTCTCTATGCTAAAACTTAACTGGGAAGAAAAGAAAAAGTCCAAGAGCCTGAGAATTTAAGAAGTCAAAGATCAGCTTTTACTATCACTTTTTACTATAGCATTTCTAATGTGAAAAATGCTTATGCTCCCAAGAAAGCAGCAAACTTTTTCAGTCTCTGCATACTTCATGGAAAACAGCTATTCCAGTTTATTAGGAAAACTTAATTTAATTCCTATTGACATTCATTTCCAACTTGGTGTCATTTTTTTTTTTTTTACTGTCCAATGAAGGCAAAGAATGCCAGAATTTTCTGACTAAAGATTGTCTATTACACTCATATTTTATCTTCACATACTTTCGCAAGGTGATTAAACTGACATCCACTCCTGAAGTTATCCATAACTTAAAATGGGAATTTTTTTTTTTTCAGAAAGTGTTATTGTCACTGAAGAATTTAGGATTAGAGGGGACATGAGAATCAGAATTTGCTAAGGAAAAAATTATGATTCATATGAGGAAAGTCACGAATTTTGTAAAATGTAAACAGCAGAAGAATAACATAAAGGAGAATTTTACATTTTAAAACTTGACGTTTT